>NC_029778.3:60090412-60121842 GCF_000817695.3 Arachis duranensis
ATCTAAAATTAAATAATATTCAACAGTAATTATGTGACAATTATAATTCAAAAATTACTGTATATGAAGTCACGTGAATGATTATTATAATTGATATAATAATTGCTATAATTGCTACATATTCTCAATCTTATCGGTTGTATCAATTTAACTATATCAATTATATTCAAATTAGTAGTCAATTATTTTTATGAAAATTCTTGCTATAATTAGGTTATACTTATGAGATTATCTTGTATTAATCGTTATAATTAATTTAATAAAGATATTTATTAAGTATATATGTTATCTATATTAATTATATGCCAATATATATTTGTAAGAATGAGTTTAAAAAAGTGATATATAAATATATATAATATTATTTTTATATAAAAGTTAGATTTAAATAATATATTAAATATTAATTTGATATAATTATAATAAAGATATGTTCCTAAATTAGTATAATTATGTATTGTTCATTAAATATTAATTATAATATAATTATAATAAATATATTTTTATAAAATAATTTAGAATAGAGAATAGTGTATTCATTTTGGAGGGAAAACGGAGTCACGAGAGATCGACACCTCACCTTCATTAGTTGGGGGAAAACCCAGTTTTAGTATATTAAGTAGATCATGTCTGACTTTCCTAGTCATTGATGCTCAGAGTCTTGGACCTTGCTTTTATTTTTCTTTTGCTGTTTCTTTTGCTTCAAGGATTAAGCTTTTGTTTAATTCAATAGAATTAATAATAGTTCTCTAAATTCCTATTCCTTATGTACCAACATCCTTTTATTCAAATTCAACTATGCATTGTTCATATCATACATTCAGAATCTCAAATAATACCACCACATTTAAGTAAATAAGACCACTCTTAAATATAAACTGAATTTCTCATACAATATATCACTTCTTTTCTTTTTAGATTCAAGCTCAGTGAGCGATACATGAGACAAATTTATTTATTTATTTATTTTAAACTAAAAGCAAATAACAGAATGAGGCTAAATCTAAAAATTGAAAGTACTAAAGATTAAGCAGGCAATCAAAACAACAGAAAACAGAAGACAATAAAATAAGAACGGAAGGGAAAATAGAATGAAAGGAACTCAACCATCTCAGTTATGCTGGTGGCCATCTCATTCCTCCGGCTATGCTCCTCCATGAAGAACATTCATATCCCCATGGTGCCACTGATGATAAGCTAAACAGAGAGTGCACTCTATAACACCAAACTTAAAAGTTTGCTTGTCTCAAAGCAAAGAAAAACTTGAGGGTGTTAAAAATTCCTTTTACTTGCTCCTGTTCCGATCTTATTCTAACCACTCTGCATGACCAAAACACATGTAAAACAAGAAAAATTCTAAAAAAAATAGAGATAAAGTAATTTAAAATTAGAACTAAAATAACTATAATGCTAAAATAAAAATAACTATAAAATTAAAACCAAAGTAACTGCAAAACCAATGATACTAGTAGTTGGGTTGCCTCCCAACAAGCGCTTCTTTAATGTCACTAGCTTGACACTTGATTGTTGAATTTTATTCCTCTTTTTCCAATTGGTTAAAAGAAATGTCTCCAAGGGGGGAGAGGTGACAATTAGTACCCCCTGATATAAATTCCTCCTAACAAGCTTTCCTTTATTATGGTTAGCTTGATTCACTTTGCTTGTTGGGGTAGAGTTTGGATTGTTTTTTGTTGACCTTCTCTTTTTCATGGATATTTTCTTCTGTTTCTTGGTCACAATCCCCGTTTTAGTGCTTTCCTTAGTTTCCTTCACTTCTTTGATTTCAAAATTGGGTGTTGTGTGATGATTGGAGAGTACCCTTCATCAAGAACTTCTTGAATTGGTGGTTCAATAAACTCACCCTTTATGCCACTCTCTGCTTCATTGGAGTGTAGATTCCCATAATTATTTTTATCTCTTACAACCTCTTTTGTTTGTGCATCCTCGTTCTTTGTTTGTGCATCTTCCTCTTCTTTCATGTGTGAGGGTAGAGAGTTCTCTAATTCACTGGAGTATGAACTCCTTTGATTGATTTTCTCACTTTCTTCCATAGGATCTTACATTGTATCTGGAATTTGCTTGTTCCTCTTTCTAGGGCTTGATAATCAACTCCATATATTTCTCTATATTTTTGATACTCATCCTCATATCATGTATGTATTCTTTCATGAGAAGCTCAAGAGCTGATGGTTCTTGATATGAGTAAGGAGACGGTAGCTCTTGATATGAATAAAAAAAGGAGGATGATTCTTGGTATGTATATGGAAATGGTAGTTCTTGATATGAATAAGGAGATGGTGGCTCTTGATATGAATAAAAAGAGGAGGATGGTTCTTGGCATGTATATGGAGATGGTGGTTCTTGATGTGAATAAAAAGAGGAGGATGGTTCTTGGTATGTATATGGAGATGGTGGTTCTTGATATGAATATGGAGATGGTGGTTCTTGATGGATAGATTTTTCTCTTGACTTTGCCAACTGACGAACGGATTTTTTTGCTATTAAAGAATTTTACAAATAAAGTCTCGTTGAAAGTATAGCTTCTAAACCAGCAAAGAATCCTTTTGTACAAAAACTTGTTTGTCACGAGTAACAAACCCCTAGTAAAATTGATAACCGAAGTATTTAAACCTCGGGTCGTCTCTCAAGGAATTGCAGGGAGGTGTGCTTATAATTGGTTATGGAAAAGTATGTTTTGGTGGTTTTGGATAAGAGAACAAGAAAAAGTAAATAGTAAGAATTAAACTAACAACTAGAAGAGCTCTTGGCAAGGTATGAGAACCGGATGTCCTATCCTAGTTATCCTTATCAATTGTGATGAGAATTTTTCGTTGCTCCCACTTGGTCAACCTCTAACTATGAAGGTATGTCAAGTGAATAAATCAATTTGATTCCTCAAGTCCTAGTTAACTTCTCAAGGAAAGACTAGAGTCATTGGAATTCAAATAAATTAGCAACTTCCAATTATCAATCAACAAAGGAGTTTGATAACTCAAGTGTCACCAATTACTCAATCAAAGCCAAAAGGAGAAAAATCTACTCTAGAATCCTCCCAAACATTTTATCAAACACTTGGAAGGCACAACACAAAAGCATAGAAAAGCAATAGGAGATAATAAAATCCAAACAATCAATTGCATTAATATGGAAATTAAATCTAGCATAAAAAATTCACAAACTAAAATAGTAACAATGAGTAATCAATAAGAGTAGAAGAGAAATCCTAAATCTTAAAACCTAGAGAGAGGAGAGAGCCTCTCTCTCTAGAAACTATATCTAAAACCTAAAATTATGTGAATGAAAAGTTGTGTGATGAATGAATGATTCCCCCACTCTGTAGTCTCTAATCTGTGTTTTCTGGGCCGAAAATTGGGTCAAAAACAGCCCAGAAATCGCCCTCAGCGATTTCTGCAGTCGCAGTACGTCGCGCATATCGCGCGTACTCGCCAGGAGCGCGTGCGCGCCGATGGACTTTTCGCCAATGTGCGCGTGCGCGCCGATGGACTTTTCGCCAATGTGCACGTGCGCGTCAAGTGCACGTGCGCGTCGCCTAGCTGCATGGCCACTATGGCAAATTATATATCATTTCGAAGCCCCGGATGTTAGCTTTCTAACGCAACTAAAACTGCCTTATTTGGACCTCTGTAGAATGAAAAGTTGTGTGATGAATGAATGATTCCCCCACTCTGTAGTCTCTAATCTGTGTTTTCTGGGCCGAAAATTGGGTCAAAAACAGCCCAGAAATCGCCCTCAGCGATTTCTGCAGTCGCAGTACGTCGCGCATATCGCGCGTACTCGCCAGGAGCGCGTGCGCGCCGATGGACTTTTCGCCAATGTGCACGTGCGCGTCAAGTGCACGTGCGCGTCGCCTAGCTGCATGGCCACTATGGCAAATTATATATCATTTCGAAGCCCCGGATGTTAGCTTTCTAACGCAACTAAAACTGCCTTATTTGGACCTCTGTAGCTCAAAGTTATGATCGATTGAGTACGAAGAGGTCAGCGTTGACAGCTTTGCAGTTCCTTCAGCTTCTTGTATTCCTTCCACTTTTGCATGCTTCTTTCCATCCTTTAAGTTATTCCTACCCTATAATCTCTGAAAATACTTAACACACATATCAAGGCATCGAATGGTAATGAGAGAGGATTAAAATTAGCTAAATTAAGACCAAAGAAACATGTTTTCAATTATAGCACAAAATCAGGACGAAAAATGTAAAACATGCAATTTACATGAATAAATGTGAGATTAGTGGATGAAATCCACTCAATTAAGCACAAGATGTACCACAAAATAGTGGTGCACCACCAACCAAAATCCAAGTAGTTCCTCCATCCACAATAATATGAATCACTCCTTGGGTTTGTGTAGTAACCCATGTGATCTCTCTCCATTGTTTTTCTTAGCACAAAACATCAAACATAATTAAACACACCATGTGGTAAACAGGCAAGCAAAGAAGAAAGAATATAAGGAAAAATAAAATAAAAAATAAACTAAATAATTAAGAAAATAAAACAACTAATAAGAAAAAAGGAATATAAAATTCAAACTCAATAAGTAAAATAATTATGAGGAATAAAACAACTAAGGGGACACCAAACTTAATTTCAGAAATTAAGAGAAAAATAAATAAATAAAATAAATCAATTTTTTTTGAAAATTTAAAGAAATAAGTTAAATGAAATTAAAGCAAAAATGCCTAATCTAAGAAATCAAACAACCAGTAGTTGTCAATTGCAGTCAATTCCTGGTAACGACGCCAAAAAATTGGTGCAGAATTTATAACCCACAAACTAACCGAAAAGTGCATCGGGTCGTACCAAGTAGTACCTCAAGTGAATGAGGGTCGATCCCATGAGGATTGATGGATCGGGCAATAATGCTTAAGTGATTTACTTAGTTAGAATAATAGAAAATGGTGTTTTGAAAGTTCAATTGCATTAAACAGTAAATCAAAGAATCAGAAAGCAAATAGTAGACGGGTTGTGAAGTATATGTGGAGAAACAGTTAAGGCTTCAAAGATATTTATCTTTCGGATTGACTTTTCTTACTAACTATTTTAGTCATGAAAGATTCCAATTCATGGGAAACTATATGTGACTAAACCCTAATTCCTTAGACCTTTTTAATATCCTCTAACCTTCATCAACCGCCAATTACTTGGTCACTTAATTCCAATTAGAGGGTTAAGTTCAATTCTAGTTTATGTGCCACAAAAACCCTAATTACCCAAATATAAGAAGATTATATGTCATGTATCCCGTTAAGTCCAGATAATTAGAAGTTTAGGAGAAATTATTTTCAAGCTGTTGTTCAAGTAAAGAACTTTTCCAAGTTATACAAGAACTCAATTAGAACAAGGGTCATACTTCCGTTCTACCCAAATTCATAAGATAAATAACGAAAACAATTCTTGAAATTGAAATCAGTACATGAATTAAAATAGAAAAATAATAATATCAATCCGTACAACATACAGAGCTCCTAACCTTAACAATGGAGGTTTAGCTGCTCATGGTTCAGAGAGAAAACTAAGATTCTATAAAACTGTAAATTACGGAATGAGGTAGAAGAGAAGAGAAGAGCCCGAAGGGCTAATTCTTTTCCCTTTTATATCTAATCCTAATTAATGTAAATTATATTTCCTAAAACTAAATAATATCTTTTTCTATTTTTAAAAATAAAATAAAGTTTAATCATAATTAATTTGATATATCTCGTGCAAGCCTAGGATGACGAATAGGGACCACTTGGTTTGCAAAGGGTGGCGCCAAACTTGGAGGATCCAAGTTTGGCTTCATTGAGGCCATATACAATCCTTGCAGTTTCTTAAGTTGGTGCCAAACTCAAGTTTGCCTTCAATTGATCCGTAATGCACTCTTCAATCATTCTTGGTTGGCGCCAAACTTGAGGTATCTTAAGTTTGGCTTCGGCAAGCCAGTATGCGTTTTTCAAATCCCCTTTAGTTGGCACCAAACTTGAGATAGTTTGGCTTCACCAAGGCAACAAGCAAGGAAGGCGTTGTGATGATCATGGCGCCAAACTTGAGATTTTCCAAGTTTGGCGCCACCAATGTAGTGATTCCATATGAAAAGTGTAGACTATTATATATCGTTGGAAAGCTAATTCGTTGGCTTTCCAATGCCGCTAGAATCACATCAATTGGACATCTGTAGTTCAAGTTATTTATGTTTGAGTGCAAGGAGGTTAGGGTTGACAACATCATTTACTTTCTTCCTCTTCTTCTACAGAAACTCCATCAAATCCATACGAATTTTATCTGAAATAGACAAAATTGTACACGACTCAAAGTAGCATCCATAGTGACTAAAAGATATTTAAATCTTAATTAAACTCAATAATTTGAATACAAATTCACTGAAAAAAGATAAAAAAGATACTCATGCATCAGCTGGTACTATGAACAAATATTTTGAAAGTTGGATATCTATGTTAATGAAAAAGGAGGACCGAAAAAAGTGATTGATGGACTTTTATTTCATCATTTAGAGTATTTGACAACGAAGAAATGAAAGGATATTTAAAAAAAAAAAAGCATCGAGTGTTGCAGAAGCAATTGCCAGATCAATATAATAGTACAAAGAGCGAAGCTATGTTGATTCCTAGAATTATTGATCGCAATGTTCAAGATGATGTAGGGAATGGATTTAGTTTAGTTATTTTTCTTTTGTACATTTTTACCTTTGTTCACGCTCTACTTCGTTGAATTAAGCTCTTTTGTTTAAAATAAAGAAAAAATTGCAGTACCTAAAATCGCAATAACTATATACAAGGAAAAAATAGGTATACAAAGTATCAATATATACCAAAAATACCTAATAAAAAAAGTGCTAACATATGCATATCCTGATCTACACTTCTACGATGGAATATTTCATAAGCCTTATTTTAATTTTTTTTTTATATATACTACGATATGACTTTTAACTTGAAAGATGCAAAGACAATAATTCTCACATTCATAGTTCCTTTAATCATTACCAAGACTTACTACTTTTGGGTTTCACTTGTTGAACAATCAACTAACAAAGATGGAGTTGCCAGACTGACATTCAAAGTAGATGTTGTTGACCCAGTATATTATTACCTTCATGCACCAAATGAACTCACAAAGCTCTTCTGTTTTAATTGCTTCTATGCACAAGAATTAACTAAGGGAGCAAGTACATGAAATTAGATTTACCCAATCAATCCTATAATTGGATCAGAAGTAATAAAAAATTAGATAAATTCTGATGTGATCCAATTGTAAGAGGATTGAGCGTCGGATTTGTAAAATCTAAAAGTGAATGGTATGGTACCTACAAAGTGGTGTCTATTTATTAAAAAAGGTTAAAAATTAATATTTAATTTAAAAAATATAAAAATAAATTATTTTTAAAAATTTAAAATTTATCACAAAAAGTAAGTTAGACAAAAATTAGACAACAATTGATAGGCATCATAGAATTAGCCAAATCTAAATTTGAACAGATTCAATAATACCCAATTATTGTTGTTGTTGTTATTGTTTGGTCTAGTGATAAAGGAATAATTTATGATAAAAAAAAGAAAGAGCAATAGCTTTAAAAAAATATATCAACTTTTACCTAAATTAATTATTAATAATTAAATGTAAAAAGAAAAAACAAAAGAAAACAAATTTTGCGTTCTAAAACTAAATACAAGTAGATAAGGAAAATGTTATGAAAAATTAAGGATAATAAAAAAAAGTGAACAAAAAAAATTAAAAAAAACAAATAGAGTAAAAATAATGAATGGGTGTAACATTAATAAATTAGGTATACAATATATGCAGTACAAATATACTCCCTTTTTTTTTTTTTCATAATTTGACCCAATAGCTACAACTGAAGAGGTTCTTATGCTCAAACTTGCCGCGGCAGTGAACACATTATTGGTATTTTTATTTTTCTTTCTCGTAAATTCCTTTTGTTTATGAATCACTGGTTCATACTTGATCGATTCTCAGAATGCTAATTCTCCTAGGATTCAGTGCTCTTGTATTTAGTTAATGGTTCTTGTTACGTTGGGTAACCGGAGAATAATAGGCTGGACTCGTTAGGTTGGCCCAATCGTCTGGGGAAGGAAGCCTTCGAGCGGGTTTGCGCCTTTAGGGTCTCCGTCCGACTTGTACATGTAAGAGAATGGGGGGTGGTACCTGCAAAGACACTCCGATGCCTAAGTCAGCAAGGATGTGAGCATGTCTAGAGAGTATTGGGACTTAGAAATACCTGAAGGGTGTCAGTGTATTTATAGTGGTGAACCAATAACCACCGTTTGAGTAGTTCCACCTTTTAAGGTGGATAACCGTCCCTTTATCTTAGGGAGGTTACGATATGGCTCCTGGAAGTGGATTGAGAGATTTTAGGGGCAGTTATTATCTGCCAGCTAATCTCTGCTTCCGATTTCGTTAAGGCAAGTCGTGGGGAGCACCGACTTCTTAGAAGAAGGTCGGTATATTGTGAGGCTCAACCTTGTGGGTTGGGCCTGTCGTTTGGACCTGGGCCTTAGCGTTGGGCCAGGGTATGAACAGTGCCCCTACTCGAGCTCAATTCCTTTTAAGGGTTGGGGTCGAGTATTATAACTCGGGACCGTAGCCGACCTGATAGGGAACCGACATGATTTTTCAGAACCGACGTATTTTTGAAAGCTTCCAACAGTCACGTCTAATCAAACGTCGCGTCTCTTAGAGGTTTGAGCATTCATACGTGGGGGCGGTTACCTTGGTAACGGTGCAACTTCTTAAATGGTTGGGTCGTTTTACCTTTATTCCCTAACGTGCTTATAAATATTTTCCCCTCTCTTTCCTTGTTTCGTTTCTGAAAACTTTCTCACTTACATACTTTGTGAAAAGAAAGCTTCCTTTTTCTTTGATCAACTGCTGTAGCACCTTCGACCCTTCAAAAGTAAAGGTCAGTTTTCTTTCTTCTTCTTCTCTTTATGACTGCTTTTATTTGCATGTTTTTTATTTGAGAGGAGCGTTGGTCATAGACTTTAGTGATTCTGTTTTGTCAGGGATCTAACTCCAGGCCCCTTAGAGACCCTATTTTTTATCCTTTTTCTTCTTTTTCCTTTGTAGGTTTCGGGATCCTTTTCTTTTTTAGAAAAAAGATATCTTCTGTAGAATCCCTCGCTCGATGGGTAGATGTTACTGTTCTTGGGGAAGAACCCCTTGTGGATACTGACTATGTTACCGACCTTCGTACGCACCATAAAATTTGTGCTTCTGATGGGGATGAGTCGAGATATGAACTGATAGCCCCGGGTTCGGAAGACCGGGTTTGTTTTGGAAGAGCTTCTGAGGAAGACCCTCATTTTATTTTTATGTTTGAGAGTTTTTTTCACCCGTTTGGGTATTCTTCTTCCTTTTTCTGACTTTGAGATAGCTGTTTTATCTCATTGCCGGATAGCTCCTACCCAGCTTCACCCCAACTATTGGGATTTTTTGAAAATTTATCAATTTATCAGCCATGCCCTGGATTTCTCGACTTCTTTGAGGATTTTCTTTTTTCTTTTTCACATGACCAAGCCCTTTAGTGGGCAAAATAACAAACAGCAATGTGTTTCCTTCTGGGCCATACAAGGCCAGAGAGTTTTTACCCTTTTTGATGAATCCTTTCATAACTTTAAAAACTTCTTTTTCAAAGTGCAAGCTGTAGAGGGTCACCACCCCCTTTTTTCTGGATCAAAATTCTTCTCCTCGCTTTCCCCTGTACTAGTTAGAGGCCTCTCCTTGTGAGAAATATAGTTTGGATGATTTGGACGAGGTGGAGGTGGCCATCGTTGGGTTCCTCCGAGAAGTTTGGGGGAGAGCCCTTTATTGACTTTTTTACCTAATGGCTTTTGCAGAGATGGCGAAGAATAATTCGAGGGAGTCTTATCAGAGGGTTCAGGAGGCCAAAGCGAGATCCCGCGCCAGGGTCGGTGGTGCCAGGGCAGCTGGTCCTTCCCCTCCCCCTTCTTCTCACAGCTTGGGGACCCCTGCTCGACCTATTGTTATTTCTTCCTCGACCTCTTCTCTGCCACCCTCTTCTTCCCGACCTTCTCCTGAGCCAGAAAAGAAAAAGCACAAGGCTTTAGAGTCTGGCTCTCCTTTTGAAGGTGAGGCCAAGGTGGATGCGCCTCAATTTATCCGGGAGCATATCTATCCTTATACTCGTATAAGTATGGATGATGTTTCTCTTCGAAACCACCTTACTATTCTGGCTTAGGAGAGTATCAAGGCGGCGGGGGTGTGCACCAAGTTTCTTGATATTTTTGAGAAGACTCTCCTTAGCTCTTTGGGTTCATCCCAGAGGGTTGAAGAGCTAGAGGGGAGGATTCTTTTGTATCAGGAGGCTGAGAGGAGCCTGAAGGAGGAGGTCACCAAGCTGAGAGAAGAGAGGGATAACCTTCGGAAGGAGGGGGAGAGGTTGATGGGCCGATGCTCTATGGCAGAGAGTCTACGGGAGAAGGCGGAGCAGAGCTATTCAAGCTTGTTCCAGGACCTTGTGGAGGTCAAAAAAGATCTGGTAAGAGCTCAGGACGCTTATGCGGATTTGGAGGACTCTATTGCCGAGGGATCCGAGGAGGCGTGCAGGGTTTTTAAGGAGCAGGTCGGGGTTATTGCTCCCAACCTGGATCTCTCACCTTTGGATCCGGATAAAGTTGTAATCGATGGGGCCATTGTATCTCCTCCCCGACCTGTGTCTGAATCCGAGTTGAAGACTCGGGGTCAGAGAATCATAGAGTCCCCTCCCCGACCAGATGATGCTCCGAGTTCTTCCAAGGTTTCTAAGACTCACCCTCCGACTCCTATGGATGTTTCTCTCCCTAACTCTGGTGGTGCTCCGACTACTCTTCCGGGTTCTGGTGGTGACGCCCTTCCGAATTGAGAAAAATTATCTTCGGCTATATGGGGCCCGGCCTGTGGGTCCCCTCTTTTTTAAACTATTTATTTTTATGTTGTTGTGGTATGTTGCTTGACACTTTCTTGACCTTTTATGGCCGTAAACAAAATATTTAGAAATATCCTATTTTGGACAAGGGTTTAAGTTATTTTTGTTGGTTGTGTGCATGCTTTTTCTGCTTTAGGTTTCGAAAAACCCTTTTTTGATCTTTTGTTTTGAAAACCTTTTCTTGGCTGGCTATCCCTTCCTCTAAGTTTTTCTCGAATTTTTATTCAAGGCTTGGGACAGTCTTTAGTGCTTTCTATAGGCTTTCTTATCTCTTTTCGGTATTCCTTATTCTCAATTTTTTGATATATTGAGTTTTTATAACTTAAGTTATTTTTGCGATGCGTTTCTTTGTTCCTCGGAATTTTTGACTTGTTAGTCAGTTAATTTCCGAGTTTATTCACTATCGACTTTTATAACCTCTTTACACCGACTTGTACCTCGTCGTTTTATCCTGACGACCATCTAGGTCGGTTCATGGGATTTTCACGCTTTGTCGAGCTTAAGTCGGCGCGTTTCGTAGAAAGGAAGAAATGCGAGAAGGAATTTATAAGAGATATTTGTAAAAGATCTTTATTTATTTGCAAAGGTACTTTACGCTACTAAGGGTTTTGGGCTATCTATGACCCCTTAGTCTCTACTGTGATGCCTCGTTAAAAACCCTTCTTCAGAAAAAACCCTTTTATTTTGGGAAAAAATCATGAAGTTGGGAAAAGAGTACATCGGGGAGTAGAGTTCACTTTTAACTGTAGTACCTTTTCATATTACAAGCATGCCACGACCTAGGTAGCTCAGTGCCGTTTAAGTCGGTCAACTTGTAATAACCTTTTCCTAAGACCTCACTAATCTTGTATGGTCCCTTCCAATTAGCAGCGAGTTTTCCTTCCCCAGACTTGTTGACTCCTATGTCATTCCTGATTAAAACCAAGTCGTCTGGGGCAAAGCTCCTTCGAATGACTTTTTGGTTATATATGTTCGTCATCCTTTGTTTCAATGCTGCTTCTCTAATATGGGCTCATTCTCGGACTTCAGGGAGTAGCTCAAGTTCTTCTTTGTGTCCCTTTATATTTTCAACCTCGTCGTAGAAGTTCACCCTTGGGCTTTGCTTGTTGATTTCAACTGGTATCATGGCTTCTATGCCATAAGCAAGTCGGAAGGGTGTTTCTCCCGTGGCAGACTAAGGTGTGGTCCGATAAGCCCAAAGTACTTGTGGGAGTTCCTCGGCCCAGGCTCCCTTTGCGTCCTGTAACCTTTTCTTCAACCCTGCCAATATGACCTTGTTTGCTGCCTCGGCTTGTCCATTTGCTTGTGGATGTTCCACCGATGTAAACTGATGTTTTTATTTTCATGCTAGCTACCAGGTTTTTGAAGGTTGAGTCGGTGAACTGAGTGCCATTATCGGTGGTGATGGAGTGGGGTACCCCATACCTGGTGATAATGTTCTTGTAGAGAAACTTCCGACTTCTCGGAGCGATGATGGTGGCCAATGGTTCTGCTTCTATCCACTTTGTGAAGTAATCCACTCTCACTATTAGATATTTTACTTGCCCCAGCACTTGTGGGAATGGTCCTAGCAAGTCCAATCCCCACTTTGCGAAAGACCATGGGGAAGTTATACTAATGAGTTCCTCGGGAGGGGCTACATGGAAGTTTGCATGCATTTGGCATGGCTAGCACTTTTTCACAAATTCCGTGGAATCTTTTTGTAAGGTCGGCCAGTAAAATCCAGATCGGATTACCTTTCTAGCTAACGACCTTGCTCCAAGATGGTTCCCGCAGATTCCATTGTGCACCTCCTCTAGCACCTCAGTTGTCTTTGAGGTCGGGACGCACTTTAGTAGTGGTGTTGATATCCCCCTTTTATAAAGGATATTTTTTACCAGCGTGTAGTTTTGTGCTTTCCTCCAGATTTTCTTGGCCTCTTTTTATTCTTCGGGGAGGATGTTAAATTTCAGATATTCGATTAAGGGCTTCATCCACTCGAGGTCTAACCCGGTGACTTCAAAGATGTTTCGAACAGCCTCTGTTTTGGCCACAGAGTGTTCAGAGAGAGTTTCTTGGATCAGGCTTCTGTTGTTACCTCCTGGTTTGGTACTTGCTAGCTTGGAGAGGGCATCTGCCCTACTGTTGAGGTCCCGAGTTATATGCTTTACCTCGGTCTCCTCAAAGTGACTAAGGTGCTCCAAAGTTTTGTCCAAGTACTTTTTCATGTTGGGATCTTTGGCCTGATACTCTCCATTTATTTGGGAGGTCACCACCTGAGAGTCGCTGAATATCATTACTTTGGTTGTACCAACTTCTTCTGCCAGCTTTAACCCTGCAATCAATGCTTCATATTCCTCCTGATTGTTGGAAGCTGGGAACTCGAACTTGAGGAAAACTTCAATTTGCGTTCCTCCTTCACTGACTAATATTATGCTGCCCCGCTTCCAACTTTATTGGAGGACCCATCTACATATAACTCTCATTTAGTGGATTTCTCCTCTTGATCTCCCGCGTATTCCGCTAGGAAGTCGGTGAGGCATTGAGCTTTTATTGCTGTTCGGTCTTCATATTTCAAGTCGAACTCGGAGAGTTCTATTACCAATTAAACCATTCTGCCTGCAATGTCCGTCTTCTGGAGGACCTGCTTCATGGGCTGGTTCGTTCGGACTTTTATTGTGTGCGCTTGGAAATACGGTAGTAATCGGCGTGAGGCTACTACTAAGGAGTATGCAAACTTTTCAAGTTTTTTATACTTTAGTTCTGGGCCTTGTAGAACTTTGCTGGTGAAGTACACAGGATGCTGTCCAACCTCATCTTCCCGAATTAGAGCTGATGCTATAGCTGTGTTTGCTACTGACAGGTATAGGACAAGCTCCTCCCCGACCACGGGTCGGGTCAGGATTGGGGACTGGCTCAAGAACTTTTTGAACTCCTAGAAAGCTTCTTTGCATTCCGGATTCCATTCGAATTGGCATCCTTTTCTTAGTAGGGAGAATAGTGGAAGGGATCTTAGTGTCGATCCCGCCAGGAATCTGGAAAGGGCGGCAAGCCTTCCATTTAATTGTTGGACCTCCTTTAGACAAGTAGGACTTTTCATTTCTAGGATAGCTTTGCACTTATCGGGGTTTGCTTCAATTCCCCTTTGTGTTAGCATGAACCCTAGAAACTTTCCTGCCTCTACCGCGAAGGTACATTTCGTGGGATTTAGTCTCATCCCATGTAACCTTACGATGCTGAAACTTGCGAGAGATCTGTCAAGAGGTCGGTTTTCTCCTTAGTTTTCACCAGCATGTCATCTACGTAGATGGTGCACGAAATTGTAAATCACACTTTTCACAACTCGTACCACTAACCAGCAAGTGCACTGGGTTGTCCAAGTAATACCTTACGTGAGTAAGGGTCAATCCCACGGAGATTCTTGGCCTGAAGCAAGCTATGGTTATCTTGTAACTCTTAGTTAGGATATAATATCAATAATGATTCTTAGTTTTAATTGTAAAAAGTAAAAGAGCATGAAATAAATACATATTATGCAGTAATAGAGAATATGTTGGGGTTTTGGAGATGCTTTATCTTCTGAATTCCTGTAACATAATGCTTTCTCACTTTCAAACATGCAAGTGTCCTTCCATGGCAAGCTGTATGTAGGGCGTTACCGTTGTCAATGGCTACTTCCCATCCTCTCAGTGAAAATGGTCCAAATGCTCTGTCACAGCACGGCTAATCATCTGTTGGTTCTCGATCATGTCGTAATAGAATCCATTGATTCTTTTGCGTTTGTCATCACGCCCAACAATCGCGAGTTTGAAGCTCGTCACAGCCATCCAATCCTTGAATCCTACTCGGAATACCACAGACAAGGTTAGACTTTCCGGATTCTCAAGAGTGGCCGCCAAAGGGTTCTAGCTTATACCACGAAGATTCTGATTAAGGAATCTAAGAGATACTCATTCAATCTAATGTAGAACGGAGGTGGTTTTCAGGCACGCATTCATAGGTTGAGGATGGTGATGAGTGTCATGGATCATCACTTTCTTCATAGTGAAGTGCGAATGAACATCTTAGATAGAAACAAGCGTGTTTGAATGGAAAACAGAAATAATTGCATTAATTCATTGAGACGCTGCAGAGCTCCTCACCCCCAACAATGGAGTTTAGAGACTCATGCCGTCAAAGAGTACAAGGTTTAGATATAAAAATGTCATGAGATACAAAATAAGTCTCAAAAAGTTGTTCAAATACTAAACTAGTAACCTAGGTTTATAGAAAATGAGTAAACTAAGATGGATAGTGCAGAAATCCACTTCTGGGGCCAACTTGGTGTGTGATGGGGTTGAGACTTATGCTTCTCATGTGCCTGGGCTGTTTCAGGAGTTAAACGTCAGGTTGTAACCTATTTCTGGCGTTTAACTCCAACTTGTAACCTGTTTCTGGCGTTCAACTCCAGAATGCAACATGGAACTGGCGTTGAATGCCAATTTACGTCGTCTATCTTCGCGCAAAGTATGGACTATTATAAATTGCTAAAAAGCCCTGGATGTCTACTTTCCAACCCAGTTCAGAGCGTGCCAATTGGACTCCAGTAGCTCCAAAAAATCCATTCCGAGTGCAGGGAGGTCAGAATCCAACAGCATCAGCAGTCCTTTTTAACCCTTATCAGAGTTTTGCTCAGGTCCCTCAATTTCAGCTAGAAAATACTTGAAATCACAGAAAAATAAACAAACTCATATTAAAGTCCAGAAATATGATTTTTCCCTAAAAACTAATAAAAGTATACTAAAAACTAACTAAAACATACTAAAACCTACATGAAATTACCCCCAAAAAGCGTATAAAATATCCGTGCCGTGATAGAGCATTTGGACCTTTTTCACTAAGAGGATGGGATGTAGCCATTGACAACAGTGATGCCCTACATACAGCTTGCCATGAAAAGGAGTAAGAAGGATTGGATGAAGGTAGTAGGAAAGTAGAGATTCAGAAGGAACACAGTATCTTCATACGCCTATCTGAAATTCCCATCAATAATTTACATAAGTATTTCTATCGTTATTTTCAGTTTATTTATTATTAATATTTAAAAAATCTCTCACCATTTATTATCTGCCTGACTGAGATCTACAAGATGACCATAGCTTGCTTCATACCAACAATCTCTGTGGGATCGACCCTTACTCACGTAAGGTATTACTTGGACGACCCAATGCACTTGCTGGTTAGTTGTGCGGATTGCAAAGGTGTGATTGCAATTTCGTGCACCATTGCCCAGTAGGCCTTATGCTCCAGTTCCACTGGCAAGTGACAGGCTTTTCCATAGACAAGCTAGTATGGAGAGGTCCCTATAGGGGTCTTGAATGCTGTTCTGTATGCCCACAGAGCATCATCCAAGCTTCTTGCCCAATCCTTTCTATGGTTAATCACAGTCCGTTCCAGGATTCTTTTAAGTTCTCTATTAGAGACTTCAGCTTGCCCATTTGTCTGTGGATGATATGGAGTGGCCACTCTGTGGCTAACTCCATATCGAACCAAAGGTGTGATTGCAATTTCGTGCACCAAGTTTTTGGCGCCGTTGCCGGGGATTGTTTGAGTTTGAACAACTGACGGTGAATCTTGTTGCTTAGATTAGGAAAAAAATTTTGTCTTTTTTTTTTCACTAGAATTGCATCTTTTATTATCCTTTCTAAAATTTTTTTTTCAAAAAAATATATTATTTTTCTTTATTAATTTTTAGTTTTTCTGTGAGTTTAGTGTCATGTTTTAAGTTTGGTGTCAATTGCATGCTCTTCTTTGTCTTTCAATTTTCGAATTATATGTTCTTTATTTTTCCTTGATCTTCAAATTGTTCTTGTCAATTTTTCTTGTTTGATCTTTGGTTTTTTCTATTCTGTGTATTTTTCGTGTTTTCCTTGTGCTTTTTCAAAATATTAGTTTTCAAGAAAATTATTTTTAGTTACAAAAAAATACCTTTTTAAAACACGTTAAATTTATAGCTCAGTTGGCTAGAGCGTTGGCTTATGTTCTTGGCAATTGGGTATCTTCTTTTTAAAACTTTTTTCAAAAATAATTTTTCTTTGATTGAATCTTGTGCCAAACTTTAAGTTTGGTGTTCTCTTGTTAATTTTCTTTAATTTTCGAAAATTTAATTTGGTTTTCAAAAAAATTTTAAGTTTGGTGTTCTTTCTTTTGTTGTTGTTCTTGTGAATCTTCAAAGTATTCTTGAGTCTTCTTTGTGTTTTGATCTTAAAATTTTAAGTTGGTATCCCTTGGTGTTTTCCCTCCAAAAATTTTCGAAAAACAAGGAGCATTAGATCTAAAAATTTTTAAGTCTTGTGTCTTTTGTGTGTTTTTCTCTTTCAACATAAAATTCAAAAATAAAAAATATCTTTTCCTTTAATTTCTCATAATTTTCGAATTACTTGGGTTGACTTGGTCAAAATTTTTCAAATCATATCTTTGTCAAAAAATATCCTAACCACTTTCTCTCTCCTCACTTTTTCGAAAATCTTCATAAAATATTTTCAAATTTTTTATTTTTTATTTTATTTTTTATTTTTCATTTTTTGTTTTGATTTTTATTTTATTCTATTTTATTATTTCGAAAATAATTTTTTTAATATAATAAAATAAATAAATAAATAAATCCACATCATCTCCCTTTCTCCATCATGGACCTAAGTGGAAATGAACAGTCCAGAAGGACTCTGGAGTCATATGCTAACCCCACTACTGCTTCATACGGGAGTAGTATCTGTATACCCTCCATCGGAGTCAGTAGCTTTGAGTTGAACCCTCAGCTCATTATCATGGTGCAGCAAAGTTGCCAGTATTCTAGTCTTCCATAGGAAGAACCTACAGAGTTTCTGGCACAATTTTTACAAATTGCTGACACAGTACATGATAAAGAAGTAGATCAGAATGTCTACAGATTATTACTGTTTCCATTTGTTGTAAAAGACCAAGCTAAAAGGTGGTTAAATAACCAACATAAGGCTAGCATAAAGACATGGAAACAGCTGTCAGAAAAATTCATGAATCAATACTTCCCTCCAAAATGGATGACACAGCTAAGGCTGAGCATCCAAGGCTTTAAACAAGGAGATAATGAATCTCTTTATAATGCCTGGGAGAGATACAGAGAGATCCTAAGAAAATGCCCCTCTGAAATGTTTTCTGAATAGGTGCAGTTAGACATCTTCTACTATGGGCTTACAGAAAGAGCTCAGATTTCTCTAGACCACTCAGCTGGTGGATCTATACACATGAGAAAGACAATAGAAGAAGCTCAAGAGCTCATTGATACAGTTGCCAAAAATCAGCATCTGTACCTGAGCAGTGAACCTTCCTTGAAAGAAAAGACTAAAACAGTAACTGATGAACTCAGTCCTGCAGAACAAGTTACTGAATTCAATCAGCAACTGGATTTTCTAACAAAACAGCTAGCCGAATTCAAGGAGATACTACTAGAAACAAGAATGGCTAATATGAATATGGAAGTACAGTTAAAGCAAACAGAACAGCAGTTATCAAAACAAATAACAGAAGAATGCCAAGCAGTTCAATTAAAAAGTGGGAAAATATTAAATACCCCACTTCAAGGTAGCAGGAAGCCAAGAAATGAGCAAACTACCCAAAATCCATCTGAGGACAGTAAGAGCCCACATAGGAATAATTCTGGCGCTCAAACGCCAGAAAATGGGTGGAAAGCTGGCGTTGAACGCCCAAAGGAAGCATAGTTCTGGCATTCAGACGCCAGAAACAGGTGAGGAATTGGCATCTAACGCCACTCCAGCTTCCACCCCTGGCATTTAAACGCCAGTGGGAGATCAGACACATACAAGTGCTGATAGCGACCCTTCTAAAAAGGCTTCTCAACCCACATCTGCAGGCAATAAACCTACAGCAACTAAGGTTGAGGAATACAAAGCCAAAATGCCTTATCCTCAAAAACTCCGCCAAGCGGAACAAGATAAGCAATTTGCCCACTTTGCAGACTATCTCAGGACTCTTGAAATAAAGATTCCGTTTGCAGAAGCACTTGAGCAAATACCCTCTTATGCTAAGTTCATGAAAGAGATCTTAAGTCATAAGAAGGATTGGAGGGAAACTGAAAAAGTTTACCTCACTGAAGAATGCAGTGCAGTCATTCTGAAAAGCTTACTTGAGAAGTTTAAAGATCCCGGAAGCTTTATGATACCATGCACATTAGAGGGTACTTGTACCAAGCAAGCCCTATGTGATCTTGGGGCAAGTATCAACCTAATACCTGCATCTACTATCAGAAAGCTTGGTTTAACTGAAGAAATCAAACCAACCAGGATATGTCTTCAACTTGCTGATGGCTCCATTAAATACCCATCAGGCGTGATTGAAGATATGATTGTCAAGGTTGGGCCATTTTCCTTTCCTACTGACTTTGTGGTGCTGGAAATGGAGGAGCACAAGAGTGCAACTCTCATTCTAGGAAGACCTTTCCTAGCAACTGGCCGAACCTTTATTGACGTTCAAAAAGGGGAAGTAACCCTGAGAGTCAATGAGGATGAGTTCAAGTTGAATGTTGTCAAAGCTATGCAGCATCCAGACACCCAAATGACTGCATGAGCATTGATATTATTGACTCTTTGGTAAAAGAGGTCAATATGACTGAGAGTCTCGAATCAGAGCTAGAGGATATCTTTAAAGATGTTCAGCCTGATCTAGAGGAATCAGAGAGAATAATATAACCTCTGAAAATCCCTCAGGAAGAGGAAAAACCTCCTAAACCCGAGCTCAAACCATTACCACCATCCCTGAAATATGCATTTCTGGGAGAAGGTGATACCTTCCCTGTGATCATAAGCTCTACCTTAGAGCCACAGGAAGAGAAAGTACTAATTCAAGTGCTAAGGACACACAAGACAGCCCTTGGGTGGTCCATCAGTGATCTTAAGGGCATTAGCCCAACTAGATATATGCACAAAATCCTATTGGAGGGTGACGCTAAGCCAGTGGTTCAACCACAGAGGCAGCTAAATCCAGCCATAAAGGAGGTGGTGCAGAAGGAGGTCACTAAATTACTAGAGGCTGGGATTATTTATCCTATTTCTGATATCCCCTGGGTAAGCCTGTCCAAGTCGTCCCTAAGAAGGGTGGCATGACAGTGGTTCAAAATGAAAAAAATAAACTGGTTCCTACAAGAACAGTTACAGGGTGGCGTATGTGTATTGATTATAGAAGGCTCAATACAGCTACCAGAAAGGATCATTTTTCTTTACCCTTCATAGACCAGATGCTAGAAAGACTAGTAGGTCATGAATACTACTGCTTCCTGGATAGATATTCAGGTTATAATCAAATTGCAATAGATCCCCAGGATCAAGAGAAAATAGCATTCACATGTCCATCTAGAGTATTTGCATACAGAAGGATGCCATTTGGTCTGTGCAATGCACCTGCAACTTTTCAAAGGTGCATGCTCTCAATTTTCTCTGATATGGTGGAAAAATTTCTGGAAGTCTTCATGGATGACTTTTCAGTATTTGGAGACTCATTCAGCTCTTGTCTTGACCATCTAGCACATGTTCTAAAGAGGTGCCAAGAGACTAACGTAGTTTTAAACTGGGAGAAATGTCACTTTATGGTGCACTTTATGGTGACTGAAGGAATCATCCTTGGGCATAAAATTTCGAACAAAGGAATAGAGGTGGTTCAAGCTAAGGTGGAGGTAATTGAAAAATTACCACCACCTGCCAATGTTAAGGCAATCAGAAGCTTTCTGGGGCATGCAGGATTCTATAGGAGGTTTATAAAAGATTTTTCAAAAATCGCCAAACCTCTGAGTAATCTGCTAGCTGCTGACACACCATTTATCTTTGATAAGGAGTGTTTGCAGGCATTTGAGACTCTAAAAGCTAAGCTGGTCACAACACCAGTCATCTTTGCACCAGACTGGACAGTACTATTTGAACTGATGTGTGATGCTAGTGACCATGCTATTGGTGCAGTGTTGGGACAAAGGCATGACAAGCTTCTGCACGTCATTTACTATACCAGTCGTGTTTTAAATGACGCACAGAAGAACTACACAACCACAGAAAAAGAGTTACTTGCAGTAGTTTACACCATTGACAAGTTCAGATCTTCTTCAGTAGGATCAAAAGTGATTGTGTACACTGACCATGCTACTCTTAAATATCTACTCACAAAGCAGGATTCAAAACCCAGACTCATAAGATGGGTGTTATTTCTGCAAGAGTTTGATATAGAAAAAAGAGACAGAAAAGGGACAGAGAATCAAGTAGCAGATCACCTGTCCCGAATAGAACCAGTAGAAGGGGCGTCCCTCCCTCTTACTGAGATCTTTGAAAACTTTTCGGATGAGCAACTCTTTGGCATCCAGGAAGTGCCATGGTTCACAGACATTGCAAACTATAAGGCAGTGAGATTCATACCCAAAGAGTACAGTAGGCAGCAATCAAAGAAATTGATCACGGATGCAAAGTACTATCTTTGGGATGAACCATATCTCTTCAAGAGATGGGCAGACGGAGTAATCCGTAGATGTGTGCCTAAAGAAAAAGCACAGAAGATCCTCTGGCACTGCCATGGATCACAGTATGGAGGACATTTTGGAAGTGAGCGAACAGCCACAAGAGTCCTCCAATGTGGCTTCTACTGGCCTACTCTCTACAAAGACTCTCGAGTGTTTGTACTTAATTGTGACAGTTGCCAAAGATCTGGCAATCTACCTCACAGTTATGCCATGCCTCAACAAGGGATCTTGGAGATTGAGTTGTTTGATGTATGGGGTATTGACTTCATGGGGCCTTTCCTACCATCATACTCAAACAGTTATATTCTGGTAGCAGTGGATTATGTATCCAAATGGGTGGAAGCTATTGCAACACCCACTAACGATACTAAGACAGTGCTGAAATTCCTCTAGAAACACATCTTCAGCAGATTTGGTATCCCTAGAGTACTAATCAGTGATGGGAGCACTCATTTCTGCAATAAACAGTTTTACTTTGCTTTGGTTCGATATGGAGTTAACCACAGGGTAGCTACTCCATATCATCCACAGACAAATGGGCAAGTAGAAGTCTCTAATAGAGAACTTAAAAGAATCCTGGAATGGACTGTGATTAACCGTAGAAGGGATTGGGCAAGAAGCTTGGATGATGCTCTATGGGCATACAGAACAGCATTCAAGACACCTATAGGAACTTCTCCATACCAGCTGGTGTATGGAAAAGCCTGTCACTTGCCAGTGGAACTAGAACATAAGGCCTATTGGGCAACCAGATTCCTAAACCTTGATGCCAAGTTAACTGGAGAAAAATGATTGTTCCAGTTAAATGAGCTAGAGGAATTCAGACTCAATGCTTTCGAAAATGCAAAAATTTACAAAGAGAAAGCAAAAAGATGGCATGATAAGAAATTGTCATCCAGAGTCTTTGAGTCAGGGCAGAAAGTTCTGCTATTTAATTCTAGGCTCAGATTATTCCCTGGGAAATTGAAATCCCGGTGGAGAGGTCCATATGTGATTACAAGTGTGTCACCATATGGATACGTGGAGCTTCAGGATAATGATTCTAACAAAAAGTTCATTGTTAATGGACAGAGAGTCAAACATTATCTTGAAAGCAATTTTGAGCAAGAATGCTCAAAACTGAGACTTGATTAAAGCTCAGTAATAGTCCAGCTAAAGACAATAAAGAAGCGCTTGTTGGGAGGTAACCCAGCCATTTACAAAGCTTATTTGTTAATTAATTGATTTTTACAGGTTTATGTCAATTATCTTCAAGGTAAAATAGCAATTGCTTGAGTTCACAGAGTTATAGAAGGATTCAGAGGATAAATAGAAAAAAGAAGCTCACTGGTGCGAAAAAACTAGTAAGAGCTGTTTTGGGCATTGAACGCCCAAAAGAAGCATCTACTGGGCGTTCAACGCCAGTAGAGATAGCCATCTGGGCGTTGAACGCCAGAAAGAAGCATCTTCTGGGCATTGAACGCCAGAAAGAAGCACCTTCTGAGCGTTTAACACCAGATTTACAACGTCCTAGGCGTTCAGAAAAACGCCCAGTGACAAAGGAGTTTCTGGCGTTCAACGCCAGCTAGAAGCAACAGCTGGGCGTTGAATGCCCAGGAGAAGCTACAGATGGGTGTTAAACGCCCAAAACATGCAACGTTTGGGCGTTTAACGCCAGGATTATGGGGAGGAGGTAAATTCGTTTTCACTTCAAATTTTTTCCATTTTTCATGTTTCAATTCATGATTTCTTGCATAAACATATTACAAACTCTCATCTTTCAACTTCAATTCCAAAATTTTTAATCCTAAACATGTTTCTTAATTTTTCTTCAATATCTTTTCAAACCTTTTTCAAACCTTTTTCAAAACTCAATTATCTTTTTGAATTCTTTTCAAATCTTTTTAATTTCTTCTCAAATCTTTTTCAAACTCATCATATTATCTTTTTGAATTCAAAGTTATCTTTTTCAAAATCTCATTATATCTTTTGAATTTTCGAAATTGCCTCTCCTTCTATTCCTCTCCTTTCCTTTCTTTTGATTGAGGACAAGCAAACCTCTAAGTTTGGTGTATTTTTCCGTGATCACTGAGCTAAAACTCATCAAGATCATGGCACCTAAGGAAAAACAAACTACTTCAAGAGGCAAGAAAGAGAATATTCCAAAACCACTTTGGAATCAAGAGAGGTTCTTAACCAAAGAACATGCAAACCATTACCACAAAATAATGGGTCTGAGATCAGTGATCCCGGAAGTTAAATTTGATCTGAAAGAAGACGAATATCCGGAGATACAGGAGCTGAAGCGCCAAAAGCTGTCTCTTGAAGGACAGACACCCCACAGGTTGAAGGAGCATCTACCTCCCAAAATAAAGGTTGTTGAGTCCTAATCTTAGCCTTAACTCTGTGATAATTATTTATTAGGAATTTACCTTAGAAGTTATATATGAATAGTAGTAATTAGTATATCTATTTTGATTTTATCTCCAATTAAGCTATAATTTATTTTTCTCATCATCATCAAACATGAATAAAATAGCAGATTTTTAGAATAAGGAGGCAATAATTTTTTCGAGTTTCTAATAAGAAAAATTCTAATTATTTATATGTGGTGGCAATATTTTTTGTCTTCTGAATGAATGCTTGAACAGTGCATATTTTTTATATTGAATTTTATGAATGTTAAAATTGTTGGCTCTTGAAAGAATGATGAACAAGAGAAATATTATTGTTGATCTAAAAAATCATGAAAGTGATTCTTGAAGCAAGAAAAAACAGTGGAAAAAAAACAAAAAAAAAACTAAAAAAAGGAGAGAAGCAAAAGAGGTAGAAAAAGCCAATAGCCCTTTAAACCAAAAGGCAAGGGTGAAAAGGATCTAAGGCTTTGAGCATCAATGGATAGGAGGGCCCAAGGAAATAAATCCAGGCCTAAGCGGCTAAATCAAGCTGTCCCTAACCATGTGCTTGTGGCATGCAGGTCCAAGTGAAAGGCTTGAGACTGAGTGGTTAAAGTCGTGATTCAAAGCAAAAAGAGTGTGCTTAAGAACTTTGGACACCTCTAATTGGGGACTTGAGCAGAGCTAAGTCATAATCTGAAAAGGTTCACCCAGTTATGTGTCTGTGGCATTTTGTATCCGGTGGTAATACTGGAAAACAAAGTGCTTAGGGCCACGGCCAAGACTCATAAAGTAGCTGTGTTCAAGAATCAATATACTAAACTAGGAGAATCAATAATACTATCTAAATTATGAGTTCCTATGGATGCCAATCATTCTGAATTTCAAAGAATAAAGTGAGATGCCAAAACTGTTCGGAAGCAAAAAGCTACTAGTCCTACTCATCTAATTAGAATCTGAGCTTCAGTTAAAACTCTGAGATACTATTGCTTCTTAATTTCTTTTTATCCTATTTTATTTATCTATTTTCTTGAGGACAAGCAATAGTTTAAGTTTGGTGTTGTGATGAGCGGATATTTTATACGCTTTTTGGGGGTAATTTCATGTAGATTTTAGTATGTTTTAGTTAGTTTTTAATAGATTTTTATTAGTTTTTAGGCAAAAATCATATTTATGGACTTTACTATGAGTTCGTGTGTTTTTCTGTGATTTCAGGTATTTTCTGGCTGAAATTGAGGGAGCTGAGTTAAAATCAGATTCAGGCTGAAAAAGGACTGCTGATGCTGTTGGATTCTGACCTCCCTGCACTCGGAATGGATTTTTTGGAGCTACAGAAGTCCAATTGGCGCGCTCTCAATTGGGTTGAAAAGTAGACATCCAGGGCTTTCCAGCAATATATAATAGTTCATACTTTGCACGAAGATAAATGACGTAAACTGGCATTCAACGCCAGTTCCATGTTGCATTCTTGAGTTGAACGCCAGAAACAGGTTACAAGTTGGAGTTAAACGCCAGAAACAGGTTACAACCTGACGTTTAACTTCAGAAATAGCCCAGGCACGTGATAGCATAATTCTCAACCCCAGCACACACCAAGTGGGCCCCAAAAGTGGATTTTTGCACTATCCTTCTTAGTTTACTCATTTTCTGTAAACCTAGATTACTAGTTTAGTTTTTAAACAACTTTTAGAGACTTATTTTGTATCTCATGACATTTTTAGATCTAAACCTTGTACTCTTTGACAGCATGAGTCTCTAAACTCCATTGTTGGGGGTGAGGAGCTCTGCAGCATCTCAATGAATTAATGCAATTATTTCTGTTTTCCATTCAAACACGCTTGTTTCTATCTAAGATTTCATTCGCACTTCACTATGAAGAAGGTGATGATCCGTGACACTCATCACCATCCTCAACCTATGAACGTGTGCCTGACAACAACCTCTGTTCTACATTAGATTGAATGAGTATATCTTAGATTCCTTAATCAGAATCTTCTTGGTATAAGCTAGAACCCTTTGGCGGCCACTCTTGAGAATCCGAAAAGTCTAAGCCTTGTCTGTAGTATTCTGAGTAGGATTCAAGGATTGGATGGCTGTGACGAGCTTCAAACTCGCGATTGTTGGGCGTGATGACAAATGCAAAAGAATCAATGGATTCTATTCCGACATGATCGAGAACCAACAGATGATTAGCCATGCTGTGACAGAGCATAATGAATCCCTTTATGATGCCTGGGAGAGATACAGAGAGATCCTAATACTCTGTCACAGCACGGCTAATCATCTGTTGGTTCTTGATCATGTCGGAATAGAATCCATTGATTCTTTTGCATTTGTCATCACGCCCAATAATCGCGAGTTTGAAGCTCGTCACAGCCATCCAATCCTTGAATCCTACTCAGAATACCACAGATAAGGTTTAGACTTTCCAGATTCTCAAGAGTGGCCGCCAAAGGGTTCTAGCTTATACCACGAAGATTCTGATTAAGGAATCTAAGAGATACTCATTCAATCTAATGTAGAACGGAGGTGGTTGTCAGGCACACGTTCATAGGTTGAGGATTGTGATGAGTGTCACGGATCATCACCTTCTTCATAGTGAAGTGCGAATGAACATCTTAGATAGAAACAAGCGTGTTTGAATGGAAAACAGAAATAATTGTATTAATTCATTGAGATGCTGCAGAGCTCCTCACCCCCAACAATGGAGTTTAGAGACTCATGCCGTCAAAGAGTACAAGGTTTAGATCTAAAAATGTCATGAGATACAAAATAAGTCTCTAAAAGTTGTTTAAATACTAAACTAGTAACCTAGGTTTACAGAAAATGAGTAAACTAAGATGGATAGTGCAGAAATCCACTTATGGGGCCCACTTGGTGTGTGCTGGGGTTGAGACTTATGCTTCTCACTTGCCTGGGCTGTTTCTGGAGTTAAACGTCAGGCTGTAACCTGTTTCTGGCGTTTAACTCCAACTTGTAACCTGTTTCTGGCGTTCAACTCCAGAATGCAACATGGAACTGGCGTTGAACGCCAGTTTACGTCATCTATCTTCGCGCAAAGTATGGACTATTATATATTTATGGAAAGCCCTGGATGTCTACTTTCCAACCCAATTGAGAGAGCGCCAATTGGACTCTTGTAGCTCTAAAAAATCTATTCTGAGTGTAGGGAGGTCAGAATCCAACAACATCAGCAGTCCTTTTTAACCCTTATCAGAGTTTTGCTCAGGTCCCTCAATTTCAGCTAGAAAATACCTGAAATCACAGAAAAACACACAAACTCATAGTAAAGTCCAAAAATATGATTTTTGCCTAAAAACTAATAAAAGTATACTAAAAACTAACTAAAACATACTAAAATCTACATGAAATTACCCCCAAAAAGCGTATAAAATATCCGCTCATCAGTAGACCTCCATTAAGTTTCCAAAGTGGGGAGCGAACACTTTATTCATCAACCTTTGATATGTGGCCCCAGCATTTTTTAATCTAAATGACATCACCACATAGCAGTAGTTTGCTCTAGGTGTGATGAATGAAGTTTTTTCCTCATCCGGCTTGTACATCGGGATTTGGTTGTATCCCGAGTAGTCATCCATAAACGATAAGTGCTGATACCCTAAGCTTGCATCTACTAGGGTGTCAATACTGGGAAGTGGATATGGGTCTTTGGGGCACGCTTTGTTCAAGTTGGTGTAGTCGACGCACATCCTCCACTTGCCGTTTTGCTTTTTGACTAGCACTACATTTGCTAGCCATGCCGGGTACTTGACCTCTCGGATGAAGTCGGCCTCCAAGAGGGTTTACACTTGCTCCTCCACCACTTGAGCTCGTTCTAAACCGAGCTTATGCCTGCGCTGCTGTACGGGTCGTGATCCGGGGTGTACTGAAAGCTTGTGGTACATGAGCTGAGGGTCTATCCCTGGCATGTCGGAAGCTTTCCAAGCAAAGAGGTCGGAATTATCTCGCAGGAGCTTTATCAGCCTTTGTTTCAAATCTCTGTCTAGGTTGGCCCCTATGTTGGTATTTTTTCCTTCCTCTTTTCCGATTTGAACCTCTTCGGTTCTTCCACCCGGCTGCGGCCGCAGCTCTTCCTTAGCTTTTATTTCCCCCGAGCTCTATGGTGTGAACTTCCTTGCTTTTTCCTCGGAGGTTTAAGCTTTCATTGTAGTATTTTCTTGCCAACTTCTGGTCTCCTCGTACCGTCGCTATTCCCTTAGGTGTTGGGAATTTCATGCAAAGGTGAGGGGTTGACACCACCGCTCCGAGCTGATTTAACATAGTCCTGCCGATTAAGGCGTTATATGCCGACCCGACATCGATGACGATAAAGTCGATGCTCAGAGTTTTGGAATTTTCCCCCTTTTTAAAGGTCGTGTGAAGGGGGATGTATCCCAGTGGCTTAATTGGCATGTCTCCTAGTCCATACAGGGTGTCCGGGTAAGCTTTTAGCTCCCTTTCATCCAACCCTAACTTGTCGAAGCGAGCTTAAAAAGTATATCAGCCGAACTCCCTTAGTCTACCAAGGTCCTGTGGAGGTTGGCATTTGCCAAGATCATGGTTATCACCATCGGGTCGTCATGCCTGGGCATGATCCCCTACCAGTCCTCTTTGGTGAACGAGATGGTTGGGAGATCAGGAGATTCGTTTCCAACTTGATAAACTCGCTTCAAGTGTCTTTTGTGAGATGATTTAGTGAGCCCCCTCCTGCGAATCCTCCAGAGATCATATGTATGTGTCTCTCGGGGGTTTGTGGTGGTGGGTCTCTTCTGTCTTCATCAACTCGCTTTCTTTTTCTGGGATTCTCCGAACTTTCCATAAGATATCAATCAAGTCGGCCTTCCCTGGCCAACCTTTCTATCACATTTTTAAGGTCGTAGCAATCATTTGTTGAGTGGCCATACATCTTATGGTACTCAAAGTAGTCGCCGTGACTTCCTCCCTTTTTGTTTTTGATGGGTCTAGGAGGCGGCAACTTTTCAGTATTACAGATTTCTCTGTATACATCCACTAGGGAGACTTTTAGAGGAGTATAGGAGTGATGTCTCCTTGGCCTGTCGGGGCCGACCTTCTCTTTTTTCTTGGGCTCCCTTTCTCTCTCTTTTGCTGAGTGAGGAGGTCCCTGTCGCCAGCTGGGCTCCTGTAGTCTGGCATTTTCCTCCATGTTGATGTACTTTTCTGCTCTCTCTTATACATCACTCAAAGAGGTGGGGTGCCTTTTTTATATGGACTGAGAGAAGGGACCCTCTCTAAGTCCATTTACTAACCCCATGATAACTGCCTCTGTGGGCAGGTCTTGAATTTCCAAACACGTTTTATTGAATCTTTCCATGTAGTCACGTAGAGGTTCCCCGACCTCCTGCTTAACTACCAGGACACTCGGCGCGTGCTTTACTTTATCCTTCTGGATGGAGAACCGCATTAGGAATTTTCTCGAGAGGTCCTCAAAGCTCGTAACCGACCTTGGAGGGAGGCTATCAAACCACTTCATCGCTACTTTCGACAGGGTGGTCGGAAAAGCTTTGCAGCGAGTTGCATCAGAAGCATCAGCTAGATATATCCGACTTTTGAAATTGCTTAAGTGATGCTTCGGGTCTGTGGTTCTGTCATAGAGGTTTATATCAGGGCTTTTGAAGTTTCTTGGAACTTTTGCCCTCATTATGTCCTCACTGAACGGGTCCTCTCCTCCCAGGGGCGACTCTTCTCAGTCGCAGCAGGAGTTCCGACTTTTAAGGGAGGATTCAAGCTTCAAGAGTTTTTCTTCCAACTCTTTTCGTCATTCTATCTCTTCCCTGACGTTTTGCTCTACCTCTCGTTGTCGTTCTAGTTCCTGTTCTAGTTGCTCCAAACGACCTTGGTGGCCGTGGACCAGCCCCATTAGCTCGGTTGCATAGGGTAGCCCTTCCTTTCCGGACTCTCGTCCCTCCGAGGAATTTACCTTTGGATTCTTAAGCCCAGAGGTGCCTGCTCTATGTTGGTCGTTGGTTCCTTGGTGACGGGTCAGGTCGGCATCATTGTTTCCGGTATCTGGATTTTCTTGTTCGGAATCAGACGTTGTGTGATCATCTTCTGGTGAGTTGTCCGCCATTACTGGTTGATCTCTCGAGTCCCCAGCAACGGCACCAATGTTACGTTGGGTAACAGGAGATTAATGGGCTGGACTCGTTGGGTTGGCCCAATCGTCTGGGGAACGAAGCCTTCGAGCGGGTTTGCGCCTTTAGGGCCTCCGTCCGACTTGTATGTGTGAGAGAATGGGGGGTGGTACCTGCAAAGACACTCTGATTCCTAAGTCAGCAAGGATGTGAGCAGGTCTAGAGAGTATTGGGACTTAGAGATACCTGAGGGGTGTAAGTGTATTTATAGTGGTGAACCAATAACCACCGTTGCAGTAGTTCCACCTTTTAAGATGGATAACCGTCCCTTTATCTTAGGGAGGTTACGATATGGCTCCTGGAAGTGGATTGAAAGATTTTAGGGACAGTTATTATCTGCCAGCTAATCTCTGCTTCCGACTTCGTTAGGGCAAGTCGTGGGGAACACCGACTTTTTAGAGGAAGGTCGGTATATTGTGAGGCTCAACCTTGTGGGTTGGGCCTGTCGTTTGGACCTGGATCTTAGCGTTGGACCAGGGTATGAACAGTTCTATTCTTGAAAATATTATTAATTTTTTAAGCTACCTTTAATAATTTTAAAAATCCAAAAACTATAACTTTAACCATTTTTTACTATAAAACTAATGCAATTATTATTTTCTTGCAATTCCTCCCACCATCACGTATCAATAATGACGGAACAAATTAATTTAAACAAGATAAAAACACAAAAATTTAAATATTATATTTCAGAGAAAGAGAGAGAGATTTCCAAATTTGAGTGATACCATGTAGGCACAAAATCTCTATAAAAACAAATTTGATCTGATATCTGGAAAGCATCATTTATCTTATGATAACATATAAAATGAATCATTTTTTAGCATCTGTCAACAATCACCATAACAAAATTCTTTTGTCTTTGTATCTTAGATAATCTCAAGATGAAATTCATGCTAACATCTTTTCATGGAGCTATTAAAATAGATAATGGCTTGTACAAACGAATGTTTTGATTTTCACTTTTACTAATGTAACAAATGCAACATTTATGAATGTAACGAGTGATATCTCGCTCAAATTTTGGGCAATAGAATTTCTCTTTTATGAGGATCAATGTTTTGTCCCTCCTAATGTGTCTAGCTAATCCTCCATTATGAATCTCTCAAATAATTGATTGGTACAATGAGAATAAAAAATTCATAGTTGATTGCGCTTGAAAAGTTTGCCTTCTTGAATAAAGAAACGATGATATGGTTGTTAAAAGCAGTACTTCCAGATTTTTAAAAGATCTTGATCTTCCTTATATAACTTCTTTATAACTTCAAACCAACAACATTAAACTTTAGGATGGAAAGGAGAACATGTCATCGTCTTAAGGCATCAACAACCTTATTTTGAATATTGGATTTAGGAAAATGCTATGGTGTAGAAGTAAAAAAGTTTTTACACATGAGGAATTTGGGTGGCTTGTGTTTAGAGACGAC
>NC_029778.3:60121914-60156941 GCF_000817695.3 Arachis duranensis
CATTCAGAAAAAGTATACAGACTTAACACATTTTAGCTTTTTTAGAAATTTTGCAATATATTAAAAGAATGAATTAAAATTAAGTTAGTTTATTAATTTTTTTATTGGATTAACTACTTTGAGTAATCTTTTTTCCTTGGGTCCAAAATTCTGAGCAACATGAATTGAAAGAACAATATAACAGGAATTAATATCATTAACTTTCAGTCATTTTTATACTATAATCAAAGATAGTTCTCAATATTATGAATTTATTAACGCAAAATAAATAGATATAAACTAAATAAGAACGAAGGATCTAATTTATATTCGTATAGTATGGTTAGTTAAGAAATTAAAGTTAAGTTTTTAATATTCTTAGTATATTGAAAAAATGTGAAATATTTAAAATAAATAAATAAATCAACGTATTAATCAAGAGAAAATGAGTTGGAAAATACCTATTAAATTTAAGTAAGGAGTATAAAATTTTTTTACAAACCTTATCCCTCATTTCATAGTGTTATTGATTAACATGCTTTCATTATATTTGTTTTTGAAAAGATGCTTTTATTATAGTCGATAAAAAGAAAATTTGTCAATAGTAATGTTAGATAACCAAACAGCCAACATTAGTTATTTTTTTAATTTATTTTATTTATCTCAAATTTCATAACTTAAATAATAAATTTTTTATTCTAAATTTTAAATTATAATCCTAAATAAAGTATTTGAGAAGAAAACTATCATAAAATATAGTAAACTATAAAGTATATAAAAGAATTTATATTTAATAGCATTTAAAATAATATATATTCACTAAAATAATTTTTTTAAATTTATATTTACTTTCAATTAAGAAAAAAAATTACCAATTTTTTGTTTTTTCAAAATTATTTCAATATTTGCTATAGTATATTTTTTTCATGAAAACATTAATAAAATACTGTAAATATATGGTGGGGTTGGTTTGATTAATTAGTAGTAATTATATATATTATCATGTTACAGATTCGTTAATAGATGAGCTTTTTATGGTAGGTAATAGTATTTTAGTGGATTTTGTGATTGTTGCTCCATTTTTTTTTTGTTTTAGTCAGAGATGGTTGTTCCTTTCAATTCTAGTTACGTTGTTCTTTCAATTCCTGTTGCTCAAAATTTTGGATTCAAGGTTAAAAAAAATTGCTAAAAATAGTTGATCCAATAAAAAAAATTAACAAACTAACTTAATTTTAATTCATTCTTCTAATACACTGCAAAAATTTTGAAAAAGTTGAAATGTGTCAAGTCCTATATATTTTTTTTGAATGGTCAAAACGGTAAAAGAGAACACTTGTTGTCTCTAAATATAAACCACACATATTCCTCATGTGTAGAAGCTTTTTTACTTCTACACCGTAGCATTGCCCTTGGATTTATACTTGAGAAAAAATAAAAATTGATTCAAATTTTGTTGAGAAACAAGATATTTAGAAACCTCTTGATCAGTATACAAGATGAATTTTAAAGCAACAAATAATGACTATGATGGGTTAATACTCGCACAATTGCATAAAATTCTTTATCATGGCTAGAATACTTCATTTTAGCATCATAAAGCTTTTCGCTAAAGAAAGCAATTGGTCAACCTTTATGAAAAAGGACAACACCAATTTTAACATTTGAAGCATCGCGATCAACTTCAAATATTGAATCAAAGTTGAAAAGTTCAAGTAGAAAATCTAAAAAAATCCATTTTTTCAATGCCTCAAAACTCTATTGCGTCGTACTCTAAAGGCATCATGCTTAAAACATTAGTAGGTGGGAAGCAACACTGAAGCTAAAATTCTTAATGAATCACTAATATTATGAAGTTAATTTTGGAAGTTCTATATGTCGTGCAATGTTCTTGGAGTAGGCCAATTAACAATAGTATCAATTTGCTATAGTTTACCTTAATGCCTTCACTTGTAACAATATATCCCAAAACCACAACTTTATTCGGTAAGAAGTTACGTTACTTAAGATTAGTATATAGCTTTCCTTCTCGAAGCACTCCAAATACTTAGCGTGGATGTGCTAGATGTTCATTATGGTCCTTAGTAGATATTAGGGTAAAGTTCAATTTTGGTCCCTAATGTAGAGGTCAAAAATTTGTTTCGTTTTTAAGTTTTTTTTTAAAATAATAATAATAATAATAATAATAATAATAATAATAATAATAATAAAAGGGAACGTTGTGGGAGAGGGAGGAGAGGATCGTGTTGTATCGAAGGCTCAGGGTAAGAAAGCTGCGCTAGGGTTGGACGAAGTGGAGGAAGGGGACGAAAACGTCGATTGGATGGCTTCCCAAAGTTCCAGATCGTGTCGAATTCGATCACCTACAAAGGAGATGGTATGTGGGCATGGAGAGAGGCCGATTCTACGTACCACAACAACGAAGGACAACCCAGACCGACAATTTTGGGGTTGCGTCTACTATGAGGTATTTTGTTGGCCTCTAATTTGTGAGATTGAGTTTCTCCATCTGGGTTTCCTTCATCTTATGAATTCTGGGTAGAGATAGGTTCAGGACGCCTGTGATTTCTTTAGGTGGGTGGTGCACGAAAATTACATTCACACTCTGTAATTCCGCACAACTAACCAGCAAGTGCACTAGGTCGTCCAAGTAATACCTTACGTGAGTAAGGGTCGATCCCACGGAGATTGCCGGCTTGAAGCAAGTTATGGTTATCTTATTATTCTTAGTCAGGATATCAATAGTGGTTCTTAGTTTTAATTGCGAAGAGTAAAAGACCATGAATTAAATGATACTTGTTGTGCAGTAATGGAGAACAGGTTGAGGTTTTGGAGATGGTCTGTCTTCTGAATTTCTGCTTTTCTATTGTCGTCTTCTTCACGCACGCAGGTCTCCTCCCATGGCAAGCTGTATGTTGGTGGATCACCGTTGTCAATGGCTACCAGCCGTCCTCTCAGTGAAAAGGGTCCATGTACATGGCTAATCATCTGTTGGTTCTCACTTGTGTTGGAATAGGATCCAGTTATCTTTTTGCGTCTGTCACTACGCCCAACGTTCATGAGTTTGAAGCTCATCACAGACATCCCCTCCCAGATCCTACTTGAAATACCACAGACAAGGTTTAGACTTTCCGGATCTCAGGAATGCTGCCAATTGGTTCTAGCTTATACCACAAAGACCCTGGACTCACGGATTGAACGCTTCATTGTCAGGAGAGGCAGTCAAACTCGTAAACCAGAAACCCAAGAGATAAACATTCAATCTAAGGTAGAATGGAAGTGGTTGCCAGGCACACGTTCATAGGTTGAGAATGGTGATGAGTGTCATGGATCATCACATTCATCATGTTGAAGTGCGAATGGATATCTTAGAATAGAAACAAGCATGATTGAATAGAAAACAGAAATGATTGCATTAATTCATCGAGACACAGCAGAGCTCCTCACCCCCAACCATGGGGTTTAGAGACTCATGCCGTAGAAGATACAAATTCAGATGTAAAATGTCATAAGGTATAAAATAAGTCTCTAAAAGTAGTTTTTATACTCAACTAGTAACCTAGGTTTACAGAAAATGAGTAAACTAAGATAGATAGTGCAGAAATCCACTTCCAGGGCCCACTTGGTGTGTGTTGGGACTGAGCATTGAAGCTTTCACATGTAGAGACCTTCCTTGGAGTTGAACGCCAGTTTGTAACTTGTTTCTGGCGTTTGATTCTAGCTTGCAACTTGTTTCTGCCGTTTAACGCTAGAATAGGGCAGAAAGCTGGCGTTGAACGCCAGTTTGCGTCATCTAAAATCGGGAAAAGTATGGACTATTATATATTTATGGAAAGCCCTGGATGTCTACTTTCCAATGCAATTGAAAGCGCACCATTTGGATTTTTGTAGCTCCAAAAATTTTATTTCGAGTATAGGGAGGTCAAAATCCAACAGCATCAGCAATCCTTTATCAGCCTCTGAATCAGATTTTTGCTCAGGTCCCTCAATTTCAGCCAGAAAATATTTGAAATCACAGAAAAACACACAAACTCATAGCAAAGTCCAAAAATGTGATTTTTGCATAAAAATTAATAAAAATATACTAAAAAGTAGCTAGATCCTACTAAAAACTATATGAAAATACCCCCAAAAAGTGTATAAAATATCCGCTCATCACAACACCAAACTTAAACTGTTGCTTTTTTCCAAGCAACTAGATAAACAAAATAGGATAGCACGAAGATCAAGAGGCAATCTCAGAGTTTTACATGAAGCTCAATTCTAATTAGATGAGCGGGACTAGTAGTTTTTTGCTTCTGAATAGTTTTGGCATCTCACTTCATCCTTTGAAGTTTAGAATGATTGGCATCCATAGGAACTCAGAATTCAGATAGTGTTATTGATTTTCCTAGTTTAGTATGTTGATTCTTGAACACAGCTACTTTATGAGTCTTGGCCGTGGCCCTAAGCACTTTGTCTTCCAGTATTACCACCGGATACATAAATGCCACAGACACATAACTGGGTGAACCTTTTCAGATTGTGACTCAGCTTTGCTAAGTTCCTAATTATAGGTGTCTAGAGTTCTTAAGCACACTCTTTTGGATCACGACTTTAACCACACAGTCTCAAGCTTTTCACTTGGACCTGCATGCCACAAGCACATGGTTAGGGACAGTTGGATTCAGCCGCTTAGGCCAGGATTTTATTCCTTTAGGCCCTCCTCTCCATTGATGCTCAAAGCCTTGGATCATTTTTATCCTTTCCTTTTGGTTTTAAGGGCTATTGGCTTTTTCTTTTTTTTTTCGCAGGCTTTGTTCTTTACTGCTTTTTCTTGCTTCAAGAATCAATTTCATGATTTTTCAGATAATCAATAACATTTCTCTTGTTCATCATTCTCTCAAAAGCCAACAATTTTAACATTCATAAACTTCACTATCAGAATTATGCACTATTCAAGCATTCATTCAGAAGACAAAAAGTGTTGCCACCACATATAAATAATTTGAATTTTTCTTATTAAGAACTCGAAAAAAATTGCCTCCTTATTCTAAAAATATATACTATTTTATTCATGTTCAATGATGATGAGAAAAATAAATTATAACTTACTTGGAGATGATAAAAATAAAAATAAAAATACTAATTACTACTACTCACATGACTCCTAAGATAGATTTCTAATAGCAGAAGTTATCACAGAATTAAGATTAGCACTCAACAACCTTTAATTTGGGAGGTGGATGCTCCTTCCATTTATGGGTTGTCTGGACCTTCAAGAGAAAGCTTCTGGCGCTTCAGCTCCTGTAGTTCACGCCCTTGCTTCTCCTGTTCCTTAAGCAGTTTGTAGATCATACTATTTTGATTCTGTTGTTCTTTCTTAAGTTGATCCATAGTTTCTTGCAGCTTGGTGACAGATGCTTCTAGGCGGGTCCAGTAGTCAATCTGAGAGATTTCTGGGAGGAACTCCTGCGCCCTCATTTTGATGGAGTTTTCTTGTACTTGTTGTCCCTCCATTGACTTCTTGGTGATTGGATGTTCGACTGGAATGAACTCATCTACTCCCATCTTCACTCCAGCCTCTTTACATAGCAGAGAAATCAAGTTTGGGTAGGCCAATTTGGCATCCTTGGAGTTCTTATTTGCAATTGTGTAGAGCTCACAAGAAATCAGTTGATGAATCTCCACTTCGTTTCCTTGTATAATACAATGGATCATCACTACTCTCTTGATAGTGACTTCGGAGCGATTGCTGGTAGGCAGTATGGAACGCCCAATGAAATCTAGCCAGCCCCTAGCAACTGGTTTGAGATCCCCTCTCTTGAGTTGGTTTGGAACACCTTTTGTGCTGGTGGTCCACTTGGTTTCCGGGATGCATATGTCCTCTAGAATTTGGTCTAAGCGCTTATCATCACACACCATTCTCCTATTAAAGGATTCTGGATCATCTTTTAGTTGAGGCAGCTTGAAGACCTCTCTTATTTTGTCAAGGTGGAAGTAAATCATCTTCCCTCTGACCATGGTTAGAAAGGTATAGAAAGTGGTTCCAGTCATTCTCTACCTCTCTGTTTGCCACAGATTTGAGTAGAATTTCTGAACCATGTTTCTACCCACCTTTGTCTTGGGATTAGCTAGAATTTTCCAGCCTTTGTTTCGAATCTGCTCTTGGATCTCCGAATATTCGTCTTCTTTCAGATCGAATTTAACTTCCGGGATCACTGACCTTAGAACCATTATTTTGTGGTAATGGTCCGAATGTTCCTTGGTTAAGAACCTCTCTTGATTCCAAAGTGATTTTGGATTATTCTCTTTCTTGCCTCTTGAAGTGGTTTGTTTTCTCTTAGGAGCCATGATCTTAGTGAGTCTTAGCTCAGTGATCACGCAAAACACACCAAACTTAGAGGTTTGCTTGTCCTCAAGCAAAAGAAAGGAAAGGAGAGGAGAAGGAGGAGAGCCAAATTCAAATTGTGGAGGAGAAGGGGTGGCCAAATTTTAATTTAAAAGGAAGGGGTGGGTTCGAAAATTTTTGAAAAAGATATTATAGAAGATATGATTTGTAAGAGATAAGTATGAAATGCAAAAGATGTGATTTTAAAATTGAAAAGATATGAAAGAATTTTGAAAAAGATAAAATTAAATTGGAAAAGATATTATGATGAGTTGAAAAAGATTTGAAAAGATATTAAAAAGATAGATGGGTTTTACAAAAAAATTTGAAAAGAAATAAAAAAAGATATATGAGTTTTTTTTAGGATTAAGAGTTATTTTTGAAATTTGAAATTAAAAGATGAGGATTTGTAATATGTTTATGCAAGAAATTATGGATGAAAACATGAAAAATAAAAAAAATTGAGTTGGAAAACAAAACTACCTCCCTTCCACGTTCCTGGCGTTAAACGCCCAAGAGTTGCTTGTTTTGGGCGTTTAACGCCCAGCCAGGTACCCTGGCTGGCGTTAAACGCCAGAAAATCTTTATCACTGGGCATTTTTCTAAATGCCCAAGATGCTGCAGTTTTGGCGTTAAATGCCCAGAATGGCACCCATTCTGGAGTTTAACGCCCAGAAAGATACCCTTACAGGCGTTAAACGCCCAGAATGGTGCCCATTTTGGTGTTTAACGCCCAAAAGTGCCTCTTACTGGCGTTTTCGTGCCAGTGAGCTTCTTTTCTCTACTCTCTGCTCTGAATCCTTCTGTAACTCTATGAACTCCTGTAAATGAGAATTACTTCTGATGATAATTTATTAAACTCCTATAATTATTATTTAAATAACAAATAAACTACAGTAATGGTTGGGTTGCCTCCCAGCAAACGCTTCTTTATTGTCTTTTGCTGGACCTTACTGAGCTTTAATCTAGTCTCAGTTTTGAGCATTCTTGCTCAAAATTGCTTTCAAGATAATGTTTGACTCTCTGTCCATTAACAATGAACTTTTTGTCAGAATCACTATCATGAAGCTCTACATATCCATATGGTGACACGCATGTAATCACATATGGTCCTCTCCACCGGGATTTTAGTTTCCCAGGGAATAGCCTGAGCCTAAAGTTAAACAGCAGAACTTTTTATCCTGGCTCAAAGACTCTGGATGACAAGTTCTTATCATGCCATCTATTTGCTTTCTCCTTGTAAATTTTGGCATTTTCAAAAGCATTGAGTCTGAATTCCTCTAGCTCATTCAGCTGGAACAATCTTTTCTCTCCAGCTAATTTGGCATCAAGGTTTAGGAATCTGGTTGCCCAGTAGGCTTTATGTTCCAGTTCCATAAGCAGGTGACAGGCCTTCCCATACACAAGCTGGTATGGAGAGGTTCCTATAGGAGTCTTGAATGCTGTTCTGTATGCCCATAGAGCATCATCCAAGCTCTTTGCCCAATCCTTTCTACGGGCAATTACAGTCCATTCCAGGATTCTTTTTAATTTTCTGTTAAAGACTTCAGCTTGCTCATTGGTCTGTGGATGATATGGAGTTGCCACCTTGTGGCTGATTCCATATCGGACCATAGCAGTATAAAGCTGTTTATTGCAGAAATGAGTGCCTCCATCACTGATTAGTGCTCTAGGGACACCAAACCTGCTAAAGATATGTTTCTGGAGGAACTTCAGTACTGTCTTAGTATCGTTAGTGGGTGTTGCAATTGCCTCCACTCATTTAGATACATAGTCTACTGCCACCAGAATGTAAGTGTTTGAGTATGATGGTGGGAAAGACCCCATGAAGTCAATACCCCAAACATCAAACAACTCAATCTCTAAGATCCCTTATTGAGGCATGGCGTAACCATGAGGCAGATTATCAGCTCGCTGGCAACTGTCACAGTTACGTACAAACTCTCAGGAGTCTCTATAGATTGTAGGCCAGTAGAAGCCACATTGGAGGACTTTGGTGCCTGTTCGCTCACTTCCAAAATGTCCTCCATATTGTGATCCATGGCAATGCCATAGGGTCTTCTGCACCTCTTCTCTAGGCACGCACCTATGAATTAGTCTATCTGCAACTCCTTGGGGATGAATCTTGCAGCTTTATAGTTTGCAATGTCTATAAACCATGGCACTTCCTGAATGGTAAAGGGTTGCTCATTCGGAAAGGTTTCAGAGATCTCAGTGAGGGGGAGAGACATCCCTTCTATTGGTTCTATCCGGGACAGGTGGTCTACCACTTGATTCTCTGTCCCCTTTTCTGTCTCTTATTTCTTTATCAAACTCTTGCAGAAGCAACACCCATCTTATGAGACTGGGTTTTAAATTTTGCTTTGTGAGTAGATATTTAAGAGTAGAATGGTCAGTGTACACAATCACTTTTGATCCTACTAGATAGGATCTAAACTTGTCAATGGCATAAACTACTGCAAGCAGCTCTTTTTCTGTGGTTGTGTAATTATTCTATGCGTCATTTAGAACACGACTAGCATAGTAAATGATGTGCAGAAGCTTATTATGCCTCTGTCCTAATACTGCACCAATAGCATGGTCACTGGCATCACACATTAATTCAAATGATAATGTTCAGTCTAGTGCAGATATGACAAGTGCTGTGACAAACTTAGCTTTCAGAGTCTCAAAAGCTTGCAGACACTCTGTGTCAAAGATAAATGGTGTGTCAGCAGCTAGCAAGTTGCTTAGGGGTTTTGTAATTTTTGAAAAATCCTTTATAAACCTCCTATAGAATTCTGCATGTCCTAGAAAGCTTATGATTGCCTTAACATTGGTAGGTGGTGGTAATTTTTCAATTACCTCTACCTTGGCTTGGTCCACCTCTATCCCCTTGTTCGAAATTTTGTGTCCAAGGACAATTCTTTCAATCACCATAAAGTGACATTTCTCCCAATTTAAAACCAGGTTGGTCTCTTGGCACCTTTTCAGAACAAGTGCTAGATGGTCAAGACAGGAGCTGAATAAATCTCCAAATACTGAGAAGTTGTCCATAAAGACTTCCAGAAATTTTTTCGCCATATCAGAGAAAATAGAGAGCATGCATCTCTAAAAGGTTGCCGGTGCATTACACAGACCAAATGGCATCCTTCTGTAGGCAAATACTTCAGATGGACATGTGAATGCTGTTTTCTCTTGATTCTGGGGATCTACTGCAATTTGGTTGTAGCCTGAGTAGCCATCCAGAAAGCAGTAATAGTCATGACCTGCTAGCCTTTCTAGCATTTGGTCTATGAATGGTAAAGGAAAATGATCCTTTCTGGTGGCTGTATTGAGTCTTTTGTAGTCAATACACATACGCCATCCTGTAACTGTTCTTGTAGGAACCAGTTCATTTTTTCATTATGAACCACTGTCATGCCTCCCTTTTTGGGTACAACTTGGACAAGGCTCACCCAGGGGCTATCAGAAATAGGATAAATAATCCCATCCTCTAGTAATTTAGTGACCTCTTTCTGCACCACCTCCTTCATGGCTGGATTCAGCTGCCTTTGTGGTTGAACCACTAGTTTGGCATTATCCTCCAGTAGGATCTTGTGCATGCATCTGGTTGGGCTAATGCCATTGAGATCACTAATGGACCACCCAAGAGCTGTCTTGTGTGTCCTTAGCACCTGAATTAGTGCTTTCTCTTCCTGTGGCTCTAAGGCAGAGCTTATGATTACAGGAAAAGTTTCACCTTCTCCTAGAAATGCATATTTTAGGGATGGTGGTAGTGGTTTGAGCTCGGGTTTAGGAGGTTTCTCCTCTTCCTGATGAGTTTTCAGAGGTTCTTTTATTTCCTCTGATACCTCTAGATCAGGCTGAACATCTTTAAAGATGCCCTCTAGCTCTGATTCGAGACTCTCAGCCATACTGATCTCCTTTACCAGGGAGTCAATAATATCAACTCTCATGCAGTCCTTTGATGTGTCTGGATGCTTTATTGCTTCAACAACATTCAGCCTAACTCATCCTCATTGACTCTCAGGGGTCACTTCCCCTTTTTGGACATCAATGAGGGTTCGTCCAGTTGCTAGGAAAGGTCTTCCTAGAATGAGGGTTGCAGTCTTATTCTCCTCCATTTCCAGCACTACAAAGTCAGTGGAAAAGGCAAATGGCCCAACTGTGACAATCAAATCCTCAATTACGCCTGATGGGTATTTAATGGAGCCATCAGCAAGTTGAAGACAAATCTGAGTTGGTTTGACCTCTTCAGTCAACCCAAGCTTTCTGATAGTGGATGCAGGGATTAGGTTGATACTTGCCCCAAGATCACATAGAGCTATCTTGGTACAGGTACCCTCTAATGTGCATGGTATCATAAAACTTCTAGGATCCTTAAGCTTCTCTAGTAAGCTCTTTAAAATGATTGCGCTGCATTCTTCAGTGAGAATAACTTTTTCAGTTTCTCTCCAATCCTTCTTATGACTTAAGATCTCTTTCATGAACTTAGCATAAGAGGGTATTTGCTCAAGTGTCTCTGCAAACAGAATCTTGATTTTAAGAGTCCTAAGATAGTCTGCAAAGCGGGCAAATTGTTTATCCTGTTCTGCTTGGCGGAGTTTCTGAGGATACGGTATTTTGGCTTTGTATTCTTCAACCTTGGTTGCTGTAGGTTTATCTCCTACAGAGGTGGGTTGAGAAGCCTTCTTGAGAGAGTTATTATCAGCACTTGCAAGTGTCTAACCCCTCATAGGCATTTGAACGCCAGGATTGGGGGCTGGAGTGCCGTTTAACGCCATATTCCCTCCCTTTTTTGGCGTTTGAACACCAGAACTGAACATGGGTTGGGCGTTTAACACCAATTTTTCTCCCTTTTCTGGCGTTTGAACGCCAGAACTGGGCATCCACTGGGCGTTTAACACCAATTTTCACCCTTTTTTGGTGTTTGAACACCAGAATCATTCCTCTCTGGGCTCTTATTGTCCTCAGAGGGATTTTGGGTAGCAATCTACTCATCCTCTATTATTTGTTCTTTTCTTGGCTTTCTGCTGCTTTGAGCTGAGGTGTTCAATGTTTTCCACTCCTTAATTGAACTGCTTGGCACTCTTCTGTTATCTGTTTTGATAACTGCTGTCTTGTCTGGTCAAGTTGTGCTTCCATGTTCCTGTTATCATCCTTATTATCTTGTAACATCTCTTTAAATTTTGCCAACTATTCTGTCAGATAACATAATTGCTGATTGATTTCAGCAACTTGTTCTAGAGGACTAAGTTCAGTGGATACTGCCTTAGCCTCTTCTTTTATGGAGGACTCACTACTTAAGTACAGATGCTGATTTCTAGCAACTGTATCAATGAGCTCTTGAGCCTCTTCAATTGTTTTTCTCATGTGTATAGATCCATCAGCTGAGTGGTCTAGAGATATATGAGCTTTTGCTGTAAGCCTGTAGTAGAAGATGTCTAGCTGCACCCATTCTGAAAACATTTCAGAGGGGCATTTCCTTAGCATCTCCCTGTACCTCTCCCAGGCGTTGTAAAGGGATTCATTATCCTCTTGTTTAAAGCCTTGGATATCCAGCCTTAGCTGTGTCATCCTCTTAGGAGAAAAATATTGATTCAAGAATTTGTCTGACAACTGTTTCCATGTTCTTATGCTAGCTTTAGGTTGGTTATTTAACCACATCTTAGCTTGGTCTTTTACAGCAAATGGAAACAGCAATAATCTGTAGACATCCTGATCTACTTCTTTATCATGTACTGTGTCAGTAATTTATAAGAACTGTGCCAGAAACTTAGTAGGTTCTTCCTATAGAAGATCAGAATACTGGCAATTTTGCTACACCATGATAAAGAGTTGAGGATTCAACTCAAAACTACTGACTCCGATGGAGGGTATACAGATACTACTCCTATATGAAGCAGTAGTGGGATAGCATATGACCCCAAAGTCCTTCTGCACTGTTCATTTCCACTTAGGTCCATGATGGAGAAAGGGAGATGATGTGGATTTGTTTTATTTATTTTATTATATTTATTTATTAATTTTTTTAAAAAAATAAAATAAAATAAAATAAAATAAAATAAAATAAAATAAAATAAAAAAGATTTGAAAATATTTTATGAGGATTTTTAAAAAAGTGAGGAGAGAGAAAGTGGTTAGGATATTTTTGAAAAAGATATGATTTTAAAAATCTTAAAAGGATATGATTTGAAAAATTTTGACCAAGTCAACCCAAGGGATTCGAAAATTATGAGAAATTAAAGGAAAAGATATTTTTTATTTTTGAATTTTATTATGAAAGAGAAAAATACAGAAAAGACACAAGACTTAAAATTTTTAGATCCAATGCTCCTTGTTTTCGAAAATTTTGGAGGGAAAACACCAAGGCACACCAAACTTAAAAATTTTAAGATCAAGACACAAAGAAGATTCAAGAACACTTTGAAGACTCACAAGAACAACAAGAACAAAAAGAAAGAATACCAAACTTAAAATTTTTAGAAAACCAAAATAAAATTTTCAAAAACTAAAGAAAAATTAATAGAAAGAACACCAAACTTAAAATTTGGCACAAGATTTAATCAAAAAAAATATTTTTAAAAAGATTTTAGGAAGGAAGACTCAAAGGGACAACTATTTCCAAGAAAATAGACACATTCAACAAATGCAAGGATTGAACAGATAAAAACTATTTTTTAGAAGACAAAAACACAAAGGACACCAAACTTAAAACATGCAACTAGACTCAATGAGAAACTAACAATTAATAAAGAAAAATAATATTTTTGAAGAAAAATTTTTTTTTTTGAAAGAAAGTAAAAGACTCTAAACCAAAAAGACAAATTTTTTCTAATCTAAGTAACAAAAGAAACCGTCAGTTGTTCAAACTAGAACAATCCCCGGCAACAGTGCCAAAAACTTGGTGCACGAAAATTACACTCACACTCTGTAATTCCGCACAACTAACTAGCAAGTGTACTGGGTCGTCCAAGTAATACCTTACGTGAGTAAAGGTCGATCCCACGGAGATTGCCGGCTTGAAGCAAGCTATGGTTATCTTATTATTCTTAATCAGGATATCAATAGTGGTTCTTAGTTTTAATTGCGAAGAGTAAAAGAGCATGAATTAAATGATACTTGTTGTGCAGTAATGGAGAATAGATTGAGGTTTTGGAGATGCTCTGTCTTCTGAATTTCTGCTTTTCTACTGTCGTCTTCTTCACGCACGCAGGTCTCCTCCCATGGCAAGCTGTATGTTGGTGGATCACCGTTGTCAATGGCTACCAGCCGTTCTCTCAGTGAAAAGGGTCCATGTACATGGCTAATCATCTGTTGGTTCTCACTTGTGTTAGAATAGGATCCAGTGATCCTTTTGCGTCTGTCACTACGCCCAACGTTCGTGAGTTTGAAGCTCATCACAGATATTCCCTCCCAGATCCTACTCGGAATACCACAGACAAGGTTTAGACTTTCCGGATCTCAGGAATGCTGCTAATTGGTTCTAGCTTATACCACAAAGACCCGCGGATTGAACGCTCTGTTGTCAGGAGAGGCAGTCAAACTCATGAACCAGAAACCTAAGAGATAAACATTCAATCTAAGGTAGAATGAAAGTGGTTGTCAGGCACGCGCTCATAGGTTGAGAATGGTGATGAGTGTCATGGATCATCACATTCATCATGTTGAAGTGCGAATAGATATCTTAGAATAGAAACAAGCGTGATTGAATAGAAAACAGAAATGATTGCATTAATTCATCGAGACACAGCAGAGCTCCTCACCCCCAACCATGGGGTTTAGAGACTCATGCCGTAAAAGATACAAATTCAGATGTAAAATGTCATGAGGCACAAAATAAGTCTCTAAAAGTAGTTTTTATACTCAACTAGTAACCTAGGTTTACAGAAAATGAGTAAAATAAGATAGATAGTGCAGAAATCCACTTCCGGAGCCCACTTGGTGTGTATTGGGGCTGAGCATTGAAGCTTTCACATTTATAGGCCTTCCTTGGAGTTGAACACCAGTTTGTAACTTGTTTCTGGCATTTGACTCTAGCTTGCAACTTGTTTCTGGCATTTAACGCTAGAATAGGGCAGAAAGCTGGCGTTGAACGCCAGTTTGCCTCGTCAAAACTTGAGCAAAGTATGGACTATTATATATTGCTGGAAAGCCCTGGATGTCTACTTTTCAACACATTTGAGAGCACGCCATTTAGACTTCTGTAGCTCCAAAATATCCATTTCGAGTGCAGGGAGGTCAGAATCCAACAACATCAGTAGTCCTTTATCAGCCTCTGAATCAGATTTTTGCTCTGGTCCCTCAATTTCAGCCAGAAAATACCTGAAATCACAAAAAAATACACAAACTCATAGCAAAGTTTAGAAATATTATTTTTGCATAAAAACTAATAAAAATATACTAAAAAGTAGCTAGATCATACTAAAAACTATATGAAAATACCACCAAAAAGCATATAAAATATCCGATCATCAGTGGGCAGACCCAGAAGCTGGAGGAGTGCAGCAGAATTCTGAGATTGCAAGAAGCAGGAAGAAAATTACAACCTTGAAGACAAGATTGAAGGTTGTCGAATGGAAGGTGAGGATTGTAGCTACTTTAGGGGTAGTTAGGTGGATTGGGTTTTTGTAATTGTTGCTGCATAATCCACACAAGTTAAGGCAACCATATGGAATGCACTTAATCAGCAGATGATTAGATCATGAATTGTAGGATTTTATTGTGTTTTTTGGTTATTTGATAGGGTTACTGTTAATGTTACAATGATCTTATGTGTTTGTATCCTTTGTGACATGTTTGAATGTATGAATGAAATTGTTGTGCTGATTTCCAAGCATGAAGCAGAGCATACGTGTTGAAATACTGTAAAGTAGATATATGTGTACCAGGATAAAACACATACCAATGAACCTTAAATCACTGACAATTAAAGTCATTCATAACACCATCCATCAGGCAAAATGGCCAATTACAGACCTATAGTTGTCACTTAAACAAAAAAACATAGACCAACATTGTTCATAAACAAACTTTAAACCAGTTAACCACATAGAACAAAATAACAAAATAACATTGTTTGAGGCCTAATAAAACAGCATAACAGCCAAAAGCATAACTAATGATTTCTAAAGATTGCCCATGCACTAGGAGGCAATTTTGCCATTAGCTTCAGTTTCTGTAGTGGGATATGAGGTGCACCAGTCTGAATTATAGAAAAATGCCTCTTTCTCTTAGTTGGTTGACTGTGTGAATCCTTCTTGCTAGTGGAGGAAGCTACTGCATTGCTCTTCTTAGGCAATGGTTGAGATGAAGGAGCTTTAGGGTTAGACTGAGGTGGTGCTAGCCTTGCTTTTTTGGGTTGGTTCTTGGGATGAGTTGAATGATCAGTGGGCTTAGCTGCCAACTTTCTGGGCCTGGTTACTGGTTTCTTGGGCTGAGTTGTTGCTGGGCTGGAATGAGTTGTTGCAGGGCTGGGTTGAGAGCATGAAGTCCTGATAAGTTTTCCTCTTTGAACTATTTGGCCAGGGGTTGTGAGCTTGCAACCTTAATACCTCACTTTGGACCCTTACCAGCTTGTTGAGTTGCAGGTTGGACCTGTAAGAAAAATAAAAAATTAGGAACATATTTAGCACAATTTAATATAAACCAAATTGAACACTATAACAGAAAGGAACATACCTTCTTGTTAGGCTTTGTGCAACCTAATTTCTTGTGACCTAAAGTACCATAGTTAGAGAACCTCTGTGTTTGGCCCCCTACGGGAGAGGTGAGTTTGGCTTCTGTTATCCTCATCCCCAGGTCCTCGCTTCCTCTTCTTAACTGACTGGTGACTTGGCCTCCGATATGGTGGTGGCATGACATCATCATACTAGGATCTCTCCCAAAGATCTGGCCCGTTCAGAGGATGTATCACTTCCTGGTAGCACCTCAGGTATTGTAATGGTCATCCACAAACGACTCAAAGTCTAAACCCTTGAATGTTATGCAGCTAATGGCATGAGGACAGGGTAGCCCGCTCATCTGCCGCCTCCTACAGGAACACTCACCAGCAGACAGATCTACAACAAATTTGTCTAACCCACACATCACCTCATACTTACTAGCAGCTGGCCAAAATGGCCTCCAGTTCCTAGCATACTTTGCCATTTTCTCTAACTTTTTTCTAATTGTTGGCATGATGTTACCTTGGTACAGTTGAATCCTATCCCTATTAGCAGCCCATCTAGTCATTATATAGACCCTAATGTCCTCTAACATTGTGACAATTGGTTTTTCTCTAGCCTCAACTGTGACAGCATTAAAACTCTTACTCATGTTGTTAACAAGGGAGTCACACTTTGAATGAAATGAAAAGCGAGAACGGGACCAAAACCTGGGTGGAATGTTGTTCAAGTGCCAAAATGCACCCTCACTCTTGAATCTTATTGTCTTCATCTCCTTCTCCCAATCTTTCCAGTGCGTAGATTTTTCACATCTCCACATTTGATTCTTCAGCTCCAATCCAGGGAATTTTTTCCTAAAGTTGTTATAGAGATGCCTCATACAGTATCGGTTGTCCACCCCTAGGATGACTTCGTCAAGAGCTGGTAACAAGCCCTGCATTAGAAAGGTAACCAAGCTAATTAGTATAGTGTTCACCATAAGTCATAAACTTCAAAAGCAATTTCAAATTAATGTTCACCTTCTGCTGATCTGACATGAATGTGCACTTTCCAATTTTCTCAGCACCCAAATCATCAGATAAGTGTCTCAGAAACCAAACCCAGGAATCCTTTGTCTCAGCTTTAACCACCGCATAAGCAATCAGAAGGATCTGGTCATTAGAATCTCTTCTTATTGTAGTCAATAACTGGCCACTCTGAGGAGTTTTTAAGAAACACCCGTCCAAACTGATAAAGGGTATGCAATGTTGGAAGCTCTTCTTGCATGCATTGAAGCAGACATACAATTTCTGGAATACACAATAATTCATCAATTCGAGGTTCTGGACCTCTTGGGAAAAATTTGGGCTCCTAATCACTTTCAAGCTGACCGATGAACCTAGAGTGGCCCTTAGAAGCTCCGCACAGTAATCATTAATCCTTCTATACTGCTCCCTAAATGCACCCTGAATTTGACTTAGTGCCTCTTGCTTTGACTTGGCTGCCATGGACTTGGTCACTATTACATTCCATTTCTTGTGTGCCTTTGCTTGTAACTCCTTTATTTTAATTCTAGGATTAGACTCTACCTTCTTCTTAAACTGGGCTCCAAGCCACTTAGTGTGCAGTATCCCAACCCTGTGTGTTTGCATGCAGGTGTGTTGCAGGTTCAGGCTTTTTAACTGCCATGTGGATTCATCCCTAACCCTATGTGTATAGAGCCAGAATGGACAGTCCTTCTGACAAACACCTCTAACCCTAACCAAATCACACTGCTTAAATTTGATGCTCCTAGCCGTATGAACTGCATATGCCAGCACAGTCTCCTTAAATTCTTGTTTGGATGCATAAAGTGTTCCTACCTTCCATCTATAGCTGCTCATATCCTTCAAAGGTTTATGGACTGGAAACCTTTGACCCCTACGATCTGATACATCATCGGCATCATTCTCAGCATCATCATCATCCCCCTCATCTCCACCAATCATGTGGTCTATCTCCGACTCATCACTATCTGCTCCATCCTCATCACTAAACTGATTTATCCCACTCCCCTTTTTCTTGCCAGCAGTAACTTCCTTGGGCACAGTATCCTCATCAAATCCACTATCACCCTTATAATCCTCCTCACTATCAGTGAAGTGAATGTCTCCTACACTGTCCCCCTCCTCATCAAATGGCATATACTCAGGGTCCTTACTGTCTTCATCACTGGAATCACTTTCATCTACTCGAAACTCATCCCCCACATCTCTACCCTCGGTTCCCTTATTAGGTTCCCCACTTGCCTTTGCTGCCTCAGCCTTGTGCCTTTCGAAAATAACCAAGCCAAGCCCATTATCTGTGCCCTCTTCAGCAACTCCCCCAACGTCAACGTAACCCATTTCCGGAAACGGCTCCGCATCACCCACATCGTGGACCACATACAACTCTATCAAGCCCCGTAATCCAGCAATGTTGCACATTTCGATTGCTTTTGCGTCACCCTTTAGCATCTTCAGGCTAGTCTCCAAATCATCCAAGCTTGGATCTTTATACCATAACGCTACAATGTTGGCTTGTAAGTACCCAAACTGTCTTAGCTCTTCATAGGCCTCAAACATAGACCAACGATCGCTGTCAATATCCTTGATGATTGTACTTTGACCCTTCAAGTACTTAAATACCTCCTCTTCATATCCGAATGCACCCCCATGATGCACCCTCATGTTTATGTACACCATCTTCTGCTCAGTCAACCCTGTTATACAACTGAATACATTACTAACACACATATATACAAACCCTAGCTATGGCAGCAGACTCGGAAGCCTGCATTCAACCCCGAAATGCTCAAACAGAGCAACATGGTGATGAACTGCAAACCTCCAACATGTTGTAAACAGTTGATGTGATAGCTTAAGGGATGAAAAGTAATCGTACCTGGACAATCAGTTGTTGCAGCGATGAAGATCACTCACCAATGTCACAGCACACCGATTCTCAAGTTTAACCTCCCCAATGGCGACAATCCTTTCTGTACACCCTCTTCACACCTACGTATGTGGGTTTCACACCAACATTTCAGTTTTCAAGTGTTTTAAGGAAGATTATGAATTACTTCATGAGCAGAAGTGCACTTCGCAGGAATGAAAATTAAGGGAGACAAACCACAAGGGCAAACTTGTCATTAAATTTTATTTTTGGTGCGAAAGGTCCATTTTAATACAAGTATGAATGTTGGGGACAATTTTGTTTGAAAAAAAACTTAGGAACGAAACAAATTTTCGGCCTCTACGTTAGGGACCAAAATCAAATTTAACCTTAGATATTAAATGTCATTAAAATAAATAACAACAAATTTTCCAATAAAAGACAGAAATACGTAATCCGTCAGGTGCATGAAGGTGCTTGGTATATTAAAGAGGCTAATGGCATAATCATCCATTCATATAATCCATCTCATCTTTTGAAATTTTTCTTCTACTCAAATTGGTAAAAAAATTAACTCGGTTTAAAGTAATAATGCAAAAGGTATATATACATGCAAAATTCTTTGCATGATCAAGGAATTTTATTGAGACTTTCTTGCTCTCATATTCATCAGCAATAGTTAAGCACAAATAAAAGTACATTGTAGACATGAAGTTTACTATTTTAGGGTGGTGTCTTCTTAACTAGATTACAATTGATTAATACTTTGCTCATTTCTAATTTAAATGACTCATCTTTATTTGAAATTCGTTTTGGCATCAAACGATATACAATTAGAGAGAGTGCCAACATAGCAAAAAGTTAAGTAATGTAATTATAAATCAGTTATCTGGTATATATATATATATATATATAGGAATGTTATACGCACAAAAAAAATCAATAACTATACATTTATATAAATGTATGTTGTATAATTTATTTTTAATATATATTATATTTGAATATGTATTATATGTAGGTGATTGATTTAATAATTAACTTTTTATGGATACATGGTTGATATATATAGTATATAACTAATCCATTTTTAGTTAATAATGATTTAAATAATTATTTTGCACTCTTCTAAACTATGTTATCTCTTTTTCTTTTTTCCCAACTGTTGGGTCAACTGTGGGGAGCTCTCGACCATCGAGGAGACTTCAGGAAAGAATCAAGTGAGAGAATATATGATGAGAAAAGACATCACATCCAACTCAAAACCTTAAAGTGTCAAGTTAATGGATCTCTCGTCTTATAAACTTCTCACTATTCCTTACTTTCTTTGATGTGGGACTAACTTCGACACTCCTCACACTTGCAACACTAACACCAAATCCCTGTGATAAAGCTTAAAACCTTGTGCCTTTTGCTTTTATATACATAAGAGTAAAATAATCTTTTATTTTATTAAAGATATTTTTATAAAAAAACACATATTACCAGTTTTTTCTTGGGAATTAGAATTGGCCAAACTGTAAGAATGTTGAGTTTTTCAAATAAACTTTTAAGGTTATCAATTTTTCTTAACTAAAAAAATTGTTAATGAACAAATGTTCAAGAAAATAAAAATTTAAAAAATAAATGTTGACTAATTTTTAATAAAAAAAATTAATTTTATTTTTTTATAAAATTACAAAATTTCTTAAAATTTTTACATTGAAATAATCAAATGTAAATATATTTCTTACACAAGATTTTCATAAAATTTGAAAAGAAATTGTACAAGGTGTTACCTGTACCTGATGAGGGCGAGGATCGGGAGCCATCTCGGACTAGTGATTAGATCTCGCGAGCTTTGGGAACAGTAGCGGATGGTACTTTCAATGACACTTTGACGCTTAAGTTAGAGAGTTAGAGAGGTCGGGATTAGGGCTATTTAGGGTGGAGTTGATCATAGATGGGGGGAGCGATGGGACTCCCCTTTTATAGGATTGTCAGGCTATCTTATCTTGACTGGAGGTCCCTGATAAGTAGATTTCTTATACGCTTTTTCATTGCACTTTCATATTCTTTTTAGTTAGATTTTATTAATTTTAGTAAGTTTAAGTGCAAAATTCAACTTTTGAATGATACTTTAAGTTTTTGTATTTTTTCTATGATTTTAGAGAATTTTTTGGCAAAATTGGCGAGTTTGGCAAAGCCTTGTTCAGAGACGAAGAAATGATAGCAGATGTTGTCAAAGCCCGACCTCCGTGCATTCCAACAAGTATATCGTGAATTAAAGAGATCCAAATGATGCGTTCTTAATGGCGTTGGAAAGCTAACTTCCAGATCTTTCCAACAATATATAATAGTTTATACTTCTCTTCCAGATCACTGCCCCTAACTGGCGTTGAACATCCATATTTGGAGTTCGACGCCCAAGAAGGATCAAAGCCCAGCGTTGAACGCCCAAGACTGTCGTTCAATGCCACCAAGGGACCAAGGGAGCACGAGTTCACCCCCTAACTGGCGTTCAATGCCCATTCTCCAAGTTGTACGCCAGGCTTGGATGAGCACAAGACTAAAGTGGCCCAAAGGGGATTTTAGTACTTTTTTTAGCTTAGTTTTATTTATCCTGGTACTTTTTAATTTAAATTCAACATCTTTTAGGGTTAGCATCTTGGTGCACGAATTTTCACACTTCGTACAACTGAACCAGCAAGTACACTGGGTCGTCTAAGTAATACCTGAGTTAGTCAGGGTCGATCCCATGAGGATTGTGGTTTGAAGCAAGCTATGGTTATCTTGTAGATCTTAGTCAAGTGGATAGAAAAGTTTATGGATTTGTTTAAATGCATAAAAGAAAATAAAGAGAACTTAACTAGGTTGATATGTTTGCAATGATAAGAAGATGATTAAGGCTTGGAGATGCTTTATTCTTCTGGATAACTCTGGTCTTACTGTCTTCTTCAACTGTGAATAATTTTTTCTATGGCTGGCTGTATGTGATCAATGCCGGTTGAGAGGTCACCAATGCTCCTCTAGATCTGAACCCCAGGGTTAGTGTGGATCCATTCTGATTGATGGTGAAGCTCCTGCAATCCATTCTGCTTAATAATCCTACTCAAAATGTCACATACAAGGTTGAATCTTCCAGATCAGAAAATGCTGCGCCTTTGTATTCTAGCCCCTACCACAAAGACCCTAATCTCCCCATACCTCGGCTGAATTGGTATTTCGAGAAGTCCCCAACAAAGTCATGGATTAGCCGTCTAAGAGATGTATCATCAAGCTAGTGGTTCATCATTGTCCGATGAAAGACACACTTTGAACCCATGTAGAATGAGATAACCTTATTCCAATTCAACGCATTCATGATGATGAAGAACGAAGATATATCTTAGAATCGAGAATCAAACACAGATTGAAAAGAAACAGTAATAGTTATTGATCCATAAAACTCAGCAAAACTCCTCCCCTCAACCTAGGAGGTTTAGAGACTCATACTGATAGAAAATACAATCATACCTCAACCAAACCAATCTCTACGTAAATTACTTACCAGAACCAACAAAATCATCAATAATTCATCACACATACATACTCATTCTCATCACCTTATCAACCATCATTAAGTCATCATTTAACATTCCATTTTCATCTCCAACATCAACCACCAAAACAATTACACAATCTATATCAAAAGTTATTATCAGAGGTACTAAGTATTCAATATACTCATGCATTCACACTTATCCTAAGGCCATCTAGCCTAAATTTTCACAAGATATTATATATTAAATACGAGAAACCTAAACCATACCTTAGCTGATTTTCTCGTATAACCCAAAGGCACCACCAAAATGTTCAAAACTCAGCCCCAAGAATCCAAAGCAATGACATCCAAAGCTCCACCAAGACTCCAATGTTCACAATCAAGCTCCAATTTATATATATACACACTTAATACACATTTTCACATATGTATACCCAAAACTTAATACCCAGAACACAAAATCAATGAGTTAACTAGGGTTCTAGGATTCTTACCTTATTCAAGCACCAATGAAGCAAGATTAAGCGTTTTTCTCAAGCTAATTCGAGTCTAAACACCATAATTAAACAATTTTCAATATAATTGCTCATAAATTTCGAAATTAGGAAGGAAGAAATTAGAACACAGAAGTAGTTTTTTTACCTAATTATCGACTGGGTTTTGTAGAGCTCGACGCTGCGGTTGCGTGGTCGCAAATGGTGCAACAATCGAAACTAGGAGCGGAAAGTTATGTGAGATTGAAGTGGGAGGTTAGGTTACGGAGCTCTCCTTCCCTTTCCTTGAATGCTCCACGGTTCCTCAATGAGAAAGAAGAAGAATGAGTTGATGCTCATTAATTTAAGAGAGTTGGTTGGGCCTACGGGCTCGGTTTGATCGGTTCAGCCTGTTTGACCTAATCTTGGGCCAAATTCTTTAAAATTAGTGTTAAAATTCATATTTAATTATTTCTACCTCCTAAGATTATAAAATTTATATTTCTAATTTTTTTTATTAAAAATTAATTTATTGACTAATTATTTACCAATTTTACGGGGTTTACAGCAGCAGCAACGACGTAGGGAGGAGAGTAGCTTGGCGGCGGCCTCTTTCAAATGCGACAGAAATCACTGACGGTGCACCTCTGTCATTGCCATCTCCTCGCGATCTTCAATCCCCTTCGCATACTATTTCCGTATCTCTCCCCCCCTCTCTCTCTCTTCTCGGGTTCAACATTTCTGCCTCAATTCCTCGTTAACCCGAGACGGCGACAATGGCGGCAGTGGCTTTTCGTGCCTTCACCTCTTCATTCTCTCTCTTCTTTTGATTTTTCTCCTTCTTCCGAGTGAATAATTGAAAAACAAATTAGCGTAAAAAATTTTAGTTTTAGGTAAGTTGTGACGCAAAAAGAGAGCTATAAATGAAGAATAGAAGAAGATGAGGCTCACCAAAAATAATTTAAAAATTTTATTTAATTATTTAGAATTTGAATAATTTTATTTGTAAAAATCAATCTTTTATTAATATAAATAATAATTTTTATCTTCTATAAATAAATATATCAATATTTTTAATTTTTATAGATAAAAATAATAGTTTATAACTCAAAATTAATAACCGGCTAAAAATCAAACCATCAAATTACGACATTATAGATTCGTGATGTCCTCGTGTCATTCTGAAAGGTGGACCGACCATGTGCATTTTTTTTGTCTATTGGCCCCATTTTTATATTTTTGCCTCTCAAATGAATAATTTTGCATCTTGAGTTAGTCCAGCTAGCTAGCTAGAGAATAAAATTAATTAAGGTACAGAATGCTTATCGATGAGCATGCATGTGTAGTTTTATATATTAATTTTTTATGTAAATTTTAATTTACATATTTTTATTTTCTACTTTTATAATTATCATTCGAACATAAAAATAAAGATCAATTCTATGGTTTTTAATTTTTACCAAACTTGTTTATTTTAACAAATTTTAAATATTTAATTTTTTTTTATTTTTATACTGTTAAATTAAAAATTAATTATTTAAAATTTTTAAATATGACACTATTTCGATTTCCAACTCATATGTTGAAGAGAAGATAACACTTTACTAGTTTACCCTGTTTCACTGTTTCCAAAAGCATTATCATGTCCAAATAATTCCAAAAAAAAGCTATATATAAGAGAAGTACACTGATCAGAAAAAATAATTCATGAATGTTTCTTCTTGGCGCTTTTACTTACATTATATTCTCTCACTAAAGTCCAACCCCCAATATTATATTCTCTTGGTTTTAGATAGAGAAACGATAAGAAATGACTTAGTTAACATTATTTAACGGGTTAATAGTCAAATTCGTCTAAAAAATATCACTTATTCTTTAAATTAGTTTTCAAATAATTTTTTTAATTATATTAGTTTTAAAAAGATAAAATGTAAGTCAAATTGGTTCTTGGCGTGTCACATTAAGTATCACGTATCACCAGATGATTGGTTGACGTGTCAGGTCAATGATACTTAGCACGTCACGTGTCACTTGACATGTAAAAAAGTTATTTATAATCAAAATAGTCCCTGAAAATTCACACGTATGTCGTTTTCATCCCTAAACTTTTAAAAATTAATTAAATTAGTCCTTATATAATTTTTTTTATTTTTTCTTCATAATATTAAATTTAACATATATTTTGATAATACTAATTTTAATATTATTTTTAGACCTTAATAAATAAATTATTTTTACATAAAATAATAAAAAAATTAAATTATTATAAAGTTATTTTGTTATTTGTATTTTAAAATTTTACCTTTTCAAATTGTAATTTTTTATGTAAATTTTTTTATTTAAATGAGTTTATCAAATTATTGTTGATTATATATTTAAAAATTTAATATTTTAAATTTTACTAAATAATATAGTAATTATTTTAAATTTTAAATCTTTTAAATTTTTTAAAATTATAATTTTTATTATTATTTAATTTATATAGTAAAACTCAATAATTGAAAAACTGGTTTATGGAATCACTTTTTGAATCTTAATATTCTAATATAATTTTTTAAATATTTCATTTAAAACAAAAGGAATTTTATTTTAATACGAAGCATATCTATTTATATAATGTACTAGTGCGGAGTAAATTATAATTTTAAAAGATTTAAAATATTAAATTTTAAAATAACTACTATAGATTTAAAATATTAAATTTTTAAATATATAATCAACAATAATTTGATAAACTCGTTTAAACAAAAAAAATTACAATTTGAAAATATAAAATTTTAAAATACAAATAGCAAAATAATTTTATAATAATTTAATTATTTTTATTATTTTATGTAAAGAGAATTTTGTTTATTAAGATCTATAAATAATATTAAAATTAGTACTATCAAAAAATATTTTAAATTTAATATTATGAAAAAGATAAAAAAATTATATAAGGACTAATTTGATTGATTTTTAAAATTTTAGGGATGACAATGACTTACGTATAGACTTTCAGGAACTATTTTGATTATAAATAACTCTTTTATATGTCAAGTGACACCTGACATGCTAGGTGTCACTGACCTGACATGTCAATCAATCATCTGGTGACACATGGTACTTAACGTGGCACGTCATGATCTAACTAATGAAAGAACCAATTTGACTTACGTTTTATCTTTCAAGGACTAATATGACTAAAAAAATTATTTGAGAATTAATTTAAAGAATGAGTGATCTTTCAAGAATGAATTTGACTATTAATCCTTAGTTAATTTTTACTTTTAATTTTAAAACTTTTTTACTTTTTAAAAATTTATAATTAATTTTTAATGTCTAAAATTAGCCAAAAATTAATCCAAAAATAATAAATTTTATTAGGGTATCATGTAACATCCTTCGTATCTAAATATACCTTCTTGTGTTTAATTTGGATCCGTTAATGCTTGCATGTAAAAATGACTAAAGAAATTAAACGGAGCAATATTACTCTCATAATGCAATAACATGATCTCTACATATCACTGATACTATGCCTCTTTTAAAGCGTAGACTATATATATACAATGCATATATAGAGTGGTCAATTTTAGTTATTAATAGGAGTTATCTAACATATGGGTCTCGTGAAAACCGGAAGAATAATAATTTATAGTGTTATACAACAATTATACACAAGCGCATTTAATAAAAGATGAAAACCACAAACATTCCAAGGAAACTAATTAATTAAATTAAATGATGATCATATTATCATAGAAAATAACGATTAATAATTCACAAGTTGGTAAATGATGATGATGATACACCCTAGCTACAAGTAGAATCTAAAATGGGCTCCAACAATACAACATGTATTACTTTGGTTGTTTCCTCCATCTCTCTTTGTTGGTGATAATTTCTTGCAACTGAGGAAAGAGATAAACATATAGGGAAAAAATAATAATAAAATAAAATAAACCTATAACTAAGCAAGCATCTTCCTTATGCTGAAAATAATGGAACACTTGTTAATGTTATTCCATCGAAACTGGTGAACGATCGAAACCGATGATGCCTGTACACATGGATATTATTAAAGTTATTTTGCACAATATTGTTTTATATTATATTAATTAGAAGATGCAACTCTTTTCTTTTCCTTTTTAAGCTTATAATTGATGATGATCAGCGTAGAGAGGAACTTCTTCATGGATTGTGCGTAAAAGTTCATTCACAGAAGCTGCGATTTCATCCACTGTATTCAGCTGACTCCCTTCCTCCACCTGTCCCAATAAATAAAGAAATAAATGAATATATGAGGATACAGGAATTGGTACCTTTTTATGCGAAATTTAAAGAAAAGAAAAACCTTGTAGTAATATATAAATAAATATAATACTAGAGCAATCATTTTTACTAATTATATATTCTTAAACTAACCTAAATTTTATGGACAAAATTTGTTGATAGCTAAAAAAAATTGACTGAAAATTTTTTTTTTCGAAAATCTGTTGATAATTTGAACTTTTTTAATAAAATTAATTTTGATGTATTATTAACATAAATAAATTTTATATTTTAATTATTTATGTATTAGAATTTTAACAAAAATAATTATTTTTTTTATTCAACATAAAATTATATGAATGTAATTAAATAAATTGTCCTACAATTTTCGATTTAATTATATTTTGCTGTTACAAATATTTTGATCTATTATATACAAATAAGTAATATGATCAACAACCTGCCAACAAATTATAACTCAAATAGTATATAGTCTTAAATCTACCTCAAAGTTTAACTAGACCGACCTTCTTACGTCATCTTGATTAACAAGAAAATAGCAATAATTTTACGTTATTATTGGTGCTTTGAATAATGTTATACAATTTGAACACTTAAAGCAACATTGGTATCTCATTTATTTCATATACTTTAATTTACCACATAGGCCACAATTTAGTAACAGTGTAATGTTTTCTCATCCTTTCACCTTTAGAAAATTGCTTTTGAACGTTTATTTATAATTGTTGATGAAGTTGTACTAGTACTTTTATTCAAAAAATAGACTCACATTCATTGATTTTTATATAAAAATAATAATTAAAAATTATTAAATATATTTAATTAAATTATTATTTAACAATGATGAACTATCAATTTTAAATTTACATAAAAAACAAAAATAAATACACCTAATTAAGTTTTCACCTATTAAAAAACATGGTTTCAATTTTATTTCTAGAAGATATTAGCAAAATGAAAGGGAAGCAACTATACCTTGACACTAACTGAGGTAAGGACCATATCATTAGCGGTTGTAACATTAAGGTGGAGAATGGTGAAACCCAGATTTTGTAGTCCAATAACCATCTTCACAAGCAAACCATGTTGCTTCTTTGACAATATCTTCATGTTAGCATGGCTATCTACCAACGACACTTCTATGTCGACCGCGGCCGTCGACGACCACGATGGCTTCTTCGTGGCCGCCTCGACGCACGGCGGGTACACCGTGTTGTCGTTGTTGCAATAACGAGTGGCGTGTGTTGAGTACTGAGGGAACATGAAGAACTCGGCAAAGGGTACAGTGTTGTTGTGGTGTTCTTGTTTTGTTTTCTTTTGGCCGTTCATGCACTGTACAAGCTGTTCTAGCTCCTTCACAAAGTTAATTGCGCCACCAATAATAGACGCTTGATCACCCTGTTTGTTACGGTTTTGTAATTAATAAGATCGTGGATCAGTTTATTTTCAAAATTAAAATTAAATTTGAATATTTCATGTCATGGTCATTTAGTTTGGGTTTCTAATTAACAAAGTTTTCAAATTAATTTTTACAATTCACATAATTTGATATTATTCCATTTTTTTTAAATCAAAGGCAGTAAGCAGTGGAGGATAAAAACGGAACAAAAAAGTGTGGAGATAAATTTTGGAGGGTGTAAAAGAGAAACTGACCCTTTGTACATAAGAGGGAGGCATCAAGGATCTAAGTACAGCCAGGTACTCATTCATCTGTTTCCTTCGGTTTCTCTCAACTGCAATGTGGGTCATCCTTTGGTTCTCAATCTCCTCCTTGTTCTTCACGCTTTTCGTACGTCTCCTCTTGCGTCGCCCCGTGGAAGCCGCCCCAGCAGCAATTGTGTTGCTACTCGTGGCGGCTTCTACCGGGGCAAGGGGGGAATTGTTAGCTCCAGGAACCGATGCTTGATCGTGATCAATGGTGGTGATGCAAGGCTCAGGGGAGGAATTCGAGTTGTAAGAATCCCATTGGTCCATGGAATCCGTGACATTATTACCGTAGAGTTCTTCATGGTTGCTCCAAGGTCCACCACTTGCAGCTATGGAGTACAAATAGTTATCCTTGTTACAAGTATAAGAAAGTGGATCTTGTGGGAAAACCACTGCTTCCAAAGCCATTGTATATAAACTATTCTTACTTCAATACTGATGGGAGTTGAACACGGAATTCAGGCTCAAATGAGATATACAGAGTTGAATTTCAAGTAATTGTTGAAAGGATGCCCCTCTTTGTTCCCCAAAATGGTGGATACTACGCACCCTTTTGGTTCTTGCAGATGATGAAAGCTTAAAAATAACAAGAGAGAAAGAAAGAAAAAAAAAAAAGAAAAGAGATGTAGAAAGTTGTAAAGGAAAGTATGGATGGTGAAGATGAAGATGATGAAGGTGAAGGATTTAAGTGGCAAAGAAGAAAGGAAGATGAATTTGGAGAAGGAAGGAAGGCGAAAATGGGAAAGGAGAAGTAATGTAGTCCTAGCTAACAGAGCAAACAAATCTTCTTCTATATTTTAAATTTTTAGAAAAGGTAATTTTATAATATGGTATTAGAATTTCTATAAATTAAAAATTTAGAATTTGATCACGCAAATATAAGAGATTTTTGTGTGAATAAATATATTAGATATATAACTATTAATTAATATACTTCCTCCTATTAATTTAAATTTAGAAAAAAAAAATGATTTTATGACAGTCTTTAATAAAGTACAAGTGACGTTAGTTCAATTCCTAATAAAATAAATGTAAAATATTTTTATTTTTAAAAATACATATGATATCAAATAAATTCATAAAGTGCCATGTATTTTTAAAAAAATAACTGTTCCGGGGCTTACCTAGAACCGGACGGTGGTTGGGCTTGTTTGTGAGGTCCAAGCGTTGGAGGAGTGTAGTCTTCGACTTGGTTTACGTCTGGTAGTCGCCTCCGAGTTGTGTATGTGAAAGAATGGAGGGTGGTACCTGCAAAGACACTCCGATGCCTAAGTCAGCATGGGGTTAAGCAGGTTTAGAGAGTATTGGGACTTAGAGATACCTGAGGAATGTCAGTATATTTATAGTGGTGAACCAATAACCACCATTGGAGTAGTGCCACTTTTTTAGGGTGTTAACCGTCCCTTTATCTTGGGGAGGTTAAGATATGGATACTGGAAGTGGTTAGAGAGATTTTAGGGGCAGTTACCCATCTAAATGAGTGTTTATCTGCCAACTAACCCTCGTTCCCGACTTCTTTAGAACAGGTCATGGTGAGTGCCGATTTCGTAAGACGAAGGTCGGTGCCGGGTGAGGCTCAATCCGTGGGATTATGCCTTTTGTTTGGACCTGGGCCTTTATTATTGGGCCAGGATATGAACAATAACTATTACAAATTTTTTAGAAAACTATGATGTGTTTGGTTTGCGTTTTTATTTTTAGTGTTTTATCTTTTTTAGATTTTGTAAAAGAAAAAATGAAAACAGTAAAAACAATAAAATTCTGCTTTTTGTTTTTATCTCCTAATTTTATTTTTTCTTTCACAAAATTTAAAAAACAAAAAATATTAAAAATAAAAATAAAAAATAACAATACAAAACAAAGACAGCTTAAAATATTTATCTCTTTTTAAGTGTGTGTTCCTTAGTTTTTTTAGTTTAGGAGATTTAGGAGAGCAAAAATAGGTTTTTAAAGGTTATACTTAAGTTTTTTAGTTTAGGAGATTTAGGAGAGCAAACATAGGTTTTTAAAAGTTATACTTTGTTTATGCGTTCTATTTTTAGAGGGTAAGATTTTTGGTGGTTTTATATACACTCTAAACTCTATCTCTGTTTTTAAATGTTTTCAAATTGACAGTTTTATAATAGAATTTAATTTTAATACTTGCATTCTGTTATATAATGTTACACTAGCATAAACAATTACTTTTTATCTTGACAGTATGAATAATTATTTAAAAAAGCAGATGCAATTGCATAATTATATAAAATATTTACGTTAACAATGTTCAAAATTAAATTCTTTATATTATTTTAATTTAATTTACCTTTTTATCTCTCTACTAACAAATTATTATATTATCATTATCTTTTTATCTCTAATATTCTAGTAAAAGAGAAAATTATAAAAATATATAATAAATCCTTTAAATCATTCTTCCTTATTCATTCTAAACTTAACAAAAAAAGTTTACAATTTTTAAGCTCTCTTTCACTTTTCTTTCTCCAAAATCTCATCTTTTAACTGGCGAAGCTAATCGACTAAACTAATTTCACATAATAAAGGTTTGGACGTATTTATTTGTTGAGGGGCTAAACTTATGTCAAAACCTATTTTGAGATGATGACTAAATTGTTAGGTTATGGGTAACATAATATACCGTATAAATTAATACCTAGCGATTTATCTATTTAACTATATATAAAATGTGAGTAGTTGAAATAATCATATAAATTTGTATCATTTTTCTTTTAGTTTATTGAAAAATTTGAAAATAAAATATTTGAGTTAATACACATAATCCGGATTACTCAACTCCAAACAAAATGCTACAGCTCTATGCACGTGAGGTTTCAATTTAAGACCAGTTTCCCTGATCGCGCAAACTCACCCGGCCACGGACAAACACAGGCAGATTCAGATTCGCTTCACAGTTCACGCGCTTCACACTGTGAAATTACACTCCTCTCCTTTATGATTTTCTAGATTACAAGAGAGAATGAGAGAGAAACCGTCATTGCCTGAGGCCCTAGTAATAGTATATGCTTACATTATTCCTGATATGAGTATGACACAAGATCTTAGCTACCAGATACAAAGGACGAATAAAGTTTATTTGTTTTTCTTTTTCTTTTTCTTTTTTCCTGTATATACCCTATATATATAATTTTACTCTTACAATACGTTAGAATTAACTAGCATATCTATATATATTTATTAGTATAATACTATAATTAATTATAGAATATTATATTTTTATTATTGATACATTATTCGTCACCAATAAATATCTTGTACCTTATATCATATTACTCACAATTCAAATACAAAATTTTTTTATATTCTTTGGTTTTATTAATATTATGGTATAAACTTATATGTTTTTCCGATTAAACAACTATTTTTCTTTTAAAAGAAAGTCTAAAAGTCAGTTTTTTAATTAAAATTTAGCAAGTATTTAACTAATAAAAAAAATAAATAATCTCATATTATTAAAAACACTAATAATAGCTAATTGATAGTTACGACTCTCTATCACTCCTTTTCTTTTAATTAAATATTCTTGTGTTATTTTTTCATGTTTTGGTCACCTTTTTGACGTTATTTTTCGCCACCAACCACACAATTGGCTCCGCCTTATTGTTCAGAGTCGAACGTACCAAACACTACCGCCAATCGCAGCTGGAAGTACTCCCATGGGCTGCCACAAGCCCGCTTCTTCTCTCGTTTTTCGTCAACCTTCCACATGCATTTCTAGCCATCTGATGTGATAAGTTCAACGACTATGATTATAACACAAAAAATCTGACTCGCACATCAAAACTGTGACCAGTGCGAATAACCAATACATTAAACCGCATGCTGATGATTTTATTCACTTGCTGACTCTGCTAACGTGTCTTCTTCTACTAATCTAAATTTGCCACATGTCGTCTTAGCTATTGATATGTCAGTTCTTTGTAGCTGTTAACGTGGTGCTTCGTGAGACCCTTTCTAAATTTTTTGGTAAGTTCTTTTTAATTTTTTCTTCGTTTTTTTTATGGCTCTATTTTGATTTTGTTGTTTTTCAATTCTATGGTATATTTATGGAGAAATCAAACTTTCAGCCCGCTCATGTCATTGCTAATGATTCCAACTGTAGTCATTAGGTTGAAACCATATGAGAAATTCTCAAAAAAGGTGTTTCCAATTCCAAAGATGATGTTGGCAAAGATTTGAAAAATTAAAAGAATGGGACAACAAAAATACTAAATTATCACTTGGTTTTATAACACTTTTACTCCAAATATCTATTTGTAATTTGGGTATTTTCAAAATGTTAAAAAAATATAGGACCACCTAGTCAAACGTTAAATTACTTTTGATCGCTCGCACTATTAATATTAACTGCTGAAAGAGTTTTATAACCTTAAACAAGATTGTAGACAAACTATTTATGGTTTTTTTGTCCAAATAAAAAAATACCTGAGATCAATTGACCTCTTCCAAACAAAGACTGACTTGACTGATGCAAGACTTATGATGATTATGGCAACATTTCGCATCTTATCCAATTCATCATGACACTTATTGATGACTATGAGTGGATACTCTATGAGAGCTCTTTACTTAATTTTAGAGATATTCTCCCTCCTCTTAAGTCTAAAGAATCATGACTAGGATACAATTGACTCGATTAAAATTTGAGATTGCCTTGATGGTTATCGATAAAAAGAAAAATTTTTTGTCGAAATTGTAACTGATCAAGTCATCTTCTCTCGGATTGTATCTTGGTCAAATGCCGTAGTTGCAAGCAAAAGGGTCACATTACCTTAAATTGTCCCAACCAATTCTATCGCTACTGCAAGTTTTCTGAGAATTTGATTGCTACTTGTCTCACTCGTCTATCATAAAAAAATCAGCTAAAATATATATCACATTTGTTTAAATTCTATCAAGTCTGTGCCTATAACTATTACTGCTATCGGTGACTCTACCACTTTAATTTCTATCAATATATCTTCAATCTCTACCTCTTTTGCTCTATCCACTTCTCTAAATAACTCAAAATAGTATTATTGTTTTTTACAACTTTTCCATTTTGAAACAATGTTATAAGGATTGCATTTAAATTTTATCTTTATAAGAAAATATAAAAACAAAAATGTTTTGTTTTCACTTTTGCAATACGAAACATATATAACAATTTTTGTTTCTAAAAAAATTTTATGTTTCTATAACTACATAAATTTTTATTTTTTTATTATTAAATATATAATCATTCACATATTATTATCTAATTAATAATTTATACGGGCGGATAAATCATTTTTATAACAACTATCTCATAGATATAATCTGATAAATATATGTAGAAAAGTGGTATATCATTTATGATCTTCTTTTCTTCCTATGAAAGCAGAATAAATAGAAATCTAAAATATTAAGTATATAATCAAAAATAAATCTCTTCATGATTCAATATAATCAACCGAATAACTTGATCTTATCCTCCACTTCATCAAACTCTTTATTTTAAGAACATATGATGGCCAAAAATAATAGTTTGTACATACATACACGAATCTTGGTGGGAAAAGAAAAAAGGTTGGTCGGCAAGGGGACAAAAGCATAAAGAAAACTACGTATCCATCCATATACACCAACTTAGTTGTCATAACACCAAAAACGGTTAGTTGTCACAATGGGACAAACACAATGCAAGAAACACTATATATTTCCTTCAGCATAGCAGGCTCACTCCACTCTTCACTGATCACACTCATTGATCACTCATTATTCAGCATGACAACCTGAAGGATAACTTGGTCTTTTCACTGTCCCCAATTCGATTAATAATTAATAATATTTACCTGGATTTAACTGAAAGCTTGTTGTGTATTCAAAGTTATAATATTAAATTGAGAAAAACGTAATTAATAATCCCTTTTAACTTCTGAAAATTATTATAGTTGAGATCTTGTTAATTAATTTTTCTTCCAAAATAGCCTTTCAATTGAAGAATAGAATAACAATTAATTGTGTTAATAATCTAGAAAATAAAAAACTTTTTTATTTGCAATATTTGATCAATAGTGTTAAATTATACGTTTTGAATACCAAAAATATTATTTATACACTAAAATTAACTACTAAAATTAACTATTATATATTATTTATATATAAAATATATGTATAATTTAACT
>NC_029778.3:60157497-60179947 GCF_000817695.3 Arachis duranensis
AATTATTTTATTATTTTATGTAAAGAGAATTTTGTTTATTAAGGTTTAAAAAAATAATATTAAAATTAGTAGTATAAAAAAATATTGTAAATTTAATATTATAAAAAAATTATATAAGGACTAGTTTGATTAATTTTTAAAATTTAATGAAAATGATTTATATCTGAACTTTCAAAGACTATTTTGATTATGAAAAACTTTTTTACATGTCAAGTGACACGTGGCACTTAACGTGATACGTCATCATCCAACTGATGAAAATACTAATTTGACTTACATTTTATCTTTTAAAAACTAATATAACTGAAAAAATTATCTGAGAACTAAATTAAATAATGAGTAATCTTTCATAAATGAATTTGAATATTAACCCACACAAATATTCTAACACTATTAAGGTGAAAAGGATGATGATGCATGGGCTTCTGTCTGTTGTCCTGTGTCATGTAATACGGTACTACTTTTAATTTGGATCTGTGCTCGCTTTCATTTGGTGATAATTTGGTATTGGACACTTTGAACAGAGAAAGGACACCAAAAGCTTTTAATAACTCAGAATTTGAAAGACCCCATTCATGAGATAAATAAACAAGAAAGGAAATCGTACCTATAAATAGATAAACCAGTTAATGGGGGGTGTATGTGACAAAATAATATGGAAAGGTTATCAGGTGTTTCAAGAAAATTGGTATATTTTAGTAATTTTTACCATTAGTTTTTATTATAAAATATAGAAAGGTTATCATGTGTATCAGAAAAATTAGTGTACAGATATTTTTAGTTATTAATTTTTATTTAAAATATATACATAATAATCAGGGCGGAACTACATATAATAAAAGAGAGGTAATGACTCCTTCCAAATTTCAAAATTTTTTTATCAATTATGTACAAATTTTATTTTAGCCCCCACTTAAAAATTTTATTTTACTCTTTTTTATTATAAAATTAATTTTTGACTTCTTCCTCAACTTTAACCTAATATATATATACTTTTGAAACTATTGTAATATCAAAATTTTTAGAACACGTGATAAGTTTTCAATAGTATAAGTTCCAAGAATATAGTGCAACTAGAAATTTTAGTCTTGCAAATAATTATGTGTCAAAATTGGGAAACAGCTAATAACTATATTTAAAAAGTTCTAGTTACTTTAATGAGAGGGTGTGTTTTTTATTTATTATCAATTGTTGATTCTGTTTTCACTTTTTGGGTTGAATTGTAAGGATAGTATTATTTTTCTTGTCTATCTATTATATTATTATATTATTTTGTAGCTGATAGCATTTTGGTATTAAGAATACTCACACAGCACATTTTAGTGTCAGTATCTCTTCATTATAATTATAGAAACTCACTATTTAATGTAAAATTATATTAATTACTAATTATTAATATTTTCAATTATTTTAAAAAGAAAATCTAATAATTAAATTAAAAATACTACTAATAATATTAATACACTAAAATTAAATCTTTTAAAATACTACTAGTTATACTAAAAAAATTTTATTGATGTTGTAATAAACGGACTGAATCAGACAAACCGAGTCCATAATGGGCCTATGGTCTAACTTTACCACTTAATAAAGATGGCTTCAGCCATCTTCTCTCTCCCCATTCATGCAAGGAACGCTGAAAATACTCAGCAAAGGGAAGAACACCATTCCACAATCCAAAACCCTCACTTCCATATTCAAATCTAAATAACTTTTGATTCGGAGATTCGATTGTCGCACCATTTGCGGCCACCAACCGCATCGTCGACCTCTACAAAGCTCAGTACCTAATTAGGTAAGGAAGCCACGTTTTTTTTTCAATTTTCTCTTCTCCAATTTCGAAATTCAATGTGAATGCATGTTGAATTTTATATAATTTCGATATTTAGGATCGAATTAGCTTGCGAATTTTGTTGGGTTTAGCTCACTTGAGTTGTGGACGAGGTAAACTTCCTCAATTTTCTTGTAAAATATTGATTTAGAGAATTCTATGTTAATTATAGTGGTAATTATGTTGTTAGATTGAAAATTGGTTGAGAAGTGGAATTAATTAGAGGATATGGGAGCTTAAGATCGATTTTGGAAGCTAGATTCCTTGGTGAGGGGCTGTGTTGATAAGCTTGTGGTGCGAAAATGCTTGAAGTGTTCCAGGATTATCGGAAAATTGGCCAAGGTATGGTTTTGGTTTCTCGTATATAATATGTAATGTGTCGTGAAAACTTAGGTTTGATGACCATAGGATAAGTTTGGATTGAATGTTTGGTTGTGGAGGTGATTAGGGAACTAATATGTATATGTGTGTAATGAATTTGAGAATTGATATATGCATGTAAATGTTGAGGATTAATTATAAGATTATTTATGAGTATGTTTTGTTTGTTGAATGTGAAATATTGTTATGTAGTTTAATGATATAAATGTGGTGGATAGTTGATGAGATGATGATTTGAATGAATGATGGTTGCGCGTTGAAAGACTAGTGAGGGGTGATGATTGGATTTTTGACGGTTTAGAATTTCATAAATGAGTTCTCGTTGCAAGTATAGTTTCTAAACCAAACAATAATCTTCTCATACAAAAAGTTGTTTGTCACTAAAACAAACTCCTAAATTTATAAACCGAAGTATTCAAACCTCGGGTCGTTCTCCCTAGGAATTACAATAAAGTGCCTTGTTATTGGTTAGAAATGTGTTTTGGGGTTTTGGATAAGAAGCATGAAAAGTAAATGGCAATGAAAATAAACTAACAACTATAAAAAGGCTCTTGGCAAGGTATGAAAATTAGAAGTCCTATCCTAGTTATCATTCTCAATTGTGATGAGAATTGTTTATTGCTACCACTTAGTTAACCCTTACTAAATAAAGGAAAGTCAAGTGGATGAATTGACTTGAGCCACAAGTCCTAGCCAACTCCCAAGGAAAGACTAGCTTTAGTGCACTCCAAACCAATTAGCAATCTCTCCAATTACCAATCAACAAAGGAATTAGATAACTCAAGAGTCACTAATTACTCTACCTAGGCCAAGAGGAACAAAATATATACTATATCTAGAAGAGACATTTCAACATTACAATAAAAGAATGGAAGAAGAATGAATGTAACAACAAGGAATTGAGATGTAGAAGTAGAAGAAAGCAAAGATTAAAACTTAGATCTAAGAACTAATCCTAATCCTAATCCTAGAGAGAAGTGAGAGCTGCTCTCTCTAGAAACTAACTCTAACTAATCCTAGTGAATGTGAATGATTGGAATTCCCTTTGCTCTTCAATTCTTGGCTTTAAATAGCAGTTTAGGCGCCAAAGATGGTTGGAATTGGGCCCCACAACCCTTGAGAATTCGTTGGTCACGTTTTTATTAAAAAAATCATAAACCAGCACCGACGCGTACGCGCACAGCACGCGTACGCGTCCATGGGGTAATTCGCAAGGTGCGCGCAAGCGCCAGGTGCGCGCGCGCGTCCATGTGCGAGTTCAACTTCTTTGACTTTTCATGATTTCTCCACTTTGCATGCTTTCCCTCTTCACTCCTTTGATCCATGCCTAGCCTTTTCAATCTGAAATCACTAACAAACATATCAAGGCATCTAGTGGAATCAAGGAGAATTAGATTTAACTATTTTAAGTCCTAAAAAGTATGTTTTCTCATCTAAGCACAAATAAGGAGACAATCACAAAACTATGCTAATTCAGTGGATAAATGTGGGTAAAAGGTGATAAAATCCCTTAAATCAAGCACAAGATAAACCCTACAAATGGGGTTTATCAAGGGGTTCCTTACTAGCGTTCAGCGCCAGAAAGCTTGCCTGGTTGGGCGTTGAACGCCCAGTGAAGGGATCCTCATTGGCATTCAGCGCCAGGATGACTGCCTGTTTGGGCGTTGAACGCCCAGCCAGTGCTCTCTGGCTGGCGTTCAACACCATCTCTGCTGCCAGGATGAGCATTGAACGCCCAGTGAGGGGTTCCTTATTGGCGTCCAGCGCCATGCTTGTTGCCATTGTGGCCGTTGAACGCCTAGTAAAGGCTTCTTCACTAGCGTTCAACGCCTTCCCATTCTCCTCTAATTTGGCCTCTACCTTCCATGGTTATGGCCTTGTACTCTTCTCTTGGATTCACCTCAATATTGCTAGGAAGAGTGTCAAGAGGAGTCTCAGGGATCCTCTTACTCAGTTGACCAACTTGTACCTCCAAATTTCTAATGGAGGACCTTGTTTCATTTATGAAACTATGAGTGGTCTTAGAGAGGCTGGATACTAGAATGGCTAAGTCAGAAAGGCTCTGCTTAGAGGTCTCCATATTCCCTTGAGAAGATAGGAATGGTGGTCTGTTGTTGAAGCTATTCTGGTTCCTTCCACCTTGATTGTTATTGAGACCTTGCTGAGGTTTCTGTTGATCCTTCTAGGAAAGGTTAGAATGATTCCTCCATGAAGGGTTGTAGGTGTTTCTATGGGGTTCTCCCATGTAATTCACCTCCTCTATGGTGGGTTGATCAAGATCATAAGCTTCTACTTCAGAAGAAGCTTCTTGAGTACTGCCAGCTGTAGTTTGCATTCCAGTCAAATGCTGGGAGATCATATTGACCTGTTGGGTCAAGATCTTGTTCTAAGCCAATATGGCATTCAAAGTCTCAACTTCATGAACTCCTTTCTTCTGAGAGGTCACATGATTCACAGAATTTCTTTCAGAAGTATACATGAATTAGTTGTTTGCAACCATCTCAATGAGTTTTCTTGCTTCTGCAGGTGTTTTCTTCAAGTGGAGTGATTCACCTGTAGAGCTGTCCAATGAAATTTTGGACATCTCAGACAAGCCATTATAGAACATGCCTTTGATGGACCATTCTGAGAGCATGTCAGGAGGACATCTCCTGACCAGTTGCTTGTATCTTTCCCAAGCTTCATAGAGGGATTCACCTTCTCTTTGTCTGAAGGTTTGAATATCCACTCTAATTTTGCTCATCCTCTGAGGGGGAAAGAACTTAGCCAAAAAAGCATTAACAGGAAAGAGCATGAGCTTGTATACTTCAGGATTATCTCCATTAGTCTTTATAGTATCACAGATATGTAAGAACTCAGCTAAAAACTGATATGGATCTTCCATTGGAAGTCCATGGAACTTGTACTTCTGCTGCAGAAGAGAGACTAACTGAGGCTTAAACTCAAAATTGTTAGCTCCAATGGCAGGTACAGAGATACTTCTGCCATAAAAGTCAGAGGTAGGCATGGTCAAGTCACCAAGAACCTTTGTTACTTCCTCTTGAAGTTCGGCCATGTCTCCTAGTTCTTGTTCAAAACTTTCTGAAAGGTCTCTTCCGGAGTGTTGTGCTTTAGCTTATTGTAAACGGCTCCTTAGAGTTTTCTCAGGTTCAGGTTCAGGATCAGGAGTCAAGAGGGGTTATTTATCCCTATTCCTAGTCATAAACAAGAAAAGAAAGAAAAGAAGAAAGCTTTTTGTGCTACTTAGACAAAAGAGCTTCCAGTTAGATGTGAAGAAGGAGAGAAAGAAGAGAGAGAAAAGTGAAGATGAAAGAAGAGAGAGAAGTAGAGTTCGAATAAATAGAAGTGAATAGGAGAAGATGTATAAATAGAAAATATGAATAAGAATTAAAATATTTTTGTTTTTATTTTATTTATTTATTAGTTTTCAAAAATTAAAGTTAAGAAAATTAAAAAGAATTGAATTTTGAATGTTGATTTTCAAAAAAGAAGGAAGAGAAATAGAAGAAGTAATTTTTGAAAATTGAGAGAGAGAAGAGAAGTAATTAATTAAGAAAAGATTTGAATTTAAAAATAAGATAAGAAAATATTTGAATTTAAAAATTTGAAATTTAAAAAGATAAGATGAGAAATTAAAAAGATTTGAAAAAGATTCAATTTTAAAATTTGAAGTTAGAAAAGATAAGATAAGAAACAAAAAAGATTTGAAAAAGATAAGATTTTGAAATTTGATTTTTGAAAAAAATTTAATTTTAAGTTTTGAAACTTGAAAAAGATAAGATTTTTAATTTTGAAATTTGAAATTTGAATTCTTAAAATTTGAAAATTGAAAAAGATAAGATAAGATTTTTGAAAAGATTTGATCTTTGAAAATTTGAGGACTAAGATAAGATAAGATAAAAATTTTGAAATTGAAATTTGAATTTTTATTTTAAAATTTTCGAAAATAAAGGTTAAATAAAAATAGAAAAGATAATTTTTTTTATTTTTGAATTTAATGATGAAAGAGAAAAACAAGTAAAAGACAAAAAACTTAAAATTTTTTAGATCTAACGCACCTTATTTTCGAAAGATTTGGAGGGAAACACAAATGGACACCAAACTTAAAAATTTTAAGATCAAAACACAAAGAAAACTCAAGAACACTTTGAAGACTAACAAGAACACAAAGAACAAAACTCAAGAAATTTAAAGAACACAAGAACACACAAAGAACACCAATCTTAAAATTTTTAGAAAACCAAACATAAATTTTCAAAAAATTAAAAAAAAAATAACAAGAAGAACCAAACTTAAAAATTTGACACAAGATTTAACCAAAGAAAAACTATTTTTGAAAAATTTTTGAAAGGAAGATACCAAAAAATTGAAAATTGTAATAAGACCAAAAACAAAGACTCAAACACCAAACAAAAAAAAATTGAAACAAGACTCAAACAAAAAGATACTAATTTTGAAAAATTTTAGAAAAAGGAATAAGAGTTTTCGAAAATTTATCCATGAACATAAACAAAAGACTCAAACAAAAAGTTAAAGATTCTTGAAAATAAAACTTTTGAAAAAGATTTTTGAAAAAAATTTTAAAATTTTTGTAATTGAAAGACAAAAAACAGGAAAGATTCAAACTAAGAATAAGGATTAAACAAATTTTTTTTTGAAAAGGTTTTTAAATTTTTCGAAAAAAGAAGAAGAAAAATAAAAATAAAAGACTCAACAAAATAAAATAAATTACCTGATCTAGGGAACAAGACAATCCGTTAGTTTGTTTAAACTCGAACAATCCCCAGCAACGACGTCAAAAACTTGGTGCACGAATCTCCATACCTTCGTACAGTTGTACCAGCACGTGCATTGGGTCGTCCAAGTAATACCTGAGCGAGTTAGGGTCGATCCCACATGAATTGTGGTTTGAAGCAAGCTATGGTTATCTTGCAGGTCATAGTAAGGCAGATTAGAGGGTTGATGGATTGATAGAGTGAAAAATGTCTAATATAATAGGGTGCTAGTAAATTGGAATCAGTAATAGGAATATATTGTATAAATCAGTAATAGGAATAAGGTAAAGGATTAGAGTTGCTTTGTCTTTCTGAAATAACTTTGGTATCACTGTCTTCTTTGCTTGTGAGTGATCTCTTCTATGGCAGGCTGTATGTGATCAACGCCTTTATTGAAAGGTTGTCAATGCTCCTCCGGATCTGAACCCCAAGATTAGTGTGGATCCATCTCTGCTTGAGGGTGAAGTCGTACAGTCCTTTCTCCTTAATGATCCTACTCAAAATGCCATAGACAAGGTCGGATCTTCCAGATCAGAGAATGCTGCATCATTGGGTTTTGGCCTCTACCACAGAGACCTAATCTCCCTGTAAATTGGCTGAACTGGTGTCTCGAGAAGTCTCCAACGAAGTCGTGGATTAGCCGTCTGAGAGATGTATGATTCAAGTTGGCGGTTAGTGCTTTCCACTGAAGTATTCACATGAACCCAAGTAGACGTGGGTGTTTGTCAGGCACGTTCATCTTAGTATGATGAACAGAGCTGATTGTCACTAATCATCCTATTCACCATGTTGAAGTACGAATATACATCTTAAAATTAATAACACACGGATCGAAGAGAAAGAGTAATACTTTTATTAATTCATAGGACTCAGCAGGACTCCTCCCCTCAACCTAGGAGGATTAGAAACTTATACTGAAAGCAAATACAATGTAAAACTCAAATATGGTGTGTGTCATCCTTTAGAGAATGTAAAATACACTTTAAATACTAAATAGATGACTAGTAAGGGTAAAACAACCTATTAGTGCTAAAATCTACTTCTGGGTAGTGAGTATTTGGGCTGAGTTTTGATGAGATCCACGTGCTAGGGAACCTCTAGGGCGTCGAATGCTGGCTAGGGGGTCCTCTCTGGGTGTTTGGACGCTGGTCTCTACTCTTTGGGTGCTGGATGCCTGGAAGGGGGCAGGAAGCTGGCTTTGGACGCCAGTTTTGGGCCTTTTAATCTGAAGCAAAGTATGAACTATTAAATATTGCTGAAAAGCTCTAGAAGTCAGCTTTCCACAGCCGTTGAGAACGCTCCATTTAAATTTTTATAACTCCAGAAAAGCTCTTCTGAGTGCAGGTAGGTCAGATCCAGACAGCATCTGCATTGCTTTCTCTGTCTCTGAATCACACTTTTGTTCCAGCTCGTCAATTTCATCCAAAAAATACCTAAAATTGTACAAAAATATAAAAACTCATAGTAGAATCCAAAAATGTGAATTTAACACTAAAACCTATAAAAACTCAATAAAAACTAAACAAAACATACTAAAAACCATATGAAAATGATGCCAAAAACGTATAAAATATCCGCTCATCAATAGGTTAAGTTTTCAGTCAACAAGATCACTCTCCACTTTTGTATCAGTTTCAGCATCTCCCTTTTTACCACCATCTAATCCTTCATATTCATTATCCTTAACCTGCTTAAAGTAATTCCAGTAACTATCCTTTTGCAAAAGATTAAACTACAAAATTTTAAAATTCCACACAAATTATCAAGATGTTAAAGATGACTATATTCATAACTCACTTGGTATCTTAGACAAGTATGGAATAATCTATCTGAATGCTCTATTGTCTTAGATTTTATATCGTTATTTTCAACCCACTAAAGCACATTTGGTCTATATTCTTCTTCTTTATTCACAATGAATAGCTCGAACCATAGCTGCCATATGACTGCGACAGTAGCCCACTATTGTGCCCTCCAATTCCATTATCCATCATGCTATTCAACAATGATTTGGCCTCTCAAACTAGTTTGTTGCTGCAACAAAGATGACATTTATGGAGGAAAAGAGATTAAAATTTGTATTTGTTGGGACTAATTTGATATAGCTCTCATAACATATTTTGTCAAGAACAATTATTTAGCCATATATAATACCGACATGTCAAGATAATGTGTCATATAAGCAAACATTAACATTGTTAGTTGTTAGAAAATTAAATCAAGAATATTCAAGAAAGTAGTACAACTACAATATACTAGAACATTGAAGAAGTTCAAAATCAAATTGAATTGGAACTGAATGGAAGTTGCACTCATAACCTCCATACTAGAAGAATGATGAAGTGCCATTCGAAGCTTCAAGATTGATGACTAAGCTTAATAAAGAATTTTCAAGATGTGCTAGAAATTACAAGAAGTTACTTTTTGAATAGTCAAAGTAAGAAGTAAAGTTGGATAAGTATGTGTATCAAGAAGCTAGTATAATCATGAACTTTAGTATGAAACTTTGCCTATAAAAAGGCACATATGCCTTATGTATTTTGTATGTTCCATGAAATGAAAAAAAAGATATGATTATGTGAAGTCCTTCTTTGTTCTATTATTTCATATGGTTGGTGAAGTTGAGAGATAAAAAATATGATAGCGTCATTTATATGAGTGATTGATCCTAGGGCCAATTGAAGTGTGGGTATTATACTTACATTTGGTATCAGAGCTGGTTAATCCAGCGCCTGGTGTTTGAGAGTTTGTGAAGTGTGAGAGAGTTCTCGCATAGCTGTTCGTTCGTAGAGTCGGTATGACAAACACTTTTAATATTGTGTGGTCCGGTCTCAAGTTAGATGAGAAACTTGATTATAGTTATTGGGAGACTTTGATGTCTACCCATTTGAAGGCCCAGAACCTATGGAATTTCATTGAACCGGGTTTGCAAGAAGGAGCAGATGCTGCCCAACAAAGGAGAGATCAATTGGTGCTATCTCAAATTCATCAAGGAGTAGATTATACAGTGTTTGGCAAAAATTGCAAATGCCAAAAGTGCAAAAGAAGCATGGAACATGTTAAAGCTGTCATACAAAGGCGTAGATAAAGCTCAGAAAGTAAAGCTACAGTCTTTGAGAAGAGAATATGAAAGGTACGAGATGTCTAGCTCAGAAACTGTTGAGTAATATTTTACTCGTGTTACAGATCTTGTCAATAAGATGAGAATCTATGGAGAAGATATGCCCGATAGCAAAGTGGTGGAGAAAATTCTTCGCACCATGCCGATGAAGTATGACCATGTAGTGACTACGATACTAGAGTCACACAATATGGATACCATGACGATTGCAGAGTTGCAAGGAGCCATGGAAAGCCACATCAGTAGAATACTAGAGAAGTCAAAAAAATCAACCGAAGAAGCCTTGAAAAGCCGAGTGAATTTAAACAATATTACAGCATCAAGCCGTACACAAGAAAGACGAGGTCGCGTTTTTAGTTTTCAAAGTAGAGGTATAGGAAATTTTAGAGGAAGAGTTTGTGGCAATTACAACCAAGGAAGTTACAATAATTTGACACCACCTAATCAAGGAAGAGGTGGAACGAATTTCAGGCCTGTCAACCGAGGAAGAAGTCGAGGTAATTTTTATCAAGAAAGAACCAATTTCAACTATTTTCATTGTGGAAAGTATGGACACAAAGCAGCAGATTGCAGATTCAAAGTGATGAATAATAATCAAGCACACGTTGCAGAAAATTAGCATCAAAATACTGATGATAATCCGGGTACTTAGACTTTATTTTTTACAAGTAATTCATGTGTTGAAAATGAAAATATACGGTACTTGGATAATGCTTGCACTAATCATATGTCTGTTAGAAAGGAGTTATTTTCTTCATTAGATGATTCAGTTAAACTATTATTAAAGTTTGGTAATAGTACAAAGATCCTTATTGAAGGAAAAGGGTACATACCAATTAGATTGAAAGATGGTTCTCTGAGCTATATTTCTGATGTTTTCTATGCTCCTTAACTTGATTATAATTTATTAAGTATGGGCCAATTATCTGAGAAGGGATATAAGATGATAACTTATCGTGGATATTGCACTGTATTTGACAACAATGGAAGGTTCATTGATAAAGCAAAGATGACTTCAAATAGAATATTTTCGTTAAAAATTCAACATGTTAATCCCTCTTGCATGAGTTCTGTGATACTTGATGATAACTGGTTGTGGCATATGCGGTTTGGGCACTTTCATTTTTCTGGCCTAAACTACCTGTCAAGAAAAGGACTTGTTTCTGGCCTACCACGGATTCATATTCCCAATTGTGTTTATGAGATTTGTCAACTGGGAAAGAAGCACAGAGATCCATTCCCTACAGGAAAGTCTTGGAGAGCTATAAGATTACTTGAAATTGTGCATTCAGATATATGTTCTGTAGAAGTTCCAAGTAATGGTGGTAGCAGGTACTTTATCACTTTTATTGATAATTTTAGTAGATATACATGGGTATACTTTCTGAAGCAAAAATCAGAAGCATGTGATGTCTTTAAGACATTCAAGGTGTTTGTCAAAAAATAAAGTGGCTGTAAAATCAAAATTCTCAGAACAGACAGAGGAACAGAATATCTTGCATGTTCAGAATACTTTAAGCAACACAGAATTCAACACCAACTAACAACTAGATACACTCCTCAAAAAAATAGAGTTGCTGAAAGAAAGAATTGAACCATCATGGATATGGTTAGATGCATGCTCAAGTCAAAATAAATGCCTAAAGAGTTTTGGGCAGAAGCAGTCGCAACGGCAGTTCATATTTTAAATAGGAGTTCAACAAAGAGTGTTCATGATAAAACTCCAGAGGAAGCTTGGAGTGAAAAGCGGCCTTCCATCCATCATTTCAGAGTCTTTGGGTGTATCGCTTATGCCCATGTACCAGATCAATTAAGGAAGAAGTTAGATGACAAAGGCGAGAAGTGTATCTTTATTGGCTATAGCACAGACTCAAAAGCATACAAGTTGTACAATCCAAAAACAAAGAAAGTAATCATCAGCAGAGACGTGACATTTGACGAGAAAGCCACGTGAGACTGGGACACAAAGACAGAAAAGCATCTGATAGTAATTTCAAATACATGTGATGATGAAGAAGAAAGACAACCAGAATCATCTAGAAGACCTCAACGAGAAAGGAGACTACCTGCTAGATTAGTAGATTATGAAGTTGGCAATGACAATGATCCGTCCGATGAAGAAATCATAAATTTTGCTTTATTTTCAGATTGTGAGCCGTTGAACTTTGAAGAAGCCTTTAAAGACAACAATTGGAAGAAAGCAATGGATGAGGAGATTCATGTCATTGAGAAGAATGACACATGGGAGCTGACAGATTTACCAGCAGATAAGAAGCCAATTGGAGTAAAGTGGGTTTACAAGTCTAAGTAAAAACTCAGTGGTGAAGTTGATCATTTCAAGGCAAGATTAGTTGCAAAAGGATACAAACAAAAACCAGGTATCGACTACTTTGAAGTATTTGCTCCTGTTGCTAGATTAGACACTATTCGTATGATTATTTCACTCTTGGCTCAAAATAAGTGGAAGATGCATCAAATGGATGTTAAGTCTGCATTTCTAAATGACACTTTAGAAGAAGAAGTGTATGTTGAGCAACCTGTAGGATATGAAGTTCTTGGAAAAGAAGATAAAGTTTATAAACTGAAGAAACCTTTGTACGGGTTAAAGCAAGCACCAAGAGCATGGTACAAGAAGATTGATTCTTATTTCATTGAGAATGATTTCAGAAGATGTCCGTTTGAGCATACTCTTTATATCAAGTTCGTTGAAAATGGAGATATCTTGATCGTGTGTCTTTATGTTGATGATTTGAACTTTACTGGGAACAATTTGAAGATAATTATAGAATTCAGGGAGGCTATGATAAAGCACTTTGAAATGACGGATATGGGCTTGATGTCTTAGTTTCTTGGCATTGAAGTGGTTCAAAGAAATGATGGAATTTTCATTTCTCAGAAGAAATATGCAAATGATATTTTGAAGAAAGATGGAGCATTCAACGCCAGTTTCTACTCCAATCGAAGAGAAGTTCAAATTGTTGAGAGAAGATAAAGGAAGAACAGTAAATCCTACATATTACAAAAGCTTGATTGGAAGTCTAAGGTACCTGACTGCGACTAGACCAGATATTGTGTTTGGAGTTGGTTTGCTTAGCAGATTTATGGAGGAGCCTTGTACGAACCATTTGCAAGTGGCAAAGAGAATTCTTCGATATATCAAAGGTACTTTAAATGATGGAATTTATTATGAGAATACTAATGAAGTAAACCTTGTTGGCTACACTGAGAGTGATTGGGCCAGAGATATAGAAACAAGAAAAAGTACTTCAGGGTTTGTATTTCATCTTGGTTCTGGTTCAATTTCATGGTCGTCAAAGAAATAACCAGTAGTTGCTCTCTCTACAGCAGAAGTAGAATATATAGCAGCAGCATGTTGTGCAACACAAGTAGTTTGACAAAGAAGAATTCTTGAGGAATTGAACGAGAAACAAAGTACTCCAACAACAATATTTTGTGATAACAAGTCAGCTATTGCACTTTGCAAAAATCCAGTATTTCATGGAAGATCGAAGCATATTGATATTCGGGTTCACAAAATCAGAGAGTTGGTGAATGAAAAAGAAGTTATGATCGAGTACTGTCCAACTGAAGAACAAGTTGCAGATATATTTACAAAGCCATTGAAGACCGAGTTATTTTACAAGTTGAAGAAGATGCTTAGAATGATAAACTCTACAAGCTTGATTTAAGGGAGGCAATGTTAGAAAATTAAATCAAGAATATTCAAGAAAGTAGTACAACTACAATATACTAGAACATTGAAGAAGTTCAAAATCAAATTGAATTGGAATTGAATGGAAGTTGCACTCATAACCTCCATACTAGAAGTGACGCTGGGATGTCCGCTTGGATCACCAATCTTGGCGAGGTTAACAACCCCACTATGGTGAAAGTAGCCAAGAACCCACCTTGGTTGGCTAAGCCAAGGATGCACCTCTTACTCTTAAAAGAGCCTAGAGGAAAATAAGCACACAGCTTATTTCAATATATAACTCAATCAGTACAACTCATAAACAAAAGGGGTACATATGCATATTTATACTAGTAAGGGAGGGAGAACCTTCATGACTCGGGCGACGTGGGACTAACTCATAACACAATATAATAATATATGCTAAACTAGACTACTTTAATTAATATTTCTAATAACTTAATAGATGCTCCTGCATCATTCTCCCTGGGTTGGAAAGAGCTTCTGCATTATCCTCCCTGGGTTAAAAAAGGCTCATATTGTATTGGCGAAAGATTCCATTGGCGAGTGCATTTGAAAGATGTTAAAAGGCATAGCTCAACTTGATTCTTTTGACCATCTACATATTGTAACGGGGTTAATACGATCTTCTTGCCATCTTTGATAAAGGAGTATGTATTTTTGAAACCATCATGAATAGCTCGACGATCATATTGCCAAGGACGTCCTAATAGTAAATGACACGCGTTCATCGGGATGACGTCACACCATACTTTATCCTTGTATTTGCTTCCCATAGAAAATTGGACACAACATCGCCTTGTTACTTTAACTTCATTCTCCTTTTTTAACCAATGCAACTTGTAAGGATGAGGATGTAACTCGGTTGGAAGCTTCAGTTTGTCTACCATATAATTTGAAACAACATTTTCACAACTTCCGCTGTCTATGATAACCTTGCAAACCTTCTCTTCAACAGTGCATCTTGTGTGAAAGATGTTGTGGCGTCGCCAACTCTTGTCTTTTATTATCCTTGCAGTATTCAAGTTTTGACAAACTACTAAAGCTTCTCCACAATCGGGTGGAACTTCTTCAATAGCATAGTCAACCTCACATTCCTCCTCTTGCTCCTGAATTGGTTCTGCATTAACCTCTTCCTCGACAAGAGTGATAACCCTTCGGTTTGGACAATCAGCAGCAATATGCCCAAAACCTTGACATTTGAAGCATTTCCTACCTGATGATGCACGCTCCTTGTTGCTTTTAAAAAATTCTGTCTTCACTTCTTGTTGAACATCAAGGATGACTTTTTTGTCCTTCGGCGACTGAGTGTTATTCCTTTGTGTCTTTTGCTTTTCAATCTTTAATGACAACCTAATGACATCATCCAAGGTCCAATATGGTTGCAGCTGAACGACATCAGAAATTTCTGTGTTCAGTCCTCCAAGATAACGAGCGATTGTTTGTTCTTCAGGCTCTTGAATGTCACACTTCATAAGCAGCTCTTCAAAGTCCATTGTATATTCTTCCACAGATAACGACTTTTGCCTCAACTTATAAAATTTGATGAAGGTGTCTTGCCTGTAATGTTCAGGAAGGAACTTGCGCTTGAGTTCATGACGCATTTTATCCCATGTCTTGATCTTTCTTCTTCCTTCTCTTTCTCGCTGACGCTTGAGATTCTCCCACCAAACTGACGCATGCTTCTTCAACTTGATTGCTACAAGCTTCACGCGCTTGTCGTCTGGAATGTCTTTTAACTCGAATACTCTTTCTACTGTGCAAAGCCAGTCGATGAAATCATCAGGTTGGAGTCTCCCTTCAAACTCAGGAATATCAATTTTGATTCCTAAGTCTTTAGCTTTCGTGTTGTTGTGTCGTGCTCTTCGTGTGGACAAATCTTCAGATGAAGAAGAATAATGAAATGGATTTCCATTATCCTCTTTGCTAGAAGGAGTGTCTTCAGTCTGGTTTCCATGATTATGTTGAGCAGCATCATATTTTGCAAGTTGCTCTTGCAACTCCTTAACTTGACGGCGTAATTCCTCCACTTCAATTTCTTGAATAGTTCTACGCTTCGGAGCCATCTTTTACTACTATGCAATATGCTTGGATGTTGATGTTGTGATGATGAGGATGCACAATGATGATAATGATGGAAATGAACAAAGATAAATCACCAACAGAAATGCCACCAAAAGAAGAGAAAAGAATAATGTTACCCGAAACTTCGCAGCAGACAATTCGTACTGATGACGACTCGTACCAACAGCGAGCAAACCGCACTTACGACCGTATCCACAAACCAAATAAAATTTTACTAAAGCAAGGTAAAGCCCACGAGGACCGACCTTGCTCTGATACCAAACTGACGCCGGGACGTCTGCTTGGATCACCAATCTTGGCGAGGTTAACAACCCCACTATGGTGAAAGTAGCCAAGAACCCACCTTGGTTGGCTAAGCCAAGGATGCACTTCTTACTCTTAAAAGATTCTAGAGGAAAATAAGCACACAGCTTATTTCAATATATAACTCAATCAATTCAACTCATAAACAAAAGGGGTACATATGCATATTTATACTAGTAGGGAGGGGGAACCTTCATGGGACTAACTCATAACACAATATAATAATATATACTAAACTAGACTACTTTAATTAATATTTCTAATAACTTAATAGATGCTCCTGCATCAAGAAGAATCATGAAGTGCATTGGAAGTTTCAAGATTGATGACTAAGTTTAATAAAGAATTTTTAGGATGTGCTAGAAATTACAAGAAGTTACTTATTTGAATAGTCAAAGTAAGAAGCAAAGTTGGATAAGTATATGTATCAAGAAGCTAGTAGAATCATGAATTTTTAGTATGAAACTTTGCCTATAAAAAGGCACATATGCCTTATGTATTTTGTATGTTCCATGAAATGAAAAAAAAGATATGATTATGTGAAGTCCTTCTTTGTTCTATTATTTTATATGGGTGTTAGTAAAGTTGAGAGATAAAAAATATGATAACGTCATTTATATGAGTGATTGATTCTACGACTAATTAAAGTGTGGGTATTATACTTACATTAGTGATAAAATGGATAAAAAACTAATATGATTAATTTTAAATTTTTCGATCACGATTTTAATTAATTTAATCATTTCGACCAATTTAAAAAGTGCATAATCTTTTAAGACCAATTTTACCATTTATGTATATTATATTCACGTTCAAAATCCTCCTCTATCTCCATGTCCAAGGACCAAGGTACGTACGTTTGGCCTCTGTTCTCTGTTCGCTTACAGTAGTTACTAGTTATCACTTAAATATTAAGTTATTTAATCATTTCATAATAGTTTACTTTTATCAATGACAAATTGCTATATTTGTTTCAATTCACTCCCAAATTACGAAAAACAGAGAGTGCAAACTACTAGCTAACCATTTGACCACATGGCCTCGGTATTTTAAGACATTCTGTATGTTTCTCTCCCTTTTTTCTTGGGTCTCCCACTCTCCCCATTCTATGGAATATCACGAACACCGTAATGCTATTAGTTAGTCTATGAAACATTCCAATCAAACTCTTAAAGAAAAAATTAACTAAGAAATTATTTATCAATAATTGAATCCTAACATAGTGCCACGTATATATAGTTTTAATATACATTTAAACAAGTTTTAAATTTTTGTAATATATCTTATTTTAGATCTAATAGTCTTTTTAAATTCTTAATTTTTTTAATTTTAATTTTTTTTATAAATTTTAAGATAAAATACTTGAATAAACTAAAAGGAACCAAATATTATCAATATCACCCAAAAGTAAGAAATAGTACAGTAGATAATCCAAATATTTTATTTATATAAATCAAATTACAATTTTTATTAGTAAATCGAATTAAGCTAAGAAAAATTACTTGATGCATGTGTAAATTGAAATTGTCTAATTCGATTAATATGTGACCTAATAATTTTACTTAACTTAATTCGATTTACTAGCAAAAATTGCAAATCGAATTATTCTAATTCAATTTATATAAATAAGGTCTTTGGGTGATTCACATATCATTTCTTACTTCGAATGATATTAGTAATATTTGATTCCTTTTAGTTTATTCAAGTATTTTACTCTAAAATTTTAAAATTTTTTATTTATTTTAATTTTTACTATTAATTTGTTCTGTTAAATAATATAATATATTAAATAATGTTAACCTAGCATATCTTGTGTGCTATTTCAACATTTTATATTGCCACATTAGTTATTTGATAGTTCAAAAAAAAAATTTTAAAATTAAACCAATTTTTTAAAACTAAAATATTCAGTGAAATTTCTCTTTTTCTCTCTTTCTCTCTCTTCTTTTTTCCCTCTTTGATTGTTGGCCTTAAAGAGAATTGATTTACTGATTGGACCATTTTTTAAATAATGACAAAACATATTTTATAAAAACAAAAGACTTATTGTTTAAACATTTCATATTAAATGATATAGTAGAATTGTTATGTTTTGGGACGTGGCTGTAATATATAATATATAGTAGAGATTGTTATTCTTATTATGTTTCTCCATTCTAGTTTAAACTCTTAACAATATCACATTTTGTCTTGCTATTTTGGTTATGAACTTCACAATAATTTCTCAATTATTTATGTAAAATAATTTCTCAATTATTTATGTAATTGCTTATTAAAATATATTCTTCCTCAGCTAGTCAGCTTGCCTCTCTTACCACAAACCATTTCCTTTCACTTAATATGGTTTCATCAGTTACATTTTAATATTGTATAGTACCACTTCTAATCTTTGTTCTATTAGTAGTTTACACAATTGATTATTCAAATGCAGAAAAATCCAAACCCACCAACTGGCCTAACATTGAATGTATCACAAAAAGTTGTAGATTATGAGATTCGATATGACTGCTAAGTCTTAACTACAATGCAACTTGTTAATTAGGATCTACTAATATATATCATATATTACAGCTCTTTAATTAGTGTTATTATTTTAATTTAACTAAGAGTCAAGAAAATGATTGTTAATTAACTCTGTCCCGTGTCATATATATATATTATGAAAACCAGAGTGTCATGTACTTGAGAAACTAAAGATGCCTCTGTTTTATTCGCCAATAGATTCATTTCTGGTATAATAATATGTTAGTTTAATTTATGTTACAAAGTAATATTTTCCATCAAACTCATAAGTTTTTTATTTTTATGTTCACACTACGCTACTCTGTTGACTACGTCAATCGAATATATATAGTTCATGAAATGAAGCTTGGTCTTCGCAATGACATTGAACTTCTAATAAGTCATGAATTTATGAAGAATGATATCAACTTATTATGAATCAATTTTTTTACAACAGTTTTTTAGTTAAAAATAATCGTTAATTTGTTTTTTCAATTATTAAAGAAATCATGTAGTAAGATCACTTTTTGATAATAAGAAACATATGAACCCTGTATATTGTCTCTTTAATTAGACTTTGAACTGCTTTTGAAATTAAAAGATATATTTTAAAAATATAAATCCATTATTTTTTTGAAAAAATATTTTAAAGAAGTAAAAATTATTTTTATGTTTGAATGTAATCTTTTTAAAATCTATGTTTGGATATATAATATTAAAATAATTGATTTTATCCTTAAATAATATCTTTTTTAAATTATAAAAAAATCAATATCTAAGAATGATAACTTATCAATTATTTATTTGTTTATTTTACTTTGACCAAACGAGAGTGATGATTATCAGTGGTTAAGAGAAGGGGGTTGAATCTTAGCCATCTTTCTCTAAATGTTACTTTCGGTTTTTTTAGAATAGCTCCAGGAGATATTTCTGTTTTTTGTCTCATGGCTGGTCAAGAGACATTTTCTTTTTGTCTCGTAACCGGTTAGGAGATATTTTTCAATTTTGTCTCCCACGAACAGAAACAGTAAAAGAGTAGAAGAGAAAGAGAGAATCACACCCGGAAGTATCTTGGTTCAGCTGCTCAGTGCAATGCAGCCTACATCCAGTCTCCATCACAACTGTGACGGAATTTCACTATAATCAAACTGATTACAGACACCAATTCTCCCTAGGAACTACCCTTCCTATCCGGGACAAGTCCTGAATCTATCCCCAACCCTGAACTTGACTTGGTAACCTACCAAACTTTCAACTGCTAAGTGCTATCCCAACTTGCAAGGGGATCCCCTCAGGATCATGACAACAAAACAGAAATACATACAAAGAATTTCTGAGATAATAATGGCTTTTTCTTTAACTCTCTGCCTTTATTCACTCATTGGCTTTTTCTTACAAATCTCACATTTTGCCTTTTACCAATGAAACACAGACAGACTCACTGAGAAAAAGAAATATTCAATGAAAGCCATGAAGGAGAAGAATAAACAGATCCAAGAGCTATGAAAACCCGAACGAGTGCTCTCACTCCTTATCTCAAGTCTTGGCCATTCACCCTTATTTATAGAAGGGGAAGCTTCCAAGGTTGAAACGGTTGAACCAAGCCAATCTTCTTCTTCTTCAATATCAAAACCGGTTCGAACAGAGAGAGAAGAGAGAAAACCGAATGCTAAAACCAACATGCAATTACCTCTGTGTCATCCCTTCTCATCAAGCTTCATCAATCCGGGCCTTCCATCTTGACTTGCTCCCCAAGAAGGATTCCTGGCCCTTGATGAGTCCTTGATGCTTAACAGCTCCTCCTGCTCTTATCTTCTGCCTCTTCCTCCACGTAGCTACAGTAGCTACCTCCTGTGGTAGTTGATCAAAAGTAGAGACGAGCCATGCTTCCAAGGGATTTTCTTCCTCTGACCGAGTTGGATCTTCTCCATTTTCGGGTATGGAGAGCTTGAGACCTCCTCACCACTTCTTACTATAAGTGGCAAAGATCTCAGTCACACCCTACTGTGGATTTTCTTTTTCTTTTGCTAAGGCCATCATCACTTTAGCCTCTTGCTTGTTCATAGCTACTGTTTCTTGCACCTTTCTTCTGATAACTTGCATATCCTCCTTTCCTGATGATATGACTTCCCTTTTTCCAAACCTAGTAACGTGTGAAACATTAAAGGCCATCAAATCAATTTGACCTTTCTCTTTCTTGTTTTCAAGGAATGCAATTAAGCCAAATTAATTTAAATTTTAATTTCATCAAAGATGTGAGTGGTAACTATGGAAAACATGCATTCAATTTGTTTAAAATTTGAATTCCACCAAAGTAAATTGGTAACCAAAAGATGCTTCAACAAAATTGGGCCCCTTTGTTTTTGTGCTTAACGTATGGCATTTTTGAGCCACTTTCTTCATCATTTGTTTTATCAAAATGGATCTGAGGTTTGGACTTTCTTTTATTTCAAGATTCTGCTACTTTGTGTTTGAATTAATTTGCTAAAATAATATTTTGACCAAAGTGGGCTGCTCTACTATTTTTGGCCCAATCAACATAATAATAATTCAGCCATAATAATTAAAACATTTTGTACCAAAGGCTGAATATTTTCCCAACTTATTGGGCTTATCTCTATTTCAAAATTCAGCCACTTGATCTATTTAATTTGCACAAGGCTAAATTAATTCATTAATCAAAGTGGGCTTGATTAGCTTTTTGGCCCATTGTGAAAAACTATTTTGCTTCCTGCACACTTGAATAAAAATCATCAAACAAACCATTGGAAATTATTTAAACACTTAAACATATTTAATAATGTTTGTTCATCACTTTTAATTTAAATTTTCCAAACTCAACAATCTCCCCCTTGATGACAAATATTATTAAACTGAATTGAAAAGGATTTGGATTAGAAAACTCCCTTGATGATTTGACCAAATCATCCCCCTTTCAATTGTTCAAAATGCTCCCCCTTAATATATGCTTGATTAACACAATTTTCAAGAAAGCAAAAACCGTGTACAAGCTCAAAAAAATTCCTAAAAGATAAAAAATTCAAGAATTTGGATCCTTTAAGATAGAGCCATATTTTCACAAGAAAATATTTTTCAAACACCTTAATAAAATTCCATAGTCTAGTCAGCACACATGCATTTGAGCAAATAAATTTATCAATGACAATCAAAACTCAAGTTTAAATTCTCTTACACAAAGTGCTCAAAATAATGAGCCAAAACAGAGCACAAAGCAGAGCACAAATATGAAACAGAATGCTCATGTTCAAACAGAATTCTCATGTCCAAATAGGACATCAAAAAAACAGTTTCAATTCAGTAATTCAGCCCTTCTTTCATTTTTTGTAAGACCAAGAGGAAAAGAAAGTGTAAAACCCGGTTAATTAATGACTAATTAACCCATAAATTTGAATTTATTCTAGAAAGTCAAAAATATAATTTTTATGGTTTAATATGATAGAGGAGATTGAAACAAGAATTTTGATAGTAATTTTATAGAATTCGGACCAAGATTGGACCGAACGGGCCAAACCGGGCCAACCGGACCCAAAGTAGGCCCTTGGCCCAACATAACTAGACCAAAACCCTAGTTTTCAGCATTCTCTCTCCTCACTAAACATACTCACATGCTGAAAATAGAGGCCATGGAGGGAAAAACTCTCTCTCAAGTTCTTTCTCTCTCTTGATCTTCAAACCACCATAACTTTTGATCTAGAGCTCCGATTGCCGCTCCGTTTGCG
>NC_029778.3:60180934-60181975 GCF_000817695.3 Arachis duranensis
AATCTGTGAATTCTGCAGCTTTTAACTTAGAAAATTTTTAGCAGAATGACCCCTTGCGCGTGGGCACACTTGGCGCGTGCGCGCCGTTCTTCCCGAAAATGCCATCCACGCGTGCGCATGATGTGCGCGGGCGCGCCGATGGTGCTGCACCTAATGCCCAGCCATTTTCCAGAGAGTTATGCCAGAACTGTGCTAGTGTTGTGCCTGGGGCACGAGAACACCCACGCGTACGCGTCGATTGGCAAATTTTTAATCCATGCGTTAGCGTGCATGACGCTTGCACGTCGATGAAGTTTTTGAGGCCATCCGCGCGTGCGCGTGGAGTGCGCGTACGCGTGGACCTGTTTTCATCCCAAAGTTGATTTTTGAGTTTTAAAAGCCAAATCTCATACTTCTAAGCCTCCGATCTCACCATTTATATCTTAAATCATTATTATATGCCTAGCTATGAGAGAAGGAGCTAGTGGATATGGTAACTTACGAGTGAAGCAAGGGAAAATGAATAATCAATGAGGATCATTGATGATTATGTGAGATGTGGAGGATGGTGGTGGAAGTGCTTGTTATGCCATTGGCCGAAGGGCCGTAATTGTTTATGAATTGGCTGGTTATGGATTTAACCGTGAGCCGGAATAGCTGTGTATGCTATGAATATTGGCTGGTTATGGATTTAACCGTGAGCCGGAATGGCTGTGTATGATATGAATATTGGCTGGTTCTGGACTGAACCGTGAGCCGGATGGTTGATATGGATGTTGATCCATGGATGAGAATTCATGCATGTTTATGCTGAATTATTGATAACTGTGATTTGCACTTCCACTATCTGAGATACGAATTTCCCTGGGTAGTAGCAGTGGCTAGCCATCACGTGCTCCAGGTTGAGACTTGATACTCTGTTGACCCTATGTCATAAGTGTGGCCGGGCACTGTGAAAGACCCGGATGAGCTCGCCCCCGTAAATATTCACCAGTGAGGGTGATGGATATAGATCATGATTATGATTAAGTTTATAACGAGTATAACTCGAGTTGGGGATGC
>NC_029778.3:60182177-60190315 GCF_000817695.3 Arachis duranensis
ATTATTATGTATTATATATGTGGAAGCTGTTACCATGCTGGGGACCTCTGGTTCTCACCCATGCGGATTTTGTGGTTTTCAGATGCAGGACGTGAGGTTTCCCGCTGAGGCATGCTGGAGACTTCTATATTTGCGAAGATCCTTTGTTCTCGAGGCTATGTTTTGGTTTATATGTTTTGCTTAGATACTTTTATCTCCATTAAATAATACAACTGTGATGACTCCTCTTATGGGAGATTTTGGAGAATAGGTTTTATGTATTTGTGTCCCTTTGGGTTTCCTTTGGGGTTTTCCTTATTTTTATCATATGTATATATTGCTATGCTCGGACCGGTTATCTTCGCAGCCGGATCTTGAGTCTTGATAATCCTGTTTTTGACACTCCTTTGTATATTTATAATCTCGCGTTGGTTTATCCCTGCTCGTTATGTTATCGATCGGAGTGTTGCGCTTTTGAGTTGCGGTTTTTGTTTACCCCTTTTTCTACACAGGCTCCTAGTTATAATCAATCATTCATACTACTATACGTACTAATTTTTATTTTAGAGGTCGTAATACCTTGCCATCTCTGAATTATGACTTAAGCATAAGACTCTGTATGGTAGGGTGTTACATTTTTCTCCCTCTTTTATCATCAAGGAGGGTCGCATTATATGTCAAAGTTTGCAAGGCTCTTATCAGTTTACAAAAAATCATCAACCAGCCTTAAAACAAGCATGAATTAGAGCTAAACCAAAAGTTAATTAAATACTATTTATTCACAAGCTCAGATGCTAAGCTATTAACAATATTCACAATTAGATCAAACTGCAGATTTTTAAACACAAATTTAAATAATAAATAACAGTAAATTCAAAGTATAAACAACAAGTTCAAGCATCATCATCATAGATCAAGATAAAAACAAACAACAGCCTTTCAATTCATTTTTGTTTCTCCCCCTTTTCCCATTAAGGAGGGACACCTGCATGGAAAAATAGTTCACCATATATGCAAAAAAAAAATGTAGAGCAGATAAAAGTGTAAAAGCTAAGCTACAGTCACCCAATCAGAGTTCAACAACTAAAATCCAAAAATAGAACAAAAATAATGATAAACCAATATTTCAGAAATAGTTTTTCAGCAGCAACATCATGGAGCAGTCTTAAAAAAGGAAAGCTCTGATACCAAAATAAAGCAAAAACTATAACAAGTTTAAGCAATATTCACAATCAGACCAATATGCATACTCATATCTGTGTGAAATAATAGTGTAAAACCAAGAAAATTGCAGCCAGTCTCAAGCATCATAAGTTCAACTATTTCACTATAACTGTTTCAATTTATTTTCACACAAGGCTTACTCCCCCTGTTATTATCGAGAATAGTAAACCTGCACACAAAAACAGTTCAATATGCAATCCACAAGTGCAATATAGGTATGAGTGTTAGTGTCAACAGAAGTTGTAAAATGTATCATCAAAAGACAAATCATAAGACATCAGCTACATCAAATTGGGTTAGACATCAGATCCCTCATCCTCGGTTGAAAGAGGGTCTTCCTCTTCTTTCAAAATCGTGTCCTAGGCTGCCTTTGTGCTCTTTTTCTTAGATTTCTTTACAACACCACTACATTTAAGATATAAAATCCTATCTTGGGTTTCATTATTCAGATCGACACCAAAATACTCAAAAAAGCAAGTTAAAAACATTCTATATGTAAGGAAAATGGGAGTAGCGGAGAAGATGAGAAGGTATCATAATAAATGCTTTAAAAGTTCAAAAATCTCTTGAAAACATAAACCAATTCAATAAAATGAGATTTAAAGAATTTTGAATTTTAAAAATAATACAAGCAGTTTTGAAATGACAAGTCAAATAAAAGATTGAAAAGATTTTGAAACTGATTTGACTTGAAAAATGATGAATGTAAATACTCTCATTTTTGGTGTATGTGATCAAAACAAGTAATGAGGCCCACTACATAAAATAAAACAACTTTCTCTTGGGCTTAGTGGTGGTTTTAAGAAAACACATTTGATGACCCAAGATTTAGTTTAGATCCGAATTCATTTAAAATTATCAACACATATTCTGAACTTCATGGAACCTAGAGGGAGTCATCATCTGCCCAGTTTTGTCTCCTTGTAACCTGAGAGACAAAAACAACCAGAAAGATCTTTAAGCATATTTAATTTAAAAAAACTCAACAATGAACAGTTCCTAGAGTAGTTCTCAATTTCACAAATTGAATGTCAATGGTTCCCTTTAGCACATATTCTTTTATGGAATGAAATCTTACTTTAATATGCTTAGTTCTTGAGTGTAAAACATGATTTTTTTAAAAAGATTTATTGCACTCAAGTTGTCACAAAACATAGGGATACTATTGACTTGCAATTTGTAATGTGCAAGATGTATTTTAAACCAAGTCAATTGAGAACAAGAGGAAGTTGAGAATTCGGCCTCAGCCGTTGACAGAGCAACAGTAGCTTGCTTCTTGCTTGTCCATACATGGATTTTCTAAGGCAACAAAAAATTTCTGAAATGATGCTTCTATTCACACGATCTCAACAAGATCTTAAATTGGACCAGTTCTTCCTCCTTTGCTTTTATTCACGAGGGATCTTCAATTATTTTCTTCATTTTGGGACTTCTATTTGTGATGCAAGAGCGAAGTTATTGAGTTTGCCTCTCTTTCTTCTTGAGAATTTTGTGATAACTCCATGAAAGGGATCTCTAATGATGAATTCATGTGGATAGTTCTTCAAGAACTTCCATTCTCTTGGCTTTTGTGAGGTGATCTCAGTTTGAGTATGAACATGATCTGTTCCATTGAAATTTTCAGAAATCTGTGTCAGGAGGAGACAAAACAGAATCGTCTCATAGATTCTAGTTTGTAGAATTGTGAACAACATCTTCCATTGAAGGTTCAGATTTTTGTTTTCCTTGAATTCTTCTGAATTTTGTGCAATCTTAGTTCCTGCATCAATTTTCTCAACAATAGTCGAAATAAAGTTAGAATCATAAGAGAATGATATGTATGAACTCCCCAATTATTCCCTGTTTCTTGATGTAAACTCTATAAGCTTTAATAGTGGTTGAATATCCAACAAAGATACCTTCATAAGTTTTTTGGATCAAATTTTCTAAAAATATCTTTAGTGTTTAACACAAAGTATTTGCATCCAAAAGTATGAAAGTACTTAAGATTGGATGGTACTCCTTTTCAAAGCTCATATGGTGTTTCTTTTAAAATTTTTCTAATGATGACTTGGTTTAAAATATAGCTTCAATCCAAAAGAATTTCGAACTTTTATTTTCACCAAAACACAGCCCTAGTCATTTCTTGAAGGCCTCTATTTCTCCTTTCAACAACTCTATTTTATTGAGGTATGTTAGGACATGAAAAATTATATGAAATACCAAATTCATCAAAGTGTTGTTTTCCAAACTTATTTTCATGATCACTTCTTAAGAAAACAATTTTCATTTTGAATCTTTTTGCATAGAGTTAAATAAAACAAGAAAGATATCATTCTTATGAGCTAAGAAAAAGAATTCATCCACACTTAGTATAGTCATCAACCACCACTAAGCTATAGTGCTTACCACCAAGACTTTGAGTCCTTATAAGACCAAAAAGATCAATATGTAGCATTTCCAAAGTTCTTTTGGTTGAGAAGTCATCCTTGGATTTGAAAGAAAATTTTTTGTTTATTTACCCAATTGACAAGCATCACAAGTGATGTCATTGTCAAATTTTATTTTTAGGAAGATATCTAATCAAATTCTTTTTCACAAGTTTAGAAACTAGAAACATGCTTATATGTTCTATTTTCTTATGCCATAACTATTTCTCAGATTCTATGGAAATAAAACAAGCTACATTTTGTCCTTTTAGTTCCTCTCAGGTTAGTCCATACACATTATCGCATCTTATAACTTCAAACAAAATTTCACCAGATTTTTCACACATGATAGGCAAAATTGTGATTTACTCTTTTCATAACTTGAACAATTCTTAGCAATGGCTCCAAAAACTTGGTGCACACTACTATGGTTCACTCACATTCTTCACAACTTCGCACAACTAACCAGCAAGTGCACTGGGTCGTCCAAGTAATAAACCTTACGTGAGTAAGGGTCGATCCCACGGAGATTGTTGGTATGAAGCAAGCTATGGTCATCTTGGAAATCTCAGTTCGGCAGATTATAATGGTTATAAATGGTTTTCGAAAATAATAATAAATAAAGCATAAAATAAAGATAGAGATACTTATGTAAATCATTGGTAGGAATTTTAGATAAGTGTATGGAGATGCTGTGTTCCTTCTGAATCTCTGCTTTCCTACTGCTTTCATCCAATCCTTCTTACTCCTTTCCATGGCAAGCTGTATGTAGGAAATTACTGTTGTCAATGGCTACATCCCATCCTCTCAGTGAAAATGGTCCAAATGCTTTGTCACAGCACGGCTAATCATCTGTCGGTTCTCGATCATGACGGAATAGAATCCATTGATTCTTTTGCGTCTGTCACTACGCCCAACAATCGTGAGTTTGAAGTTCGTCACAGTCATTCAATCCCTGAATTCTACTCGAAATACCACAGACAAGGTTTAGACTTTTCGAATTCTCAAGAATGGCCGCCAATAATTCTAGCTTATACCACAATGATTCTGGTTAAGGAATCCAATAGATATTCACTCTAGCTTTCGCTTGTAGAACGGAAGTGGTTGTCAGGCACGCATTCATAAGGACGGATGATGATGAGTGTCATGATTGTCACATCCATCAGGTTGAAGTACGAGTAATATCTTAGAATAAGAATAAGCTTGAATTGAATAAAAGATAGTAGTAATTGCATTAAAACTCGAGGTATAGCAGAGCTCCACACCTTAATCTATGGTGTGTAGAAACTCAACTGTTGAAAATACATAAGTGATGGTGGTCTAGGCATGGCCAAATGGCCAGCCCCCAAACGTGATCAAAGATGTAAAGTCTCAGATGAAAATACAATAGTAAAAAGTCCTACTTATACTAGACTAGCTACTAGGGTTTACAGAAATAATTCTAAGTGCAGAAATCCACTTCCGGGGCCCACTTTGGTGTGTGCTTGGGCTGAACTTGAGATTTACACGTGCAGAGGCTTCTCTTGGAGTTAAACACCAAGTTGTAACGTGTTTTTGGCGTTTAACTCTAGTTTGTCATGTGTTTCTGGCGTTTTACTTAGAATGCAGCATGGAACTGGCGTTGAACGCCAGTTTGCGTCATCTAAACTCGAACAAGGTATGAACTATTATATATTGCTGGAAAGCTCTGGATGTCTACTTTCCAAAGCCGTTAAGAGCGCGCCATTTGGATTTCTATAGCTCTAAAAAATCTATTTCGAGTGCAGGGAGGTCAGAATCCAACAGCATCAGCAGTCCTTTTTGAGCCTGAATCAGATTTTTGCTCAGGTCTCTCAATTTTAGCCAAAAAATACCTGAAAATCACAGAAAAATACACAAAATCATAGTAAAGTCCAAAAATGTGAAATTTGCATAAAAACTAATAAAAACATCCCTAAAAGTAGCTAGATCCTACTAAAAACTACCTAAAAATAATGCCAAAAAGCGTATAAATTATCCGCTCATCACAACACCAAACTTAAATTGTTGCTTGTCCCCAAGCAACTGAAAATCAAAGAGGATAAAAAGAAGAGAATATGCTATAAATCTCAAAATATCAATGAATATTAGTTCTAATTAGATGAGCGGGACTTGTAGCTTTTTGCTTCTGAATAGTTTTGGCATCTCACTTTATCCTTTGAAGTTTAGAATGATTGGCATCTATAGGAACTCAGAGTTCAGATAGTGTTATTGATTTTCCTAGTTAAGTATGTTGATTCTTGAACACAGCTACTTTTATGAGTCTTGGCCGTGGCCCTAAGCACTTTGTTTTCCAGTATTACCACCGGATACATAAATGCCACAGACACATGACTGAGTGAACCTTTTCAGATTGTGACTCAACTTTGCTAAAGTCCCCAGTTAGAGGTGTCCAGAGCTCTTAAGCACACTCTTTTTGCTTTGGATCACGACTTTAACCACTCAGTCTCAAGCTTTTCACTTGGACCTGCATGCCACAAGCACGTGGTTAGGGACAACTTGATTTAGCCGCTTAGGCCTGTATTTTATTTTCTTGGGCCCTCCTATCCATTGATGCTCAAAGCTTTGGATCCTTTTTACCTTTGCCTTTTGGTTTTAAGGGCTATTGGCTTTTTCTGCTTGCTTTTTCTTTTTCTTTTATATATTTTTTTTGCCACTTTTTTTTCACTGCTTTTTCTTGCTTCAAGAATCAATTTTATGATTTTTCAGATTATCAATAACATTTCTCTTGTTCATCATTCTTTCAAGAGCCAACAATTTTAACATTCATAAACAACAAGATAAAAAATACACTGTTCAAGCATTCATTCAGAAAACAAAAAGTATTGTCACCACATCAATATAATTAAACTAATTTCAAGGATGAATTCGAAACTCATGTACTTCTTGTTCTTTTGTATTAGAAACATTTTTCATTTAAGAAAGGTGAAAGATTCATGGAATTACTCATAGCCTTAAGACATAGTTACTAAATACCAATGATCATGTAGTAAAGACTCAAAACATAGACAAACATGAAGCTCAAAAATCGAAAAACAGAGAGATAAGAACAAGGAAGTTAAGGAATGAGTCCACTTTAGTGATAGTGGCGTCTTCTTCTTGAAGGACCAATGATGTCCTTGAGCTCTTCTATGTCTCTTCCTTGCCTTTGTTGCTCCTCCCTCATTGCTCTTTGATCTTCTCTAATTTCATGGAGAATGATGGAGTGCTCTTGGTGTTCCACCCTTAATTGGTTCATGTCATGACTCAATCCTTCTAGGGAAGTGTTGAGTTGTTCCCAATAGTTGTTTGGAGGAAAATACATCCCTTGAGGTATCTCAGGGATTTCTTGGTGATGAGCTTCTTCATGTGTCTCTTGAGATCCATGAATGGGCTCTTTTGTTTGCTCCATCCTCTTCTTAGTGATGGGCTTGTCCTCTTCAATGAGGATGTCTCCTTCTATGACAACTCCAGCTGAGTAGCATAGATGGCAAATAAGATGAGGAAAAGCTAGCCTTGCCAAAGTAGAGGGCTTATCGGCTATTTTATAGAATTCATGGGAGATGACTTCATGAACTTCTACTTCCTCTCCAATCATGATGCTATGGATCATGATGGCCCGATCCACAGTAACTTCAGATCGGTTGCTAGTGGGGATGATGGAGCGTTGGATGAACTCCAACCATCCTCTAGCCACAGGCTTAAGGTCCAGTCTTCTTAATTGAACCGGCTTGCCTTTTGAGTCTCTTTTCCATTGAGCTCCTTCAACACATATGTCCATAAGGACTTGGTCCAACCTTTGATCAAAGTTGACCCTTCTAGTGTAGGGGCGTACATCTTCTTGCATCATAGGTAAGTTAAATGCCAACCTTACATTTTCCGAACTGAAATCTAAGCATTTCCCCTGAACCATTGTAAGATAATTCTTTGGATTTGGGTTCATACTTTGATCATGGTTCCTAGTGATCCATGCATTGGCATAGAACTCTTGACCCATTGAGATTCTGACTTGTTGAATTGGGTTGATCAGAACGTCGCAACCTCTTCTTTAGATTTCATGTCGGATCTCCGGATACTCATTCTTCTTGAGCATGAAAGGGACCTCAGGGATCACCTTCTTCTTGGCCACAACTTCATAGAAGTGGTCTTGATGGACCTTTGAGATGAATCTCTCCATCTCCCATGACTCGGAGGTGGAAGCTTTTGTCTTTCCTTTCCTCTTTCTAGAGGTTTCTTCGGCCTTAGGTGCCATAGATGGTTATGAAAAAATAATAAGCTATGCTTTTACCACACCAAACTTAGAATGTTGCTCGCCCTCGAGCAAAGAAAAGAAAGAATAGAAGAAGAAGAAGAAGATATGAAGGAGAGGGAGAGGGATGTGTATTCGGCCAAGGGGGGAAAGAGAGGGTTGTGTTGTGTGAAAATGAAGAAGGATAGAGGGGTTTATATAGTGGAGGGAGAGTGTAGTAGGTTCGGCCATTTAGGGTGGATTTGGGTGGGAAAGAGATTTTGAATTTGAAGGTAGGTGGG
>NC_029778.3:60190476-60213252 GCF_000817695.3 Arachis duranensis
AAAGAGTGTTATTGGATTGTGTGAAGAAGAGAGAAGGTGAGTTGAGGTAGGTAGGGATCCTGTGGGATCCACAGATCTTGAGATGATCCTGTTGGGGTCCACAAATCCTGAGGTGTCAAGGATTTATCATCCTTGCACCAATGGGGCATGTAAAATGCCCTCTGCATGCAATCCTGGCGTTCAACGCCAAATTGATGCTTGTTTCTGGCATTCAACACCAATCTGCAGCATGTTTCTGGCGTTAAATGCCAGTTCCATGCTTATTTCTGGCGTTTAACGCCAGCTTTCCTCAGGGTGCAATCCTGGCATTTGAACGCCAGATTGCTACTTGTTTCTGGCGTTCAACGCTAGATTCATGCTCTGTTTTGGCATTGAATGCCAGCCAGATGCTCCTTACTAGAGTTTAAACGCCAGTAAGCTCTTCCTCCAGGGTGTGCTGTTTCTTCTGCTGTTTTTGATTCTGTTTTTAATTTTAGTAATTTTTTATGACTCCACATGATCATAAACCTAATAAAACATAAAAGAACAAGAGAAATATAGATAAATAAAAATTGGGTTGCCTCCCAATAAGCGCTTCTTTAATGTCAATAGCTTGACAGTGAGCTCTCATGGAGCTTCACAGATTATCAAAGCATTGTTGGGACCCTCCAACACCAAACTTAGAGTTTAAATGTGGGGGTTCAACACCAAACTTAGAGTTTGGTTGTGGCCTCCCAACACCAAACTTAGAGTTTGACTGTGGGGGCTTTGTTTGACTCTGTATTGAGAGAAGCTTATCATGCCTCTTTTCTATGTTTACAGAAAGATAGCCTTGGGCCTTAAACACAAGGTAGTCCCCATTCAATTGAAGGACTAATTCTCCTCTGTTAACATCAATCACAGCTCTTGCTGTGGCTAGGAAGGCTCTTCCAAGGATGATACATTCATCCTTCTCCCTCCTAGTGTCTAAGATTATGAAATTACCAGGGATGTAAAGGCCTTTAACCTTCACTAACACATCCTCTACCATTCTATAAGCTTGTCTTATTGACTTGTCTGCCATTTCTGATGAGAATGTGGCAGCTTGTATCTCAAAGATCCCTAGTTTCTCCATTACAGAGAGTGGCATAAGCTTTATACCTGACCCCAAGTCACACAGAGCCTTCTCAAAAGTCATGGCGCCCATGGAACAGGGTATTAAGAATTTACCAGGATCTTGTTTCTTTTGAGGTAAAGTTTGTTGAACCCATGTATCTAGTTTACTAATGAGCAAGGGAGGTGCATCTTTCTAAGTCTCATTACCAAACAACTTGGCATTCAGAGGAAGAATAGTTTTCAGAGCTCATGAATGGAAGAAGGAGATTTAATGGAATCTCTGTGGTTTCTATGTGAGCCTCAGATTCCTCTAGGTCCTCAATAGGGAACTCCTTCTTGTCTGAGAGACGTCCCATGAGGTCTTCCTCATTGGGATTCATGTCCTCCCCTTCCTCTCTAGGTTCAGCCATTTTGATTATGTCAATGGCCTTGCACTCTCTTTTTGGATTCTCTTCAGTATTGCTTGGGAGAGTACTAGGAGGAGTTTCATTGATTTTCTTACTCAGCTGGCCCACTTGTGCCTCCAAATTTCTGATGGATGACCTTGTTTCACTCATGAAACTTAAAGTGGCCTTAGACAGATCAGAGAATATATTTTCTAAGCTAGAGGAGCTCTGCTCAGAATGCTCTGTCTGTTGCTGAGAAGATGATGGAGAAGGCTTGTTATTGCTAAGCCTGTTTCTTCCACCATTATTAAAGCCTTGTTGGGGCTTTTGTTGATCCTTTCATGAGAAGTTTGGATGATTTCTCCATGAAGAATTATAGGTGTTCCCATAGGGTTTACCCATGTAATTCACCTCTGCCATTGCAGGGTTCTCAGGAGCATAGGCTTCTTCTTCAGAAGATGCCTCTTTAGTACTATTGGATGCATTTTTCCATCCATTCAGACTTTGAGAAATCATGTTGACTTGCTGAGTCAACATTTTGTCCTGAACTAATATGGCATTCAGAGCATCAATTTTAAGAACTCCCTTCCTCTGAGGTGTCCCATTACTCACAGAATTTCTCTCAGAAGTGTACATGAATTGGTTATTTACAACCATGTCAATGAGTTCTTGAGCTTCTGCAGACATTTTCTTTAGGTGAATGGATCCACCTGCAGAATGGTCCAGTGACATCTTAGAGAACTCAGATAGACCATAATAGAATATATCCAAAATGGTCCACTCTGAAAGCATGTCAGAAGGACACCTTTTGGTCATCTGCTTGTATATTTCCCAAGCTTCATAAAGGGATTCACCATCTTTTTATTTGAAGGTCTGAACATCCACTCTAAGCTTGCTCAGCTTTTGAGGAGGAAAGAACTTAGCCAAGAAGGCCATGACCAGCTTATCCCAAGAGTCCAACCATGTTCTAGCCCTATCTCTTACAGCAAAAGGGAAAAGCATGAGCCTGTAGACTTCAGGATCTACTCCATTAGTCTTAACAGTCTCACAGATCTGCAAGAATTTAGTTAAAAACTGATAGGGATCTTCTGATGGAAGTCCATGAAACTTGCAGTTCTATTGCATTAGAGCAACTAGTTGAGGTTTCAGCTCAAAATTGTTTGCTCCAATGGCAGGGATTGAGATGCTTCTTCCATCAAACTTGGAAGTGGGTGTAGTATAGTCACCAAGCATCCTCCTTGCATTATTATTTTCGGCTGCCATCTCCTCTTCCTTTTCGAAAGTTTCTGTAAGGTTGTCTATGGATTGTTGTAATTTAGCTTCTCTTAGTTTCCTCTTCAGAGTCCTTTCAGGTTCAGGATCTGCTTCAACAAGAATATTCTTGTCCTTGCTCCTGCTCATATGAAAAAGAAGGGAACAGAAAATAATAATAGGGATCCTCTTTACCACAGTAAAAATATTCCTTTATGTTAGTAGAAGAAGAAAAGAATAGAAGAAGGAAAAGAGGAAAATTTGAACTCAGAGAGGAAGAGGGGGTTCGAATTTTAAGATGAAGAGAAGTGTTAGTAAATGAATAAATAAATAGAAAGAGATGAGAGAGAGAATTTCGAAAATTAATTTTGAAAAAGGGTTAGTGATTTTCGAAAATTAAGAGAAGAATTAAAATTAAAATTAAAATTTGAAACAATTAGTTAATAAAAAAAGAATTTTTTTTAAAAAAAGGAAATGAGTTTTCGAAAATTAGAGAGATAAAATTAGTTAGGTGGTTTTGAAAAAGCTAAGAAACAAACAAAAAGTCAATTAGTTAGTTGAAAAAGATTTGAAAATCAATTTTGAAAAGATAAGAAGTTTAGAAAAGATTTTGAAATTAATTTTGAAAAAGATATAATTTAAAAAAAAGATATTTTGAAAAGATATGATTGAAAAAGATATTTTGGAAACAGATTTGATTTTTTTAAAATTAAAATTGATTACTTGACTAACAAGAAACTAAAAGATATGATTCTAGAATTTAAAGATTGAACCTTTCTTAACAAGAAAGTAACAAACTTCAAATTTTTGAATCAATCACATTAATTGTTAGTAAAGTTTTCGAAAATTTTGAAATAAAGATAAGAAAAGATTTTGAGAAATGTTTTCAAATTTTCGAAAATCTTAAAAGAAAAAAGAAAAATATTTGATTTTTAAAAAGATTTTGAAAAGATAGGATTTTTAAAAATTGAAAATGACTTGACTTATAAGAAATAGTTAAGTTTTAAAATTTTTTGACTAAGTCAACTCAAATTTTCAAAATTTATGAGAGAAATAAGGAAAAGATATTTTTTGATTTTTTGAATTTTTAACGATGAGAGAGAAAAACATAAAAATGACTCACAACATGAAAATTATGAATCAAAACACATGATGCATGCAAGAACACTATGAATGTCAAGATGAACACCAAGAACACTTTGAAGATCAAGATGAACATCAAGAACTTATTTTTGAAAAGTTTTCAAGAAAGGAAAAACTGCAAGACACCAAACTTAGAAATCTTTAATGCTTAGACACTATGAATGCAAAAATGAATATGAGAAACAACAAAAAACACAAAACAAGAAAATATCAAGATAAAAAAAGAAGACTTACCAAGAACAACTTGAAGATCATGAAGAACACCATGCATGAGTTTTCGAAAAATGCACAAATTTTTAAAGACATGCAATTGACATTAAACTTAAAAATTGACACTAGACTCAAACAAGAAACACAATATATTTTTTTATTTTTATGATTTATTAAAAATTTTTTGTATTTTTTTTCGAAAATTATTTTTTAGAAAAACAAAAACAAAGAAAAAAATTTTTGAAAAAAATTTTGAAAACTTTTTGAAAACAAAATAAAGGAAAATTACCTAATCTGAGCAACAAGATGAACCGTCAGTTGTCCAAACTCGAACAATCCCCGGCAATGGCGCCAAAAACTTGATAGGCAAAATTGTGATTTACTCTTTTCATAACTTGAACAATTCTTAGCAATGGATCCAAAAACTTGGTGCACACTACTATGGTTCACTCACATTCTTCACAACTTTGCACAACTAACCAGCAAGAGCACTGGATCGTCCAAGTAATAAACCTTACGTGAGTAAGGGTCGATCCCACGGAGATTGTTGGTATGAAGCAAGCTATGATCATCTTGTAAATCTCAGTTAGGCAGATTATAATGGTTATAAATGATTTTCAAAAATAATAATAAATAAAGCATAAAATAAAGATAGAGATACTTAAGTAAATCATTGGTAGGAATTTCAGATAAGTGTATGGAGATGCTGTGTTACTTCTGAATCTCTGCTTTCCTACTGCTTTTATCCAATCCTTCTTACTCATTTCCATGGCAAGCTATATGTAGGGCATCACTGTTGTCAATGACTACATCCCATCCTCTCAGTGAAAATGGTCCAAATGCTCTGTCACAACACAGCTAATCATCTGTCGGTTCTCGATCATGTCGGAATAGAATCCATTGATTCTTTTACATCTGTCACTACGCCCAACAATCGCGAGTTTGAAGCTCGTCACATTCATTCAATCCCTGAATCTTACTCGGAATACCACAGACAAGGTTTAGACTTTTCAAATTCTCAAGAATGGCCGCCAATCATTCTAGCTTATACCACGAAGATTCTGGTTAAGGAATCCAAGAGATATTCACTCTAGCTTTCGCTTGTAGAACGGAAGTGGTTGTCAGGCACGCATTCATAAGGACGGATGATGATGAGTGTCACGGATCATCACATCTATCAGGTTGAAGTACGAGTAATATCTTAGAATAAGAATAAGCTTGAATTAAATAAAAGATAGTAGTAATTGCATTAAAACTCGAGGTACAGCAGAGCTTCACACCTTAATCTATGGTGTGTAGAAACTCCACCGTTGAAAATACATAAGTGATGGTGGTCTAGGCATGGTCGAATGGCCAGCCCTCAAATGTGATCAAAGATGTAAAATCCCAGATGAAAATACAATAGTAAAAAGTCCTACTTATACTAGACTAGCTACTAGGGTTTATAGAAATAATTCTAAGTGCAGAAATCCACTTCTGGGGCCCACTTTGGTGTGTGCTTGGGTTGAGCTTGAGATTTACACGTGTAGAGGCTTCTCTTGGAGTTAAACGCCAAGTTGTAACGTGTTTTTGGCGTTTAACTCTGGTTTGTGACGTGTTTCTGACGTTTTACTCCAGAATATAGCATGGAACTGGCATTGAACGCCAATTTGCGTTGTCTAAACTCGAACAAAGTATAGATTATTATATATTTCTGGAAAGCTCTGGATGTCTACTTTCCAAAGCCATTGAAAGCGCACCATTTGGAGTTTTGAAGCTCCATAAAATTCATTTCGAGTGCAGGGAGGTCAGAATCCAACAGCATCAGCAGTCCTTTTTCAGCCTGAATCAGATTTTTGCTCAGGTCCCTCAATTTCAGCCAGAAATTATCTAAAATCACAGAAAAACACACAAACTCATAGTAAAGTTCAGAAATGTGAATTTTGCGTAAAAACTAATAAAAACATTCCTAAAAGTAGGTAGATCCTACTAAAAACTACCTAAAAACAATGCCAAAAATCGTATAAATTATACGCTCATCAACACAGAACCAAGCATTTCAATTTCTTGAAAATAGCCAAATAGCATAAATCACACAATTGGCTAATACTTAGAAGATTGTATTTCAACCCATCAACTCAAATTACAACATCAATGAAAGTTGAGAAATTCTTACCAACCTTACCTATGGTCACAATTTTTCATTTACCATTGTCACCGAAAGTCACAAAGCTTCTATTGAATTTATCAAGCTTGATGAAGAAAGTGGACTTTTCGGTTATGTACCTAGAACATCCCCTATTCAAGTATCACATGGCTTTCTTCTTCTTGGATGCTAAGCAAAACTGCACAAATCTTTTAGGTATCCAAACTAATTTGGATCCTTTGAAGTTAATCCTTCTTGGTTTTCCAAGTGCATCACAAACAATCATTACATACCCTAAACCTGATTTTTCAAACAAAGTTCTTTGATTAGCAAGTAATTTGTCTAAGTTACTTGAGTTATGTGCAAACTTTGCTAAATCATGATTCAAACTTTTGATCATTTAATCTTTCGAGTTTCAGCAATAGTTTTTTTTTAGAGAGATCAATAATGTGCTTTCCGTTGAACATTTTAATTTCAGAAAAAATATATTTTCTTTAATAAAATCAAAAGCACATTTGGTTTCCTTTACCCTTTTCTTTCAAAAACTCATTTTCAGCATTCAAAACTTTATTTTCAGATTTACATTTGTTGTATTTATTCAGCAATATTTCAGAAAGGTGAGATAGATCATCAATAGTCACATGCAAATCATCAAGAGATAAGTCATAGAAATTTACCTCTTCTTGTTGAGATTCATCAGTTATGAAACAGATTTGTGTTCTATCTTCGGAGTCTTCTTCCTTATCTGAGTTAATCTTGAGATCCTCCTAAGAAGCCATAAGTCCTTTTCTTTTGGTTTCTTTGAGTTGCCACCTCTGCTTCTTCCTTTGAGTTTCATCATCATTCTAAGTTTCCTAGCAAAACATACAAACTCGTAATCTTATAAACAATCACTGGATTCATCATCTAATGATTTAGTGCAAGATTTAAGAGCCACTCTCCCCTCTCCTTTATTTTTTTTTGTATCATCATTTTTTTATATGCTAGTAACTTTTCTCTCAACTCATTACAGGTTATTTCACTTTCCACTCTCTTGTCAAGCTTCTCAAGATTTTCCTCACTAGCATCTGTTCGGAATGAGTAATCCCCATAGCATCCAAGCTATTAATGATGATAAAGAATCATGTCATTAATTGATTCTCCTTCCTCATAGAGGACATCTCATACTCTCTGCTCAGCATGTCACTTTTGATTTTTTTTGTGATGCCCTCAGGTGTGACTTGAAACTTTATTCCAGATTTTCTTTGCTGTTTTACATCTTGAATCCTTCTAGTATTCCTTGAAGTTGATTACACAGTTCAGCATGTTGACAACATTACGATTTAGTTTTCCTTTTCTTTTATCATCTTCATTCAATTCTGCTTCGGCTTTAAGAGAGACAATACCACCAGCGCCATCCTTTGTAGGGACTTGAGGATCATTTATGATTATCTTCCACATGCTGTAATCTACTGACTGAGAAAAGATCTTCATTCTCTCTTTTCAGTAGTTGAATTTTTTTTAAAGAATGAAGATATGTTATTGGACTGTCCTTCTGTCAGAATATAAGCCACCATGTTTGAATCCATGTAGTTCGCCATCAGGATCTTTTCCTCCAAGCTGTGAAACTTGATCTCTTTGAGACCAAGCTCTGATACCAATTGATGGTTATCAGTGGCTAAGAGAAGGGGGTTGAATCTTAGCCATCTTTCTCTAAATGTTACTTTCTGGTTTTTTAGAATAGCTTCAGGATATATTTCTGCTTTTTGTCTCATGACTAGCCAATAGACATTTTTTTTGTCTCGTAACTGGTTAGGAGATATTTTTCAATTTTGTCTCCCACGAACAGAAACAGTAAAGGAGTAGAAGAGAAAGAGAGAATCAAACCCAGAAGTATCCTGGTTCAGCTGCTTAGTGCAATGCAGCCTACATCCAGTCTCCATCACAACTGTGACAGAATTTCACTATAATCAAACTGATTACAGACACCAATTCTCCCTAGGAACTACCTGATGAGCGGATAATTTATACGCTTTTTGGCATTGTTTTTAGGTAGTTTTTAGTAAGTTCAAGCTACTTTTAGGGATGTTTTCATTAGTTTTTATGTTAAATTCACATTTCTGGACTTTACTATGAGTTTGTGTGTTTTTCTGTAATTTCAGGTAATTTCTGGCTGAAATTGAGGGACTTGAGCAAAACTCTGAGAAGGAGGCTGACAAAGGACTGCTGATGCTGTTGGAATCTGACCTCCCTGCACTCGAAATGGATTTTCTGGAGCTATAGTACTCCAAATGGCGCGCTCTCAACAGCGTTGGAAAGTAGACATCCAGAGCTTTCCAGCAATATATAATAGTTCATACTTTATTTGGGAATTGACGACGTAAAGTGGTGCTCAACGCCAAGTACATGCTGCTGTTTGGAGTCAAACGCCAGAAACACGTCACGACCCGGAGTTGAACGCCAGAAACACGCTATAACTTGGTGTTTAACTCCAAGAAAAGCCTCAGCTCGTGGATAGATCAAGCTCAGCCCAAGCATACACCAAGTGGGCCCCGGAAGTGGATTTATGCATCAATTACTTACTCATGTAAACCCTAGTAGCTAGTCTAGTATAAATAGGATAATTTACTATTGTATTGGACATCTTTTGATCACTTTAGATCTTAGGATCATCTTGGGACGATTAGTTCTCAGATCATGGGGGTTGGCCATTCGGCCATGCCTGAACCTTTTACTTATGTATTTTCAACGGTGGAGTTTCTGCACACCATAGATTAAGGGTGTGGAGCTCTGCTGTACCTCAAGTATTAATGCAATTCCATTTTCTTTTATTCAAATCTCTCTTATTCTTATTCCAAGATATTCATTCGTACCCAAGAACATGATGAATATAATGATGAAAGTGACCCTCATTATCATTCTCACTTAGATGATCCATGACACTCATCATCATTCTCACCTATGAACGCGCGTGACTGACAACCACTTCCGTTCTACCTTAGGCCAGGCACATATCTCTTAGATTCCCCAACAGAATCTTCGTGGTATAAGCTAGATAGATGGCGGCATTCATGGGAATCCGGAAAGTCTAACCTTGTCTGTGGTATTCCGAGTAGCAGATGATTAGCCGTGCTGTGACAGAGCATAGGACCATTTTCACTGAGAGGATGGGATGTAGCCATTGACAACGGTGATGCCCTACATACAGCTTGCCATGGAAAGGAGTAAGAAGGATTGGATGAATGTAATAAGAAAATAGAGATTCAAGAGGAGCACAGCATCTCTATACGCCTATCTAAAATTCCCACTATTGATTTACATAAGTATTTCGATCCTATTTTATTTTCTGTTTATTATTTATTTTCGAACTTATCATAAACCATTTAATCTGCCTAACTGAGATTTACAAGGTAACCATAGCTTGCTTCATACCAACAATCTCTGTGGGATCGACCCTTACTCACGTAAGGTATTACTTGGAGGACCCAGTACACTTGCTGGTTAAGTTGAACAGAGTTGTGACAACACATAGTTGTAAACCATGGTATTGGCATCATGTTTTTGGCACCATTTCCAGGAAAAGAAAAAGCAATGAATTTTACAAAATGCAATAACATATGAATCATAATTTCGTCCACCACTACCCTTCCTATCTGGGACAAGTCCAGAATCTATCCCCAACCCTGAACTTGACTTGGTCACCTACCAAACTTTCAACTGCTAAGTGCTATCCCAACTTGCAAGGGGATCCCCTCAGGATCATGACAACAAAACAGAAATACATACAAATAATTTCTGAGATAATAATGGCTTTTTCTTTAACTCTCTGCCTTTTTTCACTCATTGGCTTTTTCTTACAAATCTCACATTTTGCCTTTTACCAATGAAACACAGACAGACTCACTGAGAAAAAGAAATATTCAATGAAAGCCATGAAGAAGAAGAATAAACAGCTCCAAGAGCTATGGAAACCCAAACAAGTGCTCTCACTCCTTGTCTCAAGCCTTGGCCGTTCACCCTTATTTATAGAAGGGGAAGCTTCCAAGGTTGAAACGGTTGAACTGAGCCAATCTTCTTCTTCTTCAATATCAAAACCGGTTTGGACAGAGAGAGAAGAGAGAAAACCGAATGCTAAAACCAACATGCAATTACCTCTGTGTCATCCCTTCTCATCAAGCTTCATCAATCCGGGCCTTCCATCTTGACTTGCTCCCCAAGAAGGATTCCTGGCCCTTGATGAGTCCTTGATGCTTAACAGCTCCTCCTGCTCTTATCTTCTGCCTCTTCCTCCACGTAGCTACAGTAGCTACCTCCTGTGGTAGTTGATCAAAAGTAGAGACGAGCCATGCTTCCAAGGAATTTTCTTCCTTTGACCGAGTTGGATCTTCTCCATTTTCAGGTATGGAGAGTTTGAGACCTCCTCACCACTTCTTACCATAAGTGACAAAGATCTCAGCCATACCCTACTGTGGATTTCTTTTTCTTTTGCTAAGGCCATCATCACCTTAGCCTCTTGCTTGTTCATAGCTTCTATTTCTTGTAGCTCTCTTCTGATAACTTGCATATCCTCCTTTCCTGATGATATGACCAAAAGCAAAGAAAGAAAAGAGAGAGAAGAGTGAAATGCTTTTACTAGTAGTAAAGAAGGTAATTAAAATGAATTAATAAACCACTTCTCTTTTTCCAAGCCTAGTAATGTGTGAAACATTAAAGGCCATCAAATCAATTTGACCTTTCTCTTTCCTATTTTCAAGGCATGCAATTAAGCCAAGTTAATTTAAATTTGAATTCCATCAGAGATGTGAGTGATAATTGTGGAAAACATGCATTCAATTTGTTTAAAATTTGAATTTCACCAAAGTGAATTGATAACCAAAACATGCTTCAACAAAATTGGGCCCCTTTGTTTTTGTGATTAACGTATGGCATCCTTGGACCACTTTCTTCGTCATTTGTTTTATCAAAATGGATCTGAGGTTTGGGCTTTTCTTGATTTCAAAATTCAGCCACTTTGTATTTGAATTAATTTGCTAAAATAATATTTTGACCAAAGTGGGCTGCTCTACTATTTTTGGCCCAATCAACATAAAAATAATTCAGCCGTAATGATTAAAACATTTTGTACCAAAGGCTTAATATTTTTTCAACCTATTGGGCTTATCTCAATCTCAAAATTCAGTCACTTGATCTATTTAATTTGCACGAGACTAAATTAATTCATTAATCAAAGTGGGCTTGATTAGCTTTTTGGCCTATTGTAAAAAATTATTTTGCTTCCTGCACACTTGAATAAAAATCATCAAACAAACTATTGAAAATTATTTAAACACTTAAACATATTTAATAATGTTTGTTCATCACTTTTAATTTAAGTTTTCCAAACTCAACAGAGTATTGAAACAATGAAACAAGTTTGTTATTTTTAGTGTTTGTTTGGATCTTACTGTTAATAAAAGAGATTTTAAAATAGATAAGGTATACTTTTTATTTTTTAAATTTATTAAAAATTTTAAAAATATTCTTAAGTTTTATTTTACTTTAATTTTGTCTAAAAAAATTTTAATTTACATCAAATATACTCCAAATAGCTAATTTTTAAAATATTTAGAACCAATTTAACAACAATTTTATAGAAATTAAACAACCTTTAACACAAGCAAAATAGACATAATTATCATACATTATTAGTTTATTACTTGATTGATTTTAAAATTTTTGAAAATTTAGTTGTTTGGGATATATTTGATGTAAGTCAAAAACTTCATAAATAAAATTAAAACAAAATAAAATTTAGGAATATTTTTAAAATTTTTAACAAATTTCAAAGACAAAAATTATACTATATCCTTTTTAAATTTTACCAAGATCAATTATTTAAAAAATTTATTTTTTGGAGAAACTCATCCAAATCTGCAACACCAAATTTAGTTTTACAAACGATAAAATAATCAGAATTAATATACAAGGCAGTGAAAATCAGTGATGGTTCTCTCAATTGGTTGAATAAAAATCATGTTGCATATTAGGTTTTCTAATATTAGTGTTACGAATACGGAATACACAAGACTCAAACCATAAAACCAATGTACTAGAAAATCAAGAGAGTCTTGAAAGTAGTTTTAGTGGTTAGTTTTCTGTTATTACAGTCTTGAAGTCCTGGTTCACACTTGGCTCTAATATATATGAGATCAACTTGTGTGTAAAGATTTCAGGCTCTTAATGTACAATTATAGAAACAATTCAATACAATTTCTCTCATTTACATCTTCTCTGCTCTCTACATTCCTTGTTTGCATTGCTTCTCTGTTCTTGAATAACTTCTTGCAGATTAAGAAACTTCACATAGTATCATGAGATTATTGTGTATTCAACTTGCTAAACAACCTCCTCAGTTTGCAATAAATGCTGATTGAGCTTCAGACATAATTTCCAATACCTACATAAATTGGAATATCTAGGACTATAATTTTAGCTCACTACAGGAAAAATGTTAATTACCGTTGGATTTACCATTGAATTTTTTATTAGCATTAATGGATGTTTCTTTCAGAAATCGAATGGTACATTGTAAATTAGCCCACAAAATTTGGGAGAAATTACAAGGCTATTTTGTTTCTGCTACTAAGATCAAGTCCAAGCAATTCAAGACTCAGCTTAAGAAATCAAACAAGTGAATCTTTCTGCCTCAGAATATGTGGCAAAAATAAAAATATCTGCTGTTGGTGCTCCCATCACCACTAATGATGACATAGAAGCTTTGTGTGATGAACTCACAGAAAAATATGATCCTTTTATTACTACTGTTGATGACAGAGTCATCAGAGGGAGTAATTCACAGGAAGTTAATCAATTAATAGCAAATCTTAATTCTTGTTTGCTTTGAAAGACTTAGGCACATTGCATTATTTTCTTAGTTTAGATATTCCTAAGCTCTCTGATTCTGAATTACATGTTTCTCAACAAAAGTATGTCAAAGATCTTCTTAACAGGGCTGGCATGTTGCATTTAAAGATGCTACTCTCTATAGTAGGTGGCCTCCATATGCTACTTTGATTCATCCGGAGATTGCCTTTTGGGTGAACCGTGTGAGCCAATTCATGCATAAACAACTTCAAAAGAATTTTGAGATACTTATCAGATGCAATATCACACGGTCTTTACTTAACTAAAAATCCTAATTTTAGAATTCTTGCTTTTGTAGATTTTGATTGGACTACTGACGTTGATGATCAACAATCAACAAGTGGCAACGCCTGTTCATAGGCTCCAATTATGTGATTTGGTCAAATAAAAAGCAAGTAGTTTCAGTTAAAAGATCATCCGCAGAAGCTGAATTTTGTTGCTTGAACAGATGCATCAGTACACATTGTTTGGCTTGAGAACCTTCTAAAAGAGTTGTGCATTCCATCTACAATTCCTCTAACATTGTTTTGTGACAACCTCAATGCACTGTTATTAGCTGCAAATCCATTATTACACAGTAGAAGCAAACATTTTAATTAACAAAATGTGATCAGTTTGTGTGTAAAGGTTTAAGGCTCTCAATGTACAATTACATAAACACTTCAATACAATTTCTCTCAATCACATCTTCTCTGCATTACTTCTTTGTTTTTGAATAACTTGCAGATCAAGAAACTTCATAGTTATATAAAAACAAAACTAAATAATAAACATCAAACCCTTTTTCGTTTTTAATTAACAACGAAATTCAAACTTCATCAATCGATATTATTATTCATCCCGTCATCCCGAAGGGAAAAAAAAAGTTTCAGGTCCTCATGATGCAAGCTGGCATACAAATTATGATACCTATTAATATTATTAATTATATCTAACTAGAATTATGTGGCAACTATTAAACTAGCTAGCACATTAAGCCCATAGTCCAGCATTACAATATCTAAGATCTTTTGTCACTTTATAAGATACACGGCTGCGTCAGTTTTCATTCAATTAAACATTTTGCATTATTCAAATGAAAAATGATTTGTGAAATTATAAAATTAAATATAAATCTTAATTTAAAAAAATTATTTAAGCTCTATCTTATAATAACGAATAAGAGAGGAGAAATGCTAGACAAATAAATTATTTTTTAATCAAATTTAACCAAATATTTTTCTTTTTCTTATATGTCTCTTTCTTTCTCCTCAATTAAATTTTATTATGTTAATAAAATATTAAACCAACTTGATCGCAATAATAATAATAATAATAATAATAATAAAATCACGCGGTCCCAACACAACTCGTGTTGTGGATGGTTGCTAACATGCATGTGTTTTTAGCACAAAACACGCTACCCGCAACTCTAATAAGTAATAACCGAGGCTTCCGGGCACAAGGTACTTATAGTTTACATCAATTTTATACTGGTAGGCTTGTTGACTTGTTCAAGAAAGTTAAACTGTCTACCTTCTGCTTTGGAAGGGATCGGATGGACCTTAACCTGCTTGTGTTGTTTTATTTGCTGGCGTTTACTACACAAATTTCTCGAGTCTGAATATGGTTCTTCAATCTTCTATATATGTTGCCGTTATTGTTTTTGATACTGTGGGACCATATACATGCCAGTATCTCACTTTGGTTTTCCCTTGCTTTGAGTTTTACCACTTGAAGCTCTTATTTGTGTCTATTTTGAACTGCGGATTGTGCTTATAGAGAGTTTGCAATGTGTTTTTTTTTTTTATAATGGCAAAAACATAAAGACATTCACTACAACAAAACAACATTTTTGCAACGATTTTTTTTAATGCAGGGTGACAGTTTTAGCTATCATTAAATATTTTTGCCACGATTAAAAAAGAAGTAATAAATTTGAGCGTCACCAGCTGATATAGTGACGATTTTGAACCACCATTGATAAGAAGTGTTGCTAAATTATTTATGACGATTTTTGAAATATAAAACTGTCACTAATTTAGAAACGCTTGTCAAAATATTTTTTGTGTTGTATTTCGCGACGTTTTAAAAGTGTCATTAAATTACTAAATCTAATGGCTGTTTTTTTCTAATATTTCGTGATTGTTTTAACCCGTCACGAATTTTTTAGTAACGATTTGAAATCGTAACTAAATTATTAGTTTTTACAACTTTTAGGTATATTTAATAGCTGTTTAAACCGCTCGCAATATTTTTAGTGATAGTTTCTCAATTTGAAACCATCAATAAGTCACTAATTTTTGTGACTACTTTTTCTGTATTCAGTGACTATTTTGAACTGTCATAATCTCACCAACATCAAAGTTGAATTCTACAAAAATAGCATTGTATTTCAAAAAATAGCAACAATGTATTTCAAAGTTGAATTCTACAAGTTGTACATAGGCATAGTCCATAACATGTAAATTTAAAAACTCCTAACTTAATCCAAACATGAAAATTTAACAATTCAATCATAAAATTCCTTTAATTGTTGGATGGCCTATGTTGTTGAAGTTCATGACTAGTAGAATAAAATGGTCTTATCTATGCCGGTGATTCAAAATCTGCAACCTAAAATTAAAAATATAAAAATATTTTTGTGAATATTTTAGAATGATATTTAACAAATCAACAAATGTTAAAAGACTGTGATTACAAATTACAATCATATATAGCTAACAACAAGAGATATTATCAAGGCTTCCACTAATGAGACTATTTATATGTATAAGCAAATAAAAAGGATTACTATATAGTTGTCTCCACAAGATTCACCGGAAGGGTACTCATCACCACTGCAATTCTTCACTATAGCGACTTAAATGCGCATCTATCTACTACTCTTTTTCTAGGGCCTACTCTAGATATTGCTTCTTCTCTTTATCAAACCAAAACTATACACTACAACAGAGAATGTGCATATTACATGTTACATGGTATTAGAATTTAGCAACTAAAACAAGTTCTGAAGTAGTTTAAATGAAATTAGTTGGAATCTGACAGCAAGTGGACCAAGGCCAAACCCACAAAGATTATACCCCTACAAACTAATCAAACCAATAAGAACCATAATTCTGGCAAAGTATGCTCATTTCATAAATGGAAAACAGAGGTATGTAATAAACTACTATTTTACTGTTTATTTTGTATTGAATTGAGTGGATTTTATCAACTATTTTCACACTTATCCATATAAATTGCATGTTTTTAAGTTTTCTTACTAATTTTGTGCTATGATTGAAAACATGCTTCTTTGGCATTAAATTTGCTAATTTTAATCTTCTCTTATTACCATTCGATACCGTGATATGTGCGTTAACTGATTTTAGGTTTTCTAGGACAGGAATGGCTTAGAGGATGAAAATGAAGCATGCAAAAGTGGAAGGAACACAAGAAATTGAAGTTTTGAGAAGCTAGCCTTGACGCGCACGCGTGGACGATGCATACGCATGACCGGTGTAGCAGGCAAGCGACGCATACGCGTGGATGACGTGTACATGTGACTAGGAATTCGTTCAACAATACGTACGCGTGGCTGACGTATACGCGTGACGAGCGTCACGTGCCTCAATTACGAGAAAACGCTGGGGCAATTTTTGGATTGCTTTTGACAACGTTTTAGGCCCAAAAATACAGATTAGAGGCTGCAGAGTGAAGCTGGAAGGGGAAGGAATCAATCACTTTTCATTCATTCACAATTTTTAGGTTTAGATGTAGGTTTCTAGAGAGAGATTCTAGGTTTTAGGGTTTTTAGTTTTATTTCTTCTACAATTCAGATTTCCATCTTGCTTTAATTTAGTTTATTTTCTACATTCCATTATTCTAGCATCTTATTTTATCTTCTCTTGTTGATTTCTTTATTTTCCTAATTTAGTTTATGAACTCTTCATGTTAGATTCAATTTCCTTTTAATGCAATTTGAGGTATTTCATGTTTATTGCTTCTTTCTTCATTTGTTATTATTGACTCCTTGCAATTGTTGGTCTTAGATTTTACATTATCTTATTACTTTTCTATGCTTTAATTTTGCGCCTTCCAAGTATTTGATAAAATGTTTGGGTGGATTTTAATTTAGATTTTTATGTTCTTGACTTGGATTGATTATTTAGAGACTCTTGAGTTATCAAAAGTATTTTGTTGATTGGTGATTGAAGATTGCCGGTTAGCTTGAACTTCACCAAAGCTAGTCTTTCACTATGAGTTGACTAGGAGTTGTGAACTCAAGTTGATTGTATGCACTTGACCTTCCTCCATTGGTTAGAGGTTAACTATGTAAAGGTAATTCACATATACCATCACAATTGACGATGATAAAGAGGATAGGACTTCTAATTCTCTTTCCTTGCTAAGAACTTTCTTAGTTATTAGTTTATTTTCTTGCCATTTTTATTTTCTTGTCTCTTAATTCAAAAACCCAAAAAAATATTTTTCTATAACCAATAGTAAGTACACTTCCCTGCAATTTTTTGAGAGACGACTTGAGATTTAAATACTTTTGTTAATTTTATTAGGTTTGTATTTGTTACAAACAATTTAAACGTTAATTGAGGTTTAATTGTCGGTTAAGAACAATACTTGCAACACGATATTTTTGTGAAAATCTTTACCGACATTTTTTCTCCGTCAGTATACTGTGAACGGTATGTCATATGTTGCACCAAATACACCACTGAAGCTAGCTGACTACTTCAACATCACTGGAGTTTTCTCTGTTGGGACCATCCCTACCAGCCCTTTAAAGGACACCAATAATGCCTACTTCCAAACGTCTGTGATGGGGCCAGTTTCCATGATTTTGTGTATATACATTTATGTGAAATTATATAATAGGTTCAGTAGTGGAAGGTGGACACCTCAAAGTATAGCACATTACAATCTAAGAGATGCTGTATGTAGATGCACCACTCAGGTAAAAAATAATAACCATGCATGCATAGTCTTATATAATTGTAATAATAGTAATGAATATATGGATTTAGTGAACCTATTAGGTGTACCCCAAGTCATGGACAGAAATATACGTGGCACTAGACAATGTGGGAATGTGGAACCTAAGGTCTGAGAATTGGAGAATTGGGTATATCAAGTGATCGTACATCTCACCCTTGGTCACCTTTTTTCTAAAATTGCACTTCAAACAAGGGCACACAGTTGCTTCAGCTGAACTATTTTTAAAGACGAAATCAATAAACCTCCTAATCCTTTACTCATACTCTATTGAGTTTCATGGCTTTATGATCCATGACTTATTCATTGTACAAATATAAGAATCTTCCTTCAAATTTAAAACAAGAGTATATCCTTAATTCTATCTACAATGTAATAAATACTATACTATCAAAAGTACAATGCAATAAAAATATAGAAAAACTGCATATAATATAACTATGTGCAGTAGTAAAAATAAAAATGAAGGAAAAACTAACTAAATGTCACAAGGAAGCTCCACCTTTACGAAAATACTTGTTCGAATCTTCTCCCTACTTTCACAAAATACATTACACTAATTGTTTAAGAAAAGAAAAATATAAGTTTAAGAAAGTCTAAAATAGTTCACTATTGCCATTTATTTATCTCCATAGCAACAAGATTTCATAATTAAAACATAAAATTGATCACGAACAATAAAAAGAACATGTACTCTCTGTTTAAGACAATACTTTATTTTACTTTAATCTAATGGAGTGAGAAAAACCAAAAAAGGAGTCATCACTGGCACTATTCAAGTTCTATCGAGGAAAAAATAGAACAACAATTGGGAGAAAAGTAAGCACATCGGATAAAGAAAATTTGATGTTTATTTAGAAATAACCAATGAACTAAAACAACAGAGACCTTAAAAATTACAATTGGTATGTAATGTGATGAGTACTGTGAAAATTTAATTTAAAAAACCTTTGGCACGCTTAATCATGTTCTTCTATATTGGTGCTTTGACACGAGACTTGTGGAAACCCTTCCGATTACAATGAATAGCTTAGTTAATCGGTTCCTTTGTCGTTCTGTCAAATGTTGTGGTCCGTATCTTACTTACGAAACCGACTTTCTTTGCGTAACTCACATAAAATTTCTGAGCCAGTTGCAAATGCTCAAACCACATCCCAATTCTTGGTATTTCATCTTCACCAAGGCAATTATGATCTGGTAACTGCGTATCAGTTCAAAACAAACATCACTCAATGCACACAATGATTAATAGTCAATTCAAACACGCGGTTCATGAAAAAACAACAATAAACTACAATTCAAACCTCATGACCAAGATCCGTCTCATCACTTCCAAACTTAGTAATGTTTGTAACTTCCATGGCCTATAATCGAATATACACGCACAAACCCACACAAACAAATTAATTAGATACCGTCCCATGAAATAAATATCAACTAAAGAAAACTCCACTCATCAACCAAAAGAGTTCAAACCAAATACAAAACAAGAGACCTTCAATTGTATTAAAGACTCCAGTAATAAACAATCATTCTAAAAATTTTGCCTTTTATTACTCCTACATATTCCAATAAAATCAACATATTTTTCTAATTGAAAAAGAAATACCGGGTGTTAGATAAAAAAAATAATTAACTTTTTTAATCCTTACATAGTAATTGTTATGTCTCTCAATTTCCATAATCCAACATATTCACAAACAGGTAGTAAGTCTAAGCAACAGTATATCCAAATAAGTCTAATTGTGCAATGCATCCTCACGATTAAAAAATTTAGAAATTAAAACTCTAATTAGTTTTAAACGACGTAAAAAATATATGAGATGATTCGTTAACACATCTAAAGTCTTCATACATATATTTATACTATCAATTTACTACCATAATAGATTTAGATGCATCGAGAATTAATATCTTGAATCTAATTAAACGGTTGAAATAAAATAGAATACTCCACTTGCACTAAGAATAACCATCTAATTTATATGAAATAAGCATCCATTATCACTGCATCAACCTTCATTGCTTATCTTGTTAGATTGTTCATCCTCCACATCGCACGGATTGAGAAGATTGTCAATTAAATGCGTAAAATTGTCGTCGGTGAACGAAGATGAGACATGACAAAGCGGTTCAACTAAATTGGACTCCATTTACATAGAAGTGAGGGGTGATGTATGTATGAAATGGCAGCCACGAATGTCCCCTGTATTTGGATAGATTTGTCCCAGATGAAGAGGTTGCGACGGTGGACACAGTGGACTGCAGGGGGCCTACACAGTCGGCGCGTTGGTGTGCTGTGCAAAGGACAACTTGTACGCGAAGGGGGACCTGCTTGAACATTGGTGTAGAGGTAGGCGGCATTGGTTGTGGCTAGGCGACGGTGGCCGGTGTTCTTGGCGGTGACGAACCAGTGAGAGGGGGAGATAATCGGTGGTTGGGTTGCATAATGCACTTCACAAATGCAGCAAGGGGGCCTGCTCGGACGTTGGCGTAGAGGTAGGTGGCATCGGCTAGCGTTTTGGGCGGCAACGGACTGGCAAGAGTGGGAGATACTCGGTGCTGAGTTACAGAACGCAATTCACAAATGCAGCAGGGTGGTTAGAAGTGATCATGGGTGTAACTGAACCATTTGCAAATCCTTATTTTTTTAAATTCAAAATTTGAAATGATTAGAAATTAAGTAATCATCTGATTAAATATTTTAATTTTAATTTTCCTTTTTAATTCTATTGTTCACATTATTCACTAATCTTATTGCCTATACTTTTCCTTTCGAAAAATCACAAATTTTGACCCTATCAATGTTACTATCGTTGATCATAACAGTCTCCAGTTAGATTTGCCCATTAGTTACTAATGTCTGTTGCTAAGGTGGAATGTTAAGTTGCACGCGGTTAAGTGCTATGTGCAGTGATAGGAATAGATCAATCTATCATTGTATACGCAGAGAAGACAACGTCGTTGTTGTTTTAGGAAAATTCAAAATGTTGCGTGTTAGGTTACGAGCGCCATTCCTTCTTCATCTAAAAACCTTGAACTAGAATAGAACCCTACTTTATTCGTCTTCTAAATTCATTATTTGTATAATGATGCCTAGTGCATGTGGGAAGCTCATCAACATCAACCCACCACCGAGGGAGTCATTGTAAGCATGTCCCAATGTTACATGTGTATGCATGACACTGGACAATTTTCTGCCGTATTGGTTGATCAGTTGTTGGCAAGGGGGCCTTTGCACCTTAGACTAGGGATGTTAGTTGGCCTTTGATGTCACTCTATGTGTCTAGTTGGTGGGTACACAAGGTTGTTTTTTGAAGTTTTAGCTAGCTTTGGAAAGCTTTTTTTGAGAGGGTTCCCACAAAAGGTGTCAAGTTCAAGTGGTTACTTGGTCGGCCGGTGATAGTTTTTACAAAAGACTATGACGTCATAAGTCAAAAGAATTTAAAAGTAAAATATGTGTAATGTGAAAGTGTATAGGGTATAAAATTATACTCTTTCTTTTTTGTCAAGTAGATTAGACAACCTCCAATTCTAGGTACCCTAAATGAATTGGACAACCTCCAATCTTAGGTACACAACATACATATACACTTCTCACACATTTACCAAATTTTCTCTTTGATTGCAATCTCTAGGATTTGAACCTGAAACCTTTGAGGTAGGGAGGAAAAGATATGACATATGAGTTAAGACTCATTCGTAAATCATACTTGAATGTACTTAAGGCTCCTCTATTTATATCAATTTTCTCTTAAAGAAGGTGGCAAATAAATCCATTTATTTAATCTCATTTGTTTTCCTAAGTTTTTGGAAAGTTTAGCTAAGATGAGATGAGTTTAAAATATATATATAAAAAAATAATATAGTTCAAACTTAAAAAGTTAATTAAAGTTGGAAAAAAATTCTAAATGATTTTTGATAATTATCCCGAAAGATAACGAAGTTTTCAACAAAAAAAATCTTTTAGACTTTTGATCTTTATTTATGTGAGACTGGTTAGTCCATTCGTCAATATTTTTTCTTTGGGTTAATGAAACAAACTTATATAAGACGTTAAATTATTGATTTATCCGTTAAATGCCAATTAGGACTTACAAATTTTTTTGTTGTGGGTCTCTATCATTTGAAAATAATTGTCAGAGCCGTTTAAGACTTTTCTCAATTTTTTGTTATCTTTTTCATATATATTAGCTAAATTTATCGTATAAAACTAAGAAACATTAATAATTTTTTAATTTTTTTTACTTATAGAAATTGAATAGAAGATATTTTTATAATCTTTTCGCTGTTGCTTGAAACAGTTGTCACTACAAGAAAATCACTAATTCAACTACTCTTGAAAAGTGTAGTTAAAAATAAAAAATGATGTTTTTGACTAAGGCTACGCTTTTTTAGTTTTTGGAGACAGTTTAGTGGGGAATACCTATTTAGTCGTTGCCTATTCTCAAAGGCTACGCTTTTCTGTATCAAAAACTACTCTTTTGGCGTTCAAGTATTGGGTGCACATTTCAAGTGATGCGATTCATGATCAAAGATTACGCTTTTCAACTTCCATGCTTATCAGAATTTTAAAGAATAGGCTCCAATTATTTGCTACTATATAACCTTAAAAAGGTAGCAATATTTTATACCTATAACTACTCTATATAAACGTAGCCTTAAATTCTTTACTTTTGTTTTTATTTTGTGTACATATAAAGTATTCTAATTTTTTTTTTAAAACTTAATATT
>NC_029778.3:60214627-60214981 GCF_000817695.3 Arachis duranensis
ATATTTTTTAAAAATTAAAAATGAGATTTAAATTTGTGATATATTTTTTAAAAATTAAAAATGAGATTTAAATTTAAAATTTATAGATAAAAATAAAAAAATTATATTATTTGAATTATAGGTGATTGATAATGGTGACATTTTCTTTGTGATATTGACTTCGTATTACTTCATCAAAATACATCGTTACCACCCAAAACTAATAATAATATAATAACATAGTTATCCTTTGGCCATGCAAAATCGAGGAGCCAAATAAAGTTACCTTTTGAAACTCGCGAATGATTTACAAAACTTATACTAGTAAATAACAACACATTCAAAAATCCCAATTTACTGGATCGCAAGTAGTAT
>NC_029778.3:60215105-60222595 GCF_000817695.3 Arachis duranensis
AATAAATGAAATACACAAAAAAAATTGAAATATATAAAAATACACAAAAATTAAAATATATGTAAATATAATGTACACTCTAAAATTTTTTTATTAATGTTAGATATATGCTAAAATTATCCATTATAATATAAAATATATATTGAAATATAAAATATACATTAAAAATAAATTAAATAATGTATATTTATACATAAATAAATATTTGACTAATTTTAATTACTGTTCTAGCAAATGTACTTTTTTCGAGTTATATATCGGCCTCGCATCACGGCCTCACGTCAATTCTAAGGCGCCTTACGGCTTAAACCAAACTGGAAGTATTCTCGTGAACTCAGACTCGAACGTGATACCTGCAAAAAAGATTTTAACGCTTAAATCAGTAAAAAGAATCACTTAAAAAATAGAAGCGAGTATATGATCGGAGTATTGTTTTATCGTGTGTTGTTGTGGGATGAATTTCTTGTGTGTTATATCGTCGGTACCGTGCTTGATTTATAGCCCGGTGAGTGTTGAAGTAGTAGTTGATTTTATCCGAGATCTTCGTGATCGATCTCGTAGCGAGATTATAGGGAGTGTTCCGTTAAGAGAGAACCGTTTTTATAATAAATCGTGTCGAAATATAACTCGATTTTATCCGTAAAATGCGGTACAATGTAATTATTAATTTTATATACAAATACTATTTTATTTTTTTATAGACAAAAATGTCATATCGATAGTAGATTTTGGAAATCTAACGTGTATATTTGTCTATGAAAAATAATTTTTAAAATATATTTTAATATTTAAAAATTTTAATACATATTTTTCTCAAACCCTTTCATGGGTAACTTTATTCATTTAGAAAAACTTTAAACGAAACTTCTCACTCTATTTAAAAAAAATGTATACTCCTCAACGTCACATTTTCTCCCAATAATTTCTCTTCAACTTCATCAAGGGATAAAAAAGCAAACATAACAAAAACCCACAAAATGAAATATAAGTCGGTGCCCTTTGTAAGCGCTAATGATACCGTAGTTCATATTTAGCTTTTAAGTTTTAACTCCCCCGTTAGAATGAGTAGTTCACTTCCATGCACACATCTTCAATGACCCACAATAAATACTAAGAAATATCGTTCAAAACGACAACAATAATGACCCAAAACGGCAGTCTTGTCGAACACTACTACATGATCAGTTTCCTCCTCTTTGCCCTTCTCATGCAGAAGCCGCCAGAAGCAACATCTCAGCTGATAACTGCCGCAAAAACCCCAACATATTTGTCTCAAACATCCCCAATAGGACCACCCAACAAAAATTCCATGGTGGCCATCATGATCATCATCGTCTTTATGTTCCTCCTCTCAGCCTTCATCTCGCTCTACTCGCGCCACTGCACCCGTCGCCCAGCCCGCGTACAGTCTCGCAGGCTGAATATCGCCATGGTAGCGGACGAACTTAACGATCGCCGATCCCACAGTGAGTGTGTTGGCCTCAGCCAAGAGACAATCGAAACATTCCCTACTTGTCTCTACTCCTCCGTGAAGGGCCACAAGATCGGCACGTGCGCATTGGCATGCGCGGTGTGCATAAGCGAGTTCGAGGACCAAGAGACCCTTCGCTTGATCCCCAAATGCAGCCACGTGTTTCACCCAACCTGCATCGACGCCTGGCTGGCATCTCACTCCACGTGTCCCGTTTGCCGCGCCGACCTCGATCCAACGCAAAACGACGTCCATTCATCTTCCATATTCTCAATTCACATTCCTGATGATGACGTCATCACCGAAATGGAGGAGCAGGGCCAAAGCAACGAACAAGAGGACGCTGCTGCTGATGTTAGGGGCAGGGATCAAAACGACGTCGTCGAACCGTTTTCATCGAAAGGTGATTTGCTACGTAGAAGCCGTACGGTGAACGATGTTATGACAGGCCAAACCCTGCGTTCTTTATTGTTTCCGCGGTCTAACTCGGCCGGAACATCCTTAACCAGGGTTCAGACCGGTGATAAGGATTTTGAAAGGTTTACTCTGAGGTTACCGAGTGGGGTTCGAAGCGAGGTTTTCATGAACTCGAGATTGAAGCGTGCAAAGACTTGTGTGGGATTAGTGAGAATGAGTAGTGGGACAAAGGGGTATAGGACAGGAAGCGTTGGCAACTGCCGCGGCGATTACGAGCGGTGGCGGTTTACTTTGACGCCGCCGTTTTTGACCAAGAATTGGAGTCGGTTAGGGAGAAGATCTGCATCCGCTCAGTGTTTAGGGGTGGAGGTGGATAATAATAATGTTGGTGAGCGACCTTCTGATCTCTTGTTCCCTCCATCGACAGCTTAATCATGTATTACATACAATGTTATTAGTTGAACTTACTATTTTAATTAGTACATGAAAATGAAACATGAACGCTCAAAGGATACATGAGCTAGCTAGGTTCGGTGTAGAACTTTGAATATTTGTACATAAAAATTTGGACATTTAACAAGGAGAACTTGTGAAGAAAGTAAGAAACATAAAAGCTATACCTATAGTCCGATCCCCGGCAACTACTACCATAGGTCCATAGACCATAGCTAGTAACACTGATTTTTATTTATTTATTTATTTTTTAAATTTGATTTCTATATACTAATTCCTACTTGTTACCTTTAAAGCTGTTGTACAGGTGTACTACGCCGTCCCTCTGTACATGAATATCTATTACATACACTAATTTTAAGGGGTTTTTTTACTTATATAAAACAAAGAAAATTTAAAATGATCAAACTCTCTTAAATCAGTTTTTGCTATATAAATATTTTTTTATATTATATAAATCGTTTTAAAATTTTATGGTTTAGATAAACTAACAAAATATTACAGATTGAGACGATTTATATTTGAACTTACTAATTTAAAATTGCATAAATTATTGCGCGTATTGTGTTTTATAGTCATTTATGTAAGATCTAAAATTTTTGAAAAATTTTATTATGAGTCTATTTTAATTTATTTATTCATTTAAGACTTTGGTTTCAAAAATTATTTTGATAAAGTTAATTAAATTAAATTTTGATAATTAAATTAAAATTTTTATCTAATTTTATAATTATTAGATAATTTTTATATTTAAATTATAAAATTTAGTAATTTAAAAAAAAATAAAAATTTTATATGATTTAATTTAAATAATTGAGATTTTTGGAATTTAATATTTTAATTTTTATGAAAAAATTAATTATATTATCTATAATTCTTGAATTTGAGTATTTATTTGAAAATCATTTGTAAATTAATGAACAAATAATATATTTATATATTTATTGTTGGATTAAAATTGATTTTCAATTAAATTATTACCCCTAATTTTATTAAAATTACTAAACTATCGAAAACTCCCAAAACAAACCATAACTTATTATACTACCATAACCCTAATTTTAACACACACCACTCTCTTCTAACCCTAGCCGTCACTCCCCTCACTCAACACAACGCACACACACCCACGGCTATTCACACCATTCGGAAAGAGAGAACCGAGGGAGGAAAAGGGAAGAAGAGAGGGAGCGACCGCCGCCTAGCTCCTCACCGCCGTCGTCAACTTCAACCCAAGGAAGAAGAAAGAGAGCTCACGGAGGAGAGAGATGGAGCTCGCGCCGCCGTTCGTTCCGTCGCCAAGGAGCCGTGCATGCGAAAGAGAAGGCGATGCAAAGGGAGGAGCTGTACCACCCTTACTATCAGAATGTCACGCTTCCAGGTGCGCCACTCTGATAGCAGGGGTATTACAACGTCTCTCGCACATTTTATAATAGGGTATGAGCCTTTACGCGTAAGTCTATCGATCGTTTTAGAAAAAACTTGAAAACTTTTCTAACAAAAACAAATAACACTTTTTCATGTACTTAATGTTAATAATACATTATAGTAGCACAGAAAAAACCAATTACATAACCTACTTTGAATAAAACTCTAATTAACAAGGCGAGAAAAAAATAAATTCTAACAACTCAACTTGTAAACATACTCTTCTATGCTCCTGTAGCTCTGTACTAAACTTTCACACCTGTAGTTAAAAGGGGTAGAAATAGGGGGTAAGAACTAGGGAGTTCTTAGTAGAGTTGGGGGTAGATAATTAAATTCTCATTATCACAGTTCAGACATTCGCAGCCCGACACAGGGAGCCAGAACAATAACTAGTCATAGAAGTTCAAATTAACAAGCAATGAAAATCACAATGCAAACACACTCAAGCAATCACAAACAATTCACAACACCGAACCAAATACAAAATATGCAAATAAGGATGATATATGCCTAGTCCTATCGAAGGTAAGGAGCTTGATAAATCCCAATTTTAGGGATTATCTTGTGTTGAATTTAGATAATTTTATCAACTTATCTCATATTTATTCAATGAAATAGCATGGTTTTGTAAATTTCTCCTAATTTGTGCTTAAGAGTAAAAACATACTTTTTAGGCCCTTAATTTGTCAAATTTAATTCACTTTAATTCCATTCGATGCCTTGATATGTTTGTTAAGTGATTTCAGGTTTAGAAGGCAAAGATTGGGTTGAAGAAATGAAGAAAAAAATATGCAAAAATGCAGAATTATGAAGAAATGAGGATTTGCAGAATTCATGGTGACGCGTGTACGTGGCCTAGCGTACGTGTGACCAGAAATTCGCCAAGCGACGCGTACGCATGACAAGCAGCACGTGACCTCATTAATAAAACACGCTGGGGGCAATTTCTAAGCCATCCAAGTCCAAATCCAACTAATTTCTAAAGCTATTTGATGCAGAATTCAAGAGGGAACAAAGGGGAGCAATTAGATTAGGTTAGAAACATGTTTTAGGTTAGTTTTCTAGAGAGAGAAGTTCCCTCTTCTCTTTAGAATTATAGTAGATTTAGGTTAAACTCTCTTAAATTCAAGCTTTAATTCTTGTTTTCATCTAGTTTTTTTACTTTTCCTTGTTCTTTTGCTTTAATTTTCTTAATTCTTCTTGTAAATTTCTCATTTGAGCTACTTTTTAGTTGTATGAACTCTTGTTAATTTCAATTTTTATTTAATGTAATTGATGTCTTTTTATGTTTCTTATTGTTTAATTGAGTTATTATTGTTATTTTCTTGCAATTAATAGTAGTATAGATTTTACTATTTTTTCCCCTTTTACCATGCTTTCCTTTTATACCTTCTAAGCGTTTGACAAAATGCTTGGTTGGGCTTTATAGTAGATTTTGAGCATTTTTGGCAACAACCTCCTCTGATTTCTAATGGGTACAATCCAATTCCTAATGCATACCAATCTAATGGATGTGGTGAACCTCATTGTGGTTGTCAACCATAATCACCATATACTTAGAACCCCCCATCAACATAGTTTTTAACAGCCCTACTCACAAGCCCCATATCACCATTCACCTCCATATGATCCTAATCCATACCCACCTTACCAACAACCATATGAGCTATACTTAGAACCACCACCATTCCAACACCAATACTCCCAAGAACCACTACTTCCTTATACACCACCTCAAGACTTTCACTAATATGAACCACCTTCCAACTATGACGCCTCTCCTCCAAACAATGAACCCTCTTTTCCACCACCGCCCTCATTGGACGAATTGCTCAAACCCCTAATGCAAGAACAAAAAGATCTCTATTCTCATTTTGAAAAGCAAGAAGAAGAAGATTGAAAGAAGCTAAAGGGGTTAGAAACCATGATGGCCACCATAACCAAAGTCGTTCACCACTTAGTCTCCCTATGTTCATGCGATCAAAGTACTCCCATTGACAAATGCAGAGGATCAACCAAAGAGCATAGTGAGGAAGTGAATTTGGAGCTTCAAGACAAAGAAGATGGGTTGAAGCAAGAATTACAACAAGAGGAGAAAGTTGAGATAACTGAGCTGCAAGGAGCTGTTGAAGAACTAAGAGAGGTTGATTAAGAATTAGACTCAATCATTGATGAATTCTTGTTCTCACTAACAAATCACCTCGAAGATCCTCTTGAACCTTCTTCCATTGAGCTTAAAAGCGATGTTAAGGAGGGTGCACAACCTCCAAAGCATATGGTGAATAACGAAGAATTGGAAGAAGGTGAGCAAGCAACAAATCCGCATCTTGATGATAATTCCACACCAACACATGATCCTTTTGAGTTTGAGGAGTCTTCTCCCACTGAAATTGAGGTTGATGTTGAGATAGATTCTACATTACCTCCAAGTTATGACATGAAGGATGGAGAAGAGTTAGAAGAGGTTGGTGAGGAAGTGATTGAATGTAAAGAACCTTGTCAAGAAGTGGACATGGAAGATCCTTGTCAAGAGGTGGAGGTAGTAAAAAAAGAGCACAAGGGAGTGGAACTTGCAAGACCATTGGAATCATCCCTTCCTAAGTCACCATAATCGATTACAACATTCAAGTGGGTAAAGTTCTTATCCTTGAGCTTTACATTCCCGCTTGAATATGATTTGCTTGAAACGGATGGTCAATTTAGAACTTTCTGTGGAATGAGAAGCAAGAAAGAGTTGGTTAGTGGTCGGCACCACAATACAAGGTTCACTATGGTTGAGTCATCAAGATTTAAGTGCAAAGGGTGGTGTAGTACTCAATTGAGAAGATCTAGGAGAGTTTGGTACCCAAATGAGAATTCACAAGTCTTGTCACCCATATTGAACTATAGTAGTCAACAAGAAGACGGGTGTAAAAACAAGGTTTGGGACCCCAGAATCCACTTCATAAATTAACAACTTTGGGGTCTTGTCACTTGTTTAATTTTTCTTGGAAGCTTTGTGCGCATAATTTGGGATCCCGGTGGATATTGAAAATGCAAACATTGGTGGGAATTCAAGGATGAATTCAAGCACAAGCCACCTAGACAAGCACCCTATCAATGGTCCAACTTAAGGACTTAAAATAAAAGTTCTAGGTGGGAGACACCCACCATGGTAAATTCTTTCCATTCTCTTGTATATATAATCAATAAATGAATTGAATTGCCATTGTTAGGTACTGATGAGCGGATAATTTATATGCTTTTTGGCATTGTTTTTAGTATATTTTTAGTATGATCTAGTTAGTTTTTAGTATATTTTTATTAGTTTTTAGTTAAAATTTACTTTTCTGGACTTTACTATGAGTTTGTGTGTTTTTTCTGTGATTTCAGGTATTTTCTGGCTGAAATTGAGGGACCTGAGCAAAAATCTGATTCAGAGACTAAAAAGGACTGCAGATGCTGTTGGATTCTGACCTCCCTGCACTCGAAGTGGATTTTCTGGAGCTACAGAAGCCCAATTGGCGCGCTCTCAACGGCGTTGGAAAGTAGACATCCTGGGCTTTTAAGCAATATATGATAGTTCATACTTTGCCCAAGATTTGATGGCCCAAACCGGCGTTCAAAGTCACCATCAGAATTCCCAGCGTTAAACGCCGGAACTGGCACAAGAATGGGAGTTAAACGCCCAAACTGGCACAAAAGCTGGCGTTTAACTCCAAGAAGAGTCTCTACACGAAAA
>NC_029778.3:60222998-60225105 GCF_000817695.3 Arachis duranensis
GTGAAACCCTTGCATACAGCTTGCCATGGAAAGGAGTAAGAAGGATTGGATGAAGACTGTAGGAAAGCAGAGAGACGGAAGGAACACAGCATCTCCATACGCTTATCTGAAATTCCCACCAATGAATTGCATAATTATCTCTATCTCTATCTTTATGTTTTATTCATCATCCATAACCATTTGAGTTTGCCAGACTAAGATTTACAAGGTGACCATAGCTTGCTTCATACCAACAATTTCTGTGGGATCGACCCTTACTCGCGTAAGGTTTATTACTTGGACGACCCAGTACACTTGCTGGTTAGTTGTGTGAAGTTGTGTTTATGCCATGGTATTGAACACCAAGTTTTTGGGTTCATCACCGGGGATTAATTGAGTTGTGAAAAGTATTGAACACAATTTCGTGCACCAAGTTTTTGGCGCCGTTGTCGGGGATTGTTGAGTTTGGACAACTGACGGTTCATCTTGTTACTTAGATTAGGTATTTTTTTCAGAATTCTTAAGAATGAATTCTAGAGTTTCATGATGATCTGTTGAAGTCTGGCTGGCTATGAAGCCATGTCTAATTTTATTGGACCGAGGTTGCAACTTATCATCACAAGAGCTTGTTGATTTCTATCAATCTTGCTGTTGGAGCAATGATCTGCTAAGGCTTGGCTGGCCATTGGCCATGTCTAATGTTTTGGACCGGAGCTTTTTTTGAAAGCTTGGCTGGCTATGAAGCCATGTCTAATTCCTGGACCGGAGTCTTAGACTAACATTGCATGATTCCTGGAGTTCTCATTAAGAATTTTGATGCCTTTATTTTCTTTTCCACTTAATTTTCGAAAAAGCACAAAAAAAATTACAAAATCATAAAATCCAAAAATATTTCTTGTTTGAGTCTAGTGTTTCATTTTAAGTTTGGTGTCAATTGCATGTTTTTGTTCTTCTTGCATTCATTCATGTGTCTTTGAATTCTCTTGACTTGAGTGTTTTGTTGTTTCTCATATGCATTCTCATTTTGTTAGTGTCAGTAGTATACAAACTTCTAAGTTTGGTGTCTTGCATGCATTGTTTATTTGATTTTAGTTGCGTTTTGATTATTCCTTATTATTAAAAATCCAAAAAAATATTTTTAATTTGTGTCCTTTCAAGTCAATAATACAGAGAATTGAAGATTCAGAACATTCAGCAGAGGAATTGCACAGAAAAAGTTGGGCGTTCAAAACGCCCAGTGAAGAAGGGCAAACTGGCGTTTAAATGCCAGCCAGGGTGCCTGGCTGGGCGTTTAACGCCCAAAAGGGTAGTGCTTTGGGCGTTAAACGCCAGAATGTGCACCATTCTGGGCGTTTAATGCCAGGATGGCACAAGAGGGAAGATTTTGTTTTCAAATCAAATTTTTTTTAGTTTTCAAAATCTTTTCAAAATCAAATCTTTTTCAAATCATATCTTTTCAATCAAATCTTTTTCAAAATCAGTTTCTTTCTATTTTCAAAAATACTTGCTATCAATTAATGATTTGATTCAACATTTCAAGTATGTTGCCTTTTCTGTTGAGAAAGGTTTAATGTTTGAATCATATCTTTTCTTGATAGCCAAGTCATTAATTTTCAAAATCAAATCTTTTTAAAATGTTTTTCAATTCATATCTTCTCAATCACATCTTTTTAAAACCAATCATATATTCCTAATCACATCTTTTTCAAAATAGTTTTCAATCATATCCTTTTAATTTCTAATTTCAAAATCTTTTTCAAAAATCACTTTACTTCCTTCTTAATCTTGGTTTTCGAAAATCAATTAAGGTTTTTCAAAATGTTTTTAAAATGTTTTTAAATTATTTTCAAAAATTTCTTCCCCTCTTCCCACATCCTTTTATTTATGGACTAACACTATTCCTTAATGCACAATTCGAACTCCATCTTTCTTGATAAGTTCGAATTTTCTACCTTTTCCTTCTATTTTTCTTTTCCTCTGACACCTCAAGGAATCTCTATACTGTGACATAGAGGATTCCATATTTTCTTGTTCTCTTCTCTTTCATATGAGCAGGAGCAAAGACAAAAGCATACTTGTTGAGGCTGACCATGAACCTGAAAGGACCTTGAAGCGAAAGCTAAGAGAA
>NC_029778.3:60225471-60226030 GCF_000817695.3 Arachis duranensis
TGGAAGTCCAAACCTTCAGACAGAAGGAAGGAGAATCCCTCTATGAAGCTTGGGAAAGATACAAACAATTAATCAGAAAGTGTCCCTCTGACATGCTTTCTCAATGGAGCATCATAGGTGTTTTCTATGATGGTCTCTCTGAACTATCCAAGATGTCTTTGGATAGCTCTGCTGGAGGATCTCTTCATCTGAAGAAGACGCCTACAGAAGCTCAAGAACTAATTGAAATGGTTGCAAATAACCAATTCATGTACACTTCTGAAAGGAATCCTGTGAGCAATGGGACAAATCAGAAGAAAAGAGTTCTTGAGATTGATACTCTGAATGCCATATTGGCTCAGAACAAAATATTGACTCAGCAAGTCAATATGATTTCTCAAAGTCTATTTGGAATGCAAATTGCATCAGGTAGTACTAAGGAAGCTTCATCTGAAGAAGAAGCTTATGATCCTAAGAACCCTTCAATGGAAGAGGTGAATTACATGGGAGAACCCTATGGAAACACCTATAATCCTTCATAGAGAAATCATCCAAATCTTTCATGGAAGGATCAACAGAG
>NC_029778.3:60226082-60226338 GCF_000817695.3 Arachis duranensis
CACAACTCCGTTCAACTAACCAGCAAGTGTACTGGGTCGTCCAAGTAATAAACCTTACGTGAGTAAGGGTCGATCCCACAGAGATTGTTGGTATGAAGCAAGCTATGGTCATCTTGTAAATCTCAGTTAGGCAGATTAAATTGGTTTATGGGTTTTTGAAAATAGAAATAAGAAAATAGAAATAATAAAAGGGATAGAATACTTATGCAGGTTCATTGGTGGGAATTTCAGATAAGCGAATGGAGATACTGTATGG
>NC_029778.3:60226404-60226682 GCF_000817695.3 Arachis duranensis
TTACTCCTTTCCATGGCAAGCTGTGTATAGGGGTTCACCATCAGCGGTGGCTACTTTCAATCCTCTCGGGAAAATGATTCTTTGCGGCTATCACTCGCATGGCTAATCGTCTGGAGGCATCACCCATGGTTGATGGCTACATCCCATCCTCGCAGTGAAAACTACGCTCACGCGCTCTATCACAGCACGGCTAATCACTGGTTGGTTCCCGCTCCTACTGGAATAGAATCCCTTGATTCTTTTGCGTCTGTCACTAACGCCCAGCACTTGCAAGTTTA
>NC_029778.3:60226818-60227105 GCF_000817695.3 Arachis duranensis
TATCTAGCTTATACCACGAAGATTCTGTTGGGGAATCTAAGAGATACACATTCAAGCTCTATTGCATGTAGAACGGAAGTGATTGTCAATCACGTGCGTTCATAAGTGAGAATGACAATGAGGGTTACTTATCATCACATTCATCATGTTCTTGGGTACGAATGAATATCTTGGAATAAGAATAAGAGAGATTTGAATAAAAGGAAATAGAATTGCATTAAAACTTGAGGTACAGCAGAGCTCCACACCCTTAATCTATGGTGTGCAGAAACTCCACCGTTGAAAAT
>NC_029778.3:60227242-60227857 GCF_000817695.3 Arachis duranensis
GGGCGTTCAACTCCGGATCATGACGTTTTTCTGGCGTTTAACTCCAGACAGCAGCATGTACTTGGCGTTCAACGCCAAGTTACGTCGTCAATCTCCGAATAAAGTATGGACTATTATATATTGCTGGAAAGCTCTGGATTTCTACTTTCCAACTCCGTTGAGAGCGCGCCAATTGGAGTTCTTTAGCTCCAGAAAATCCATTTCGAGTGCAGGGAGGTCAGATTCCAACAGCATCAGCAGTCCTTTTGTCAGCCTTCTTCAGAGTTTTGCTCAAGTCCCTCAATTTCAGCCAGAATTTACCTGAAATCACAGAAAAACACACAAGCTCATAGTAAAGTCCAGAAATATGAATTTAACATAAAAACTAATGAAAACATCCCTAAAAGTAGCTTAAACTTACTAAAAACTACCTAAAAACAATGCCAAAAAGCGTATAAATTATCCGCTCATCACAACACCAAACTTAAATTGTTGCTTGTCCCCAAGCAACTGAAAATCAAATAGGATAAAAGAAGAGAATATACTATAAATTCCAGAATATCCATGAATATTAATTTAATTAGATGAGCGGGACTTGTATCTTTTTGCTTCTGAACAGTTTTGGCATCTCGCTTT
>NC_029778.3:60228068-60228478 GCF_000817695.3 Arachis duranensis
GACACATAACTGGGTGAACCTTTTCAGATTGTGACTCAGCTTTGCTAGAGTCCCCAGTTAGTGGTGTCCAGAGCTCTTAATTACACTCTTTTTGCTTTGGATCACGACTTTAACCACTCAGTCTCAAGCTTTTCACTTGGACCTTCATGACACAAGCACGTGGTTAGGGACAGCTTGATTTAGCCGCTTAGGCCTGGATTTAATTTCCTTAGGCCCTCCTATCCATTGATGCTCAAAGCCTTGGATCCTTTTTACCCTTGCCTTTTGGTTTTAAGGGCTATTGGCTTTTTCTACTGCTCCTTCTTTTTCTTTCTATATATATTTTTTTTTGCCATTTTTTTTTCGCACAAGCTTTTGCTTTTTTTTTCACTGCTTTTTCTTACTTCAAGAATCAATTTCATGATTTTTCA
>NC_029778.3:60230047-60230983 GCF_000817695.3 Arachis duranensis
AGAGTGTGATTAGGATTAAAAGAAAAGGTGGGAATATGGTAGGTGGGGATCCTATGGGGTCCACAGATCCTGAGGTGATCCAGTGGGGTCCACAGATCCTGAGGTGAAAAGAAATACCATTCCTTCACCATATAGGCATGTAAAATGCCTTCGTGCATCATTCTAGCGTTTAAACGCCCATTGGTGCACGTTCTGGGCGTTCAACGCCCATGTAATGCATGTTTCTGGCGTTGAACACCAGTTTCATGCTTGTTGCTGGCGTTCAACGCCAGCTTGTCTCCTCTAGGCACATTTCTGGCGTTCAGCGCCAGGATGTTGCTTGTTTCTGGCGTTTAGCGCCAGAATGGTGCTCTGTTCTGGCGTTGAACGCCAGCCAGATGCATCTTACTGGCGTTGAACGCCAGTCTGCGCGACCTCCAGGGTGAAAATTTTTTTTTTCTGTTTTTGACTCTGTTTTTAAGTGATTTTTCTTCTGCTGTTTTTTTGATTCTGTTTTTAATTTTTATATTTTTTTCGTGACTCCACATGTTCATGTACCTAATAAAACACAAAATAACAATAAAATAAAAATTAGATAAATAAAATTGGGTTGCCTCCCAACAAGCGCTTCTTTAATGTCAATAGCTTGACAGTGACTCTCATGGAGTCACAAGATGATCAGGTCAATGTTAGTGTGTAGTCCCAACACCAAACTTAGAGTTTGGATATGGGGTCTGAACACCAAACTTAGAGCTTGGTTGTGCCCTCACAACATCAAACTTAGAGTTTGACTGTATGGGCTCTTCTTGACTCTGAACTGAGAGTAGCTCTTCATGCTTACTCTCTTTTGTCACAGAGGGATGGCCATGTGCCTTAAACACAAGGTAGTCCCCATTCAATTGAAGGACTAATTCGCCTCTGTTGACATCTATCACAGCTCCTGCTGTGGCTAGGAAG
>NC_029778.3:60236289-60238107 GCF_000817695.3 Arachis duranensis
GAAGAGGCAGTGAACGCCACTGAGGAAGACCTCAATGGACGTCCACTGGCCTCCAATGAGTTCCCCAATGAGGATCCATGGGAATCTGAGGCTCAAAATGAGACCATAGAGATTCCATTGGACTTACTTCTGCCATTCATGAGCTCTGATGAGTATTCTTCCTCTGAAGAGGATGAGTATGTCACTGAAGAGCAAGTTGCTAAATACCTTGGAGCAATCATGAAGCTAAATGACAAGTTATTTGGAAAAGAGACTTGGGAGGATGAACCCCCTTTGCTCACCAAAGAATTGGATGACTTGTCTAGGCAGAAACTACCTCAAAAGAGACAGGATCCTGGGAAGTTCTCAATACCTTGTACCATAGGCACCATGACCTTTAAGAAGGCCTTGTGTGACCTAGGATCAAGTGTAAACCTCATGCCTCTCTCTATAATGGAGAAGCTAGGGATCTTTGAGATGCAAGCTACAAAAATCTCACTAGAGATGGCAGAAAACTCAAGAAAACAAGCTTATGGACTTGTAGAGAATGTACTGGTAAAAGTTGAAGACCATTACATCCCTGCTGATTTCATAGTCTTAGAGACTGGGAAGTTCATGGATGAATCCATCATCCTTGGCAGACCCTTCCTAGCCACAGCAAAGGCTGTGATTGATGTTGATAGAGGAGAATTGATCATTCAAGTGAATGAAGAACCTTTGTATTTAAGGCTCAAGGATATCCCTTTGTCATCATGGAGAGGAAGCATGAAGAGCTTCTCTCAAAACAGAGCCAAACAAAGCCCCCACAGTCAAACTCTAAGTTTGGTGTTGGGAGGCCACAACCAACTTCTAAGTTTGGTGTTGAACCCCCACATTCAAACTCTAAGTTTGGTGTTGGGAGGTTCCAACATTGCTCTGAGCATCTGTGAGGCTCCATGAGAGCCCTCTGTCAAGCTACTGACATTAAAGAAGCGCTTGTTGGGAGGCAACCCAATGTTATATTTTATCTATTTATCCTTTGTTATTTTATGTTTTCTGTAGGTTGATGATCATGAGAAGTCACAAAATCAATTGAAAAAGCTAAAATAGAAAGAAAAATAGCACACCTTGGAGGAGAACTTGCTGGCGTTTAAACGCCAGTAAGGCTAGCAGATGGGCGTTTAACGCCCAGTCTGGCACCATTCTGGGCGTTTAACGCCAGAAAGGGGCACCAGACTGGCGTTAAATGCCAGTAAAGGGCAAGAACTTGGCGTTAAACGCCAGAAATGGGCACCAGCCCGGCATTTGACGCCAGAATTGGCACAAAGAGCAATTTTGCTCGCCACTTGGTGCAGGGATGACTTTTCCTTGACACCTCAGGATCTGTGGACCCCACAGGATCCCCACCTACCCCAACACTCTCTCTCTTCTTCACCCATTCACCAATCACCTCAACACCTCTTCCCCAAAAACCCTTCACCTATCAAATCCCATCTTTCTATTCACCACTCACATCCATCCTTCATAAAACCTCACCATTCAAATTCAAACCACTTTCCCACCCAAACCCACCCTCCCATAGCCGAACCCTACCCCTCTCTTCACCCCTATATAAACCCCTTTTCACTCCTTCATTTTCACACAACCTAAACACTACTTCTCCCCCTTTGGCCGAACCACAAAGCCATTTCCATCTCCTTCATTTTTTCTTCTTCTACTCTCTTCTTTCTTCTTTTGCTCGAGGACGAGCAAACTTTTTAAGTTTGGTGTGGTAAAAGCATTACTTTTTGTTTTTCCATAACCATTTATGGCATCCAAGGCCGGAGAAACCTCTAGAAAGAGGAAAGGGAAGGCAAAAGC
>NC_029778.3:60239341-60240299 GCF_000817695.3 Arachis duranensis
ATGATTCTTGAAGCAAGAAAAAGCAGTGAATACAAAAAAAAAGAGAAGGAGAAAAACGAAAAAAAAGGAGAAAAGAAAACGAAAAAAAAAAGAGAGAAAAAGAAAGAAATAAAGTTGTGATCCAAGGCAAAAAGAGTGTACTTAAGAACCCTGGACACCTCTAATTGGGGACTCTAGCAAAGATAAGTCACAATCTGAAAAGGTTCACCCAATTATGTGTCTGTGGCATGTATGTATCCGGTGGTAATACTGGAAGACAGAGTGCTTTGGGCCACGGCCAAGACTCAATAAGTAGCTGTGTTCAAGAATCATCATACTTAACTAGGAGAATCAATGACACTATCTGGATTCTGAGTTCCTACAGAAGCCAATCATTCTGAATTTCAAAGGATAGAGTGAGATGCCAAAACTATTCAGAGGCAAAAAGCTAAAAGCCCCGCTCATCTAACTAATACTGATCTTCATAGATGTTTTTGGAATTCATTGCATATTCTATTCTTTTTATCTTATTTGATTTTCAGTTGCTTGAGGACAAGAAACAATTTAAGTTTGGTGTTGTGATGAGCGGATAATTTATACGTTTTTTGGCATTGTTTTTAGTATGTTTTTAGTATGATCTAGTTAGCTTTTAGTATATTTTTATTAGTTTTTAGTTAAACTTCACTTTTCTGGACTTTACTATGAGTTTGTGTGTTTTTTCTGTGATTTCAGGTATTTTCTGGCTGAAATTGAGGGACCTGAGCAAAAATTTGATTCAGAGACTAAAAAGGACTGCAGATGCTGTTGGATTCTGACCTCCCTGCACTCGAAGTGGATTTTCTGGAGCTACAGAAACCCAATTGGCTCGCTCTCAACGGCGTTGGAAAGTAGACATCCTGGGCTTTTCAGAAATATATGATAGTCTATACTTTGCCCAAGATTTGATGGCCCAAACCGGCGTTCAAAGTCACCCTCAGAA
>NC_029778.3:60240806-60244102 GCF_000817695.3 Arachis duranensis
ACTCCTGAAGGCTGGGCGTTAGTGACAGACGCAAAAGAATCACTGGATTCTATTCCAACCTGATTGAAAACCGACAGATGAATAGCCGTGCCGTGACAGGGTGCGTTGAACATTTTCACTGAGAGGATGGGAGGTAGCCACTGACAACGGTGAAACCCTTGCATACAGCTTGCCATGGAAAGGAGTAAGAAGGATTGGATGAAGACTGTAGGAAAGCAAAGAGACGGAAGGAACACAGCATCTCCATACGCTTATCTAAAATTCCACCAATGAATTGCATAAGTATCTCTATCTCTATCTTTATGTTTTATTCATCATCCATAACCATTTGAGTTTGCCTGACTAAGATTTACAAGGTGACCATAGCTAGCTTCATACCAACAATCTCTGTGGGATCGACCCTTACTCGCGTAAGGTTTATTACTTGGACGACCCGGTACACTTGCTGGTTAGTTGTGCGAAGTTGTGTTTATGCCATGGTATTGAACACCAAGTTTTTGGGTTCATCACCGGGGATTAGTTGAGTTGTGAAAAGTATTGAACACAATTTCGTGCACCAGGTACTTTTCTTCTTTCTATACTCTTGTATATATTGCTTAGTTGCATGTTAAAATAAGTCTAATTTCATGTTTAGTTTTGTTTCTTTGGTTTCTTTGGTAGTGTAGTATATTAAATAAGGTTTGGTGGTGTTTAGATGACGATTTGGGTGTTTGGAATGCTTGGTTTGGTACTAGAACTTAAAAATTTTTGAAAAAATAGAGCACCCAGCCACGCATACGCGTGACCCACGCGTACGCATGACCCCAAGATTCCAGCTTCTCACGCGTGTGCGTGGCTGACGCGTACGCGTGACCACCCGAAAAACCACCATGCGGGAAGGGTGCGTGAGTACTGCTGCTGCATAACTCCAAACAGAAAGTTGTGCGCAAAGGGTGCGGACACTGTGAGTTTAACACAATTTCATCCCATGCGTACCCGTGTCCGATGCGTACGCTCCACCCTCTATTTTCCCCTTCCATGCGTATGCCTGCCAGACGCGTACGCATCGCACCCCCTTCGCCCATTCCATGCTTACGCGTGGAGTACCCCCTATTTCACATATCTTTTATCTTCTCTTCTTTCCATTTCTTTTCTTCTTTTCTCTTCTCGTATCTTCTTCCCCTTTCTAGCCATCATCTACCAGCACCATTTTCTTTAGTTAGTTAGTTAGTTTAATTTTCTAATTTGGTGCTAAGTGTTGGATTCTTGCTGTTAATTGCTGCTAATTACTGATAGGATGCTATTTTAGCATCATCATTGTTGTTGATATTCATTGTTGGATTTCTTTGTTGAGGTTATACTTTGTTACTTGGTTTTGAATTCTTCATGCTTAATATCTTTTGAATACCAAGTACGTATGAATTGCCTTCAAAGAATTGTAAATCTTTTAAATTGCATGTTTTGGCCACCATGTAATTTGAATTCACTATCTATTGTTAGGCAATTGTCTATTATCAATGCTTTTTTTGTTAGGTGATGCTTGTTTATGATTGATCTTTATTTAGGTAAGCTTACTTGGTGACATATTTTTGAGCTTTTTAAGTTTTGTGGACCATGCTTGCTATGTGATGGATTTTAACTTCTATCTCGCTTCTCCTAAGTTGCATAGCAACCATGTATCCCACTTTATGTCAATTAGGAGATGCAAACAACAAAATTCAAAATGTGTCATTGATTGGTGTTTGAGTTCTATATTTTCTTTGTTGCATTGAATTCTCTTACACATCAACCAATGTCCATTCAATATCCACTTCACAATTGCTTGATTATTGGCTTGAGTACTTTCATGCTTTTTTATTGCTTGTTTGTTTATCTTAACCTACAAGTTTTCTTTGAAGTATTTCAAGCACACTAGAATGAGTGAAGTGTATGCTTTCTTTAGTGTACTTGTGACATAACTTTTCATACCAGTGAGTGTTCTAAACCGCATGCAACTTAGAACTCACACACTATTTTTTCTTAATGTCATACTAATTCACTCACTCTATTCTAGTGATTCTTACCTCATTCCAACAATCTACGCTTCTTTGCTTTTGCATTTTCTCATCTTACGGCGTTATTTTCTATTTTTCTTGGATGATTCACCATAAGTAACAAGGGAAGCGGGAGAAAGAACATGCAGCAGCCGATTGATCCATGGTGCACGAATTTGTGATCCGCACAACTAACCAGCAAGTGCACTGAGTCATCCAAGTAATACCTTACGTGAGTAAGGGTCGATCCCACGGAGATTGTTGGTTTGAAGCAACCAATGTTTATTTTATTAATCCTAGTCAGGATGTCAATAAGATTAATTGGTTTTAATGATAAGAAGTCAAAGTATTTGGAATAAGGAATTGTTACTTTATTAATGGAGAATATGTTGGAGTTTTGGAGATGCTTTGTCCTCTGAATCTCAACTTTTCCTTGAAATCCTCTTCCCACACGCAAGGTCCCTTCCATGGCAAGCTCTATGTAGGGTGTCACCGTTGTCAATGGCTACTTCCCATCCTCTCAGTGAAAACGTTCCTATGCTCTGTCACAGCACGGCTAATCATCTGTCGGTTCTCAATCAGGTTGGAATAGAATCCATTGATTCTTTTGCGTCTGTCACTAACGCCCAGCCTTCAGGAGTTTGAAGCACGTCACAGTCATTCAATCCCAGAATCCTACTCGGAATACCACAGACAAGGTTTAGACTTTCCGGATTCTCATGAATGCCGCCATCAATCCGGCTTATACCACGAAGATTCTGATTAAGGAATCTAAGAGATACTCATTCAATCTGATGTAGAACGGAGGTGGTTGTCAGGCACACGTTCATGGATTGAGGAAGGTGATGAGTGTCACGGATCATCACCTTCTTCACAATTAAGCGCGAATAAACATCTTAGACAAGAACAAGCGTGTTTGAATGGAAAAACAAAGGAATTGTATTAAATCATCAAGACGCTGCAGAGCTCCTCACCCCCAACAATGGAGTTTAGAGACTCATGCCATCAAAAAGTATGTAATTCAGATCTGAAAAATGTCATGAGGTACAAGAAATGTCTGTAAAAGTTGTTTAAATAGTAAACTAGTAACCTAGGTTAACAGAATATGAGTGAACTAAGATAATTGGTGCAGAAATCCAATTCTGGGGCCCACTTGGTGTGTGCTAGGGCTGAGACTAAAGCTATCCACGAGTAGGGGCCTTTCTTGGCATTAAGCTCCAGGTTATGACGTGTTTTGGGCGTTCAACTCCGGACAATGACGTTTTTCTGGCGTTTAACTCCAGA
>NC_029778.3:60247462-60247771 GCF_000817695.3 Arachis duranensis
GCAGGAGCTGAATGAGTCTCCAAATACTGAAAAGTCATCCATGAAGACTTCCAGAAACTTCTCCACCATATCAGAGAAGATGAAGAGCATGCACCTTTGAAAGGTTGCAGGTGCATTGCACAAGCCAAATGGCATCCTTCTGTATGCAAATACTCCAGATGGACATGTGAATGCCGTTTTCTCTTGATCCTGGGGATCTACTGCAATTTGATTATAACCTGAATATCCATCCAGGAAGCAGTAGTATTCATGACCTACTAGTCTTTCTAGCATCTGATCTATGAATGGTAAAGGAAAATGATCCTTTCG
>NC_029778.3:60252195-60263393 GCF_000817695.3 Arachis duranensis
ATGACGTTTTTCTGGCGTTTAACTCCAGACAGCAGCATGTACTTGGCGTTCAACGCCAAGTTACGTCGTCTATCTTCGCGCAAATTATGGACTATTATATATTGCTGGAAAGCCCTGGATGTCTACTTTCCAACGCCGTTGAGAGCGCGCCAATTGGACTCCTGTAGCTCCAGAAAATCCATTTCGAGTGCAGGGAGGTCAGGATCCAACAGCATCAGCAGTCCTTTTTCAGCCTAACTCAGATTTTTGCTCAGCTCCCTCAATTTCAGCCAGAAAATACCTGAAATCACAGAAAAATACACAAACTCATAGTAAAGTCCAGAAATATGATTTTTGTCTAAAAACTAATGAAAACATCCCTAAAAGTAGCTCAAACTTACTAAAAATTATCTAAAAACAATGCCAAAAAGCGTATAAATTATCCGCTCATCACAACACCAAAAAGCGTATGAATTCTGGGCCTCCAAAACCCAGTCCAGCTCATTTTCTGAAGCTATTTAAGGTCGAATTGAAGAAGGATGAAGGGGGCAATTAGGTTTAGCTTTTATGATATTTTCTCTTAGTTTCTATAGAGAGAAGCTCCCCCCTCTCTCCAAAATTAGGGTTTTATTAGTTAATTTTCTTTTAATTTCAGCTTTTAATTCTTGTTCTAGTGTAGTTTAATTTATGTTTCCATGTTCTTCTATCTTGTTCTTCTTCATTTCTCTTGTTATTTCCTTTATTTTGTCACTTTTATGTTTATGGATACTTTTGTTAAATTTAATTGTAATTAATGCAAATTTATGTTTCTATGTCATTTATTGCTTTCTTTAGTTGTTATTTCCATTTTCTTGCTTTTGGTATTTTAGATTTTATTTTTAATGCAATTTAATATTATTTTATTTTCATACACACCAAGTGTTTGATAAAATGCTTCGCTTAGTTTTTACATAGTTTTTCTTCAATCTTGGCTTGGAATTGATGACTTTGGTGACCCTTGAGTCATTGAAGTCCATTCTTGTTTGATATATTAGAGTAGTTAGTTGATTTGGTCTCCATTGACTCTATGTGACCCTAAGTGTTGACATAGGACTTATGGATTGAAATCAACTATGCCTACTTGACTTATCCTCGATGTAGGGTTGACTAAGTAGGATTAACTCTTCATAATCATCATGTGTTTGTGGTCAATGTCTAGGATAGGTAACCTTAGCCCTTAATTCATGCCAAGAGGTTCTTGCATTTGAAGTTTCCTTTCTTTGCATTTACTTGCTTTGACTTTTATTGCTTTGATTTTTAATTCCTTGCATGTTTAGTTTTCACACTCTTAGTTGAGAAATTGGGTGTTTGGGTAGAATTGAGTTGTGGATGTCCATTCCGTATTGTGTGAGGATTGTTAATTGGTTTGGTTTTCCTTAACTCTACCTTTTGATGACGTTCTACCTGACTTGAGTTTTGAAGACCTAGAACGTACTTTCCCTCGCTTTATTAGTTTAGAGGGACTAGGTGAGTATAGAGTCTAGACTAGCCTGGGTGCCATCTTAGGGACTTCTTGAACAGGTCAGGGCTTGGGATGTTGTATGTATATATTTGTATATAGTTATTATCTAGCTATATCTAGGGGTGTTCTAACTAAAAGTCTATACTCTAATAAAGGCTGGATCATTAAATGTTATCAACTACTTGTGATGTATTTATGTGTGGTTGTTTATAACTGTTTTATCTATTATCAGTTGTGAATTGATTATGAATGATTCCGTCTATTAATTCAAATGTTTTCAAAAAAAAGTACCTTGCAAAATAACTACACTTTTAACAACGAATCAGGCTCATATATTAAATAATAAATACTAATTAGGAAGACAAGTTGGTAGCGCTCAGTTTCTAGTATGATCATGACGTACTAGAATTTTGGTCATTACAGCCCATACAAGGACCGTAGCAAGAGGCTGCTCCACCACCTCCACATGATATTTTGGAGATGCCTCAAGGGATGTACTTCTCTCTCCGTGGCTACCGGGATCAGTTGATTACATCTTTGGGGGAGCTGACATCATCAGTTGATCAGCTAAGGCTAGAGCAGAAGAGGCAAGGGCGTGAAATTGAGGAGCTTAAACGCTCCAGAAGATTCCCCGGAGGGAGTAGTAGCCGCCATCACTGAGTTGGTCTAGTTTCATTCTCCCTATCTTTATTTTATTTCTATTTTCCTAGTATTTTATTATGTATCTATTTTCTATTCTAGTTGCATGATCACTTTTAGGATTTCTTTACTTTCTAGTCTAGTAGTAGTTTCTTTTTCATTTTATTTAAAGATGTCTTATGTATTCAGCATCAAGATTAAAAAGAAAAATTTATTGAAAAAGAAGAAGTAGGATGCACAAGATCTTGAGTTATATTATGAGTTATTCTGATTACTTTGATGTGGTGGCCTTATCTCTATTTTCTGAATGTATGAATTAACTGTGCATATTTGATCTTGAAGTTGAGTATATTGGTTCTTGAGGAATAGAAACTTAGAGAAATATTATTGATTCTCTGAAAATAAGAAAAAGATTGATTCTTGAAGCAAAAGAAACAACAAAAAAAAACTTTAAAAGAAAAATCACAAGAAAAAGGTCAAAGACTTTGAGCATCAATGATTAGGAGGGTCAAAATTGATCTAAAAACTCAAAAGAGTGGTTTCCCCTAACCATATGCCTGTGGTGTGAAAGTGTCAAGTAACCTTTGAGACTGAATACTTAAAGTTGTGACCCAATGCTATTAAAGAGTACGCCTAAGGCTCTAATCACTATTGTCTGGGAATAAAAGCAAAGCGAAAGTCGAACCCAAAGAGTTCCCCCAGTTAAATGCTTGTGGCGTTTGTGTATCAAGTTAAGCTTGAAGACAAAACTCTTAGAGTCACAGATAGGCTCAAAGGTACAAAGCACCAAAAAAAAAAAAAGAAAAGCTGTATTCAAGAATCAACAAAGAGCCTAAAAAAGAGAATAAATAATATCATTCGAGTTCTAGTTCTGAAGGATGCCAAAGTTTCTAAGCTTCAAAGGATAGTGAGATGTCAGAGCTATTCAGAAATAGAGTGTTGATAGCTCAATTCAGTAATTAGACTTGTGCTTAATTAACAACTCGAATCTTGTGTATCTTCTCTTCCTTGGTCTTATATTGTTTTTGGTTGCTTGGGGACAAGCAACAATTTAAGTTTGGTGTTGTGATGTGTGAGCATCTTATACCCTTTTTCTAGTTGTTTTTATATTGTTTTTAGTTAGATTTTATTAAGTTTTATTATATTTTAGTGCAAAATTCACCTTTGGATGCTACTTTGAGTTTTCCTTGTGTTTTTTTTTGTTTTAGGTAAAATTCGGAGCAGTTTGGAGAAGGCTGGAGCAAGAAAGGAAAATGTTGACAGCTCCCCAATGGGTGTTGAACGCCAGACGCCCAACCTGGCGTTCAACGCCAGCAAGGGAGCAAGGAACCAGAACGCACTCCCCTTCTCTGGTGTTCAATGCCCAATCCTGGTGCTGAACGCCAGCAAGCAGCTCGTTTCACATGCTATTGGGCCTCCAAAGTGGATTTAGCACCTCTTAGGCTTATCTTATCTTATCTTTGTAATTTTTATTTTAAAATAATATCTTTTAGATTTAGCATTCATTATTAGGTTACTATTTAAAGGAGAAGATCAATTAGGTTTAGTATCATAAAAATCTTCTTCCTTCCGCATCTTTTTAGAAACCTATTTTTTCTTTGTAAAGTTATGAGCAACTAAACCTCTTGGTTAAGGTTAGAAACTCTATTTATTTCTATGGATTAATATTATTACTTTTCTATTTTAATATATTTTTGATTCAATTCTAAGGCATGTCTCGTTCTTAATCTAATGAAACAGGGTGGAACAGAAGTATGACCCCTTTTTCTACATGAGTTCTTGTGAGACTCTGACAAAGGTCACCTGAACTACAACTTGAGAACACACCTCCTATACAGCTAATCCAAAACTCGTTGGGGACATGAGAACATCTGTTCAGCCAGATCTGGGGTAATTAGGGCCTTTGTGGTATAAACAAGTTTTCTGAACTTCACCCTTCAATTCGAATTGAATGATCACTGACCATGGCGTTTGATGAGGATCAGAGGAGATTAAATTGCTAAGAAATTAAGTAGCAAGTAAATAACTAAGTAAATGACAACTATCTTATAATTTTTTATAGAAAATAATAGTTCTAAGTTTGGACAAGTAGCAAGGCAAATGAATGAATTGATTGGGGCAGTCAACGGTAACTATAAGGCACCAAATTCATTGAGTGGTCACCAATCTCATTTGAGAGATCGTCAATTACTCATAATAGTTAATAGGAGACAAAACCTTAATGATGTAGTGAATAATGCACGGAAAAATTAGTTTGCCTAATGTAACATTGCACAAGGTGATGCGCAGAATATTATATAAGATGTTGAGTATATGTTAAATATGATAGGTCTCAACAAAACGTTGACTCACCAGTCACCAACCATAATCTATATCTCCTTTTCTTGATCATGTGTTGCAAGTAAAACTCCATAGATGAGTCAAATTTCCAAAATCACTCACTAAATTTTCTGGAGAAAGTGGTGAGTCGACTGTCGAGCGTGTGGCTCGCTACACAGTCGAAATCGGAGTTCTAACTAGCAATGAGCAAATTAAAATGAGATACTTTTCTTCTTTTTTGACTGCGAATATTTTCACTTGGTTTTCAAATTTGCTACCCAAGTCGATCGATTCATGGAAACGGTTGGAGTAGAGTTTTTATGATTAATTTTTTAGAGGAGAACTAAAAGTTACACTCTTTGATTTATTCTCAATAAAAAAATTCAAGGCAGAGACGATGGACAAATATCTTATTCAATTAAAAAAATATGAAACATAAGTGTTATAACTTGATCCCAGAGTCTAAAATTGTCACGATATTGATTAATGGGCTTGACTTTAAAATTAGAAAAAATCTAGTTAACCAATAATTTATTGACCTTACTCAATTAACAGACAATGTTTGACAAATCGAAAGGTTATAAAAAGAAAAAGAGCAAGAAGATGAGAACCTTTCTAAAGAAGAAATAGTTGTTTTTGTTGGTTGTGTGATGTATTTTAACTTGGAAGTCGAAAATAATGTACTTACAATCGAAACAAAAGACAAGTCACATTCTATGCTTCAAGCTCTTAACCTTGTCGAGGAAAAGATATTCCCAAAGAAAAAAAATTATTAAAATCAAGTTAAGATTTTCTTACAAGACTCAAGATACGAAAATTGGCAAAAATCCTTATGAATTGATCTTCGAAACCAATATATTCAAAGTAAGGCCGATATGTCCTAAGACTAGTGAAGATTTATTAGACTTTCTAAGCCGACAAAGAGAGTCGAAAATGATTATGACTATGTGCAATAGGTGCATTACAAAAAAAAAAAAAGTAGTAGCCAACAAACAATCAAGATAAAAGTCACACTTGTGAAAGTTAATGTAAAAGATGATGATCAATTTAAATTTATTTTTGGATTGAATTCAGCGGTGGTTTCGAAGTTTCTCATGCTTCTTAATCAAAATCGAAGACATCCAAAACTTTGAGGGGCATTTTTGTGCAAAAGATTTGGGACAAATGGTTGACGTCGGAAAGAATTCAACAGTTAAAGTCAAAGATCATATATGCATAAAAGCACACCATGGTTGGAGAAAATAAGAATGAGTTAAGCTTAGTGGTCAAGTTACCTTATGCTTGGTATCCAAGTTTGCTTGAGGTTCAAGACTACTTGAAATCCAAGTTTACTTGAGGTCCAAGACTACTTGAAATACAATGTTATACCAATTAGTTTAGAATTTTTTTTCTCTATAAATAAGTCTAGTTTCAATAAGTTAGAGAAGCTTTCATGCATTCACACACTCACTCAGTCTAACAATTCTTAATCACACTGACGCACGGAAATATGAGTCACGAGTCCATATAAATATTGGAAGACTCTATTTTTCTTTTAATTCTATCTTTGCTTTCTATTATTTAAATTCTGTCATTTTCATTCAATTACTTGCCAATTTCTGTATATTTTAATACAAGTCTTGTAATTTTCAATTCTTGCTTTATGTTTTTGCACTTATTTTTTACTTGCTTTTTATAATTATTATTTTTGTACTTTATTGCCACAATCTCTAAATTCTAAAAGCAACCGACAAAAAAAAATCGTATTTACTTCTTAAATTGAGATCTTGATACAAATTTGATCGACACCTCTTTTTGAGGTTGAAAAAGTAAAATTCAGTCGTAACAATGACAAAACTTAAAAAAGTAAAATCATGTGGGCTCTTACATATAAAAAATTTTGGATGGTTGGGTTATACCCAATTTTCCCTCACTCAAAATAGAAAGATTTGAATTTTTTTGTGTTTTATTTGTTTTAGGAAATATTATAGTTTTTTTTTATTTCTAAAAAAAAAAAATTACTACGTTTTCATTTTGGTGGTAAGACAAAAAAAAATATTACCTTATTTAACCACGGGAGGGTGTTTTTGGTCTCTTTGACTGCAAGTGCGAAAAACTACGTAATTTTCAAGAATCTAGTATGACACTTGTCAATCTATATCAGTATGTATTATTAATAGTACAATGATAAAAGTTTACTAATCGACCAATTTTATACACATTATATTTAAAGACCTAAAATATTAAGTAAAATTTTAGGGATAAAATTAAACTAGATTCAAATTTATTAGGAGATCAAATTTAGCTTTACTCTCTTATGGCAATTAAAGAAAACGACTATATAAGCATTGATGATGATTTGAGATTACGGTTATTATTAGTGCATGGATGGGTGAATGCTTCCTATGTATTTCATGTCTTCTGTTCTCCTCTCTCTAGAGAATGGTTGCTAGTAGAGTCCGCACTTTGACTTGTTCTTGAACCCAATAAAAACATAGGTTAGATTCGTCATAGCTCAGCATCATGATGCTGCCAGAGAGTTATAATCTTTTCTTTTCAGTTTCAAATAATTTCTAGGAATTCTTAAAAGTGTTTTGATATCTGTTTGATGTAGTGATAACTGATAAGGGGGATCAGCTTGAATTTTAATTACAAGATCAATATCCAGAGTTTTGAGATAAGGACATACACTGATGTGAACAACTACACAGCTATAAGTCTGTGTGCTAACTGCTAGTTTTAGATCATTTAAGTATTGTTTTTCCGAATTAATCATAATGATCCGTAAGGAATCGGAGAAGGAAGAATAAATGATAAAGATCGATAGAGACAAAAGCATGGTAACAATAAGCAGGATCATAGCGAAATTTTCAACCACTACTACTATTGGAAAGTATAAATAAAAAAAAGGCAATAATGCGAATTATTACATTAAGATGCCTTGCCTACAAAATTAAATAACAAGAAATTAGTTACTTAGCGGAGCCATCAAGAGATCTGAGAAGCCAAAAGTAAAATTAAAGCCCATGACCCATTCTTATCAATTCCACATGTCCATCCTGCTTCCCCCTTGCAACTCACAAAGGCGACAACATGTTATTGAAATCCACGAGACACAGCACACACAAACACAAAGAAAACAAAGCCATATCCCTTTGTTAACAGTATATTCTTATTTACTTTAAGAGAAACAGTTAATCCACAATAGAATTTATTATTTTTATCCGTATATTAAGTTATCAGTTTAAGGTCTAATTTAGATAAATAATTTAATTAATTTTTTTAAAAAAAATTAAATAATAAATACTTATATTAAAAGTAGTTTATAAATAAATTATTTTGTATTTATTTTAAAAGAATAATAATAAAAAAATTTAATATAAAAAGATCATTTTTTTTACTTTTTTATAAATATTTAAATAATTTTTTAAAAAATTATAAATTAAATTTTAAAATTGTACCAAACATTAATATACTATATCATTTCATAATAAATTAAAAATAAAAAAATTACTTATACACCTAGCCAAATTTGTCCTAATTTTTTTAGTGTAACAAAATAATAATATTTTTTTACTTCACACTTTTAAATATTAATAATTAACTGCTAACAAACAAAAATAAATTCTATTTATCTTCTAGTATTTTTCGTAAGAAAAAGTTTAGGGGGTCAAAACTTTTATTAAAATCTGACTAGCACTTTACTAACAAAAGAAAAATGAGTAATCTCATGTTATTATTTAGGGTCGGATCTGAGTCAAGGCGAACCCGACTTCACCCATTCTATGTGCACTCTAAGCGAACTAAAAAATGTATATATGTTTTAAATTAATTTTAATATTATGTTATATTAATTATTAGCTTATTATTTTATTTTTAATCACATTTGTTGAATTAGAAAATAAATAAAAGAAGTATCAAATTAGAATTTATAGACAAATTCAAGTTCAAATATAGATATCAATTTCTCGATAACAAGTTTCTTCTTTATAAATAAGTGCATCATAAATAAATTTTTTTATAAATAAGTTTTTTTATAAATTATTGTTAAAACTTTAAAGGGCCAATTTTTCACTCAATTTGGACATAGTATAATTGTGGCCCAAAAATATTTAGATTTTATCGGATTTAAAGTTAGGTTAGAATCTAAAAAATAGATCCAGTATATATTTATGGTCGAGTCTGGATTAGGACAAATCCAATTTTCACCTGATTCATGTACACCTTTACCCAGACCATTAAATATAATCTTATACCATTTAAAACATTAATAATAACAAATTAATGACTACAAATTACAAAATCTGGTGTACATCTAGCACCCCTCTTCTTCTTAATTTAGTTTGTTAATATCTTCCTTACCTTTAGCTCCCTTCCATCTTCAATTTGCACTCTCGATTTTCCCCATCCCCAATCCCAATCAAAATAAATCAACACAGCATGCAGGTGGTAGTATTACCTTCATGTTCAGCTATGACCGACCTGATCGAGTGTCATCCACCTTCAAGATGCCATCAAACTATCCACCACCGCGTCCTCTGTCTTCTTCTATCTAAACTATCACTACATGTCATCGTAACTAATAATCTGTTTGTTCAAGATGGTGGATCCTATCCACCTCATTTTCTTTTTCTTTTTCTCCTTATCTTTCACACTCCGCTTGCAACGGCACAGCAGCAGGAGTACCCATTGCCTAAGGTAAGAGGTGACAAGACCATGGTCATTGTCCTCCTCGTCCTCGTGGCCGTCTTCTTCGCCCTAGGCCTCCTCTCCATCTACATTCGCCAATGCTCCGAACGTCGGCACCGTGACCAGCTCCACCCTGCTATCCTCTCTGCCACCTACGGTGGAGGCAACAGCGGGGGGCAGCATCATGGCCTTGGCATTGCGGTGGTGGACTCATTTCCATCCTTCATCTACTCCAACGTGAAGAGTCACAAGATCGGGCAGGGGGCGCTAGAATGCGCCGTGTGCCTATGCGAGTTTCAAGATGAAGAAACGCTGCGTTTGATCCCACAATGCTGCCACGTGTTCCACTCCGACTGCATCGATGTCTGGTTCTCCTCCCACTCAACATGTCCAGTCTGCCGTGCAAACCTCACGCCAAAACCACCTGACACGTCATCACCACAATCCCTCGTTGTAAACATTTCGGATCAACCTGATACGAATCCAGTTAACAGTGAGCCAAATATCATTTCCCTGATCAATGATGGCGACCAGAACAATGCAATAATAACAGAGCCGAAGTCTCATCAGGAGATGAGAACTATTTTTAATTTTGATGAAGAGAATGGTTCGGTTCGGTCATTTTATCGTTTTAACTCGGCCGGTCATTTTACGGTTCGACCGGTAGGAACGGTTAGTTGGAGGGTAACATTTCAAACGGAGAGAAGCCAGAAGGAGGGTTATAGGACAAGGAGTGCAGGAAGCACAGAGCCACCATTTATTGGCATGACCAGATTTGAAAGGTTAGAGAAGGGTGAGAGCATTAAAGGAAATGAGGTTGAAGTAGATGGGGGAGAACGGTCTTTTGATCTTCTATTTCCCAAGGGCTCGAGGGATGAGAATTAGATATATAAATATCTTTGGATCCACGACTTTGGAGTTCATCATCAATCAACTACTAATTTCTTTTGATAGATCATATAGATGGAATAGTGTATCAAAATTTAAACGTTTCTATGCCTAGACGAAAATTAAATTAGACTAGTAATACAATTTCACAAGTTTGTCCTTTTAACCTTGCCACTTTATTTCAATCAATAATATAAAGCCAAGTATGTTTCTTAGAATGTCTATAAGTAAAAAGAATGCTTTGTCCGAAGGAGTTTTTAATAAGAAAATATCTTTTGCTTTGTTTAGTATGGTGGATGGATAATGACGTGTACCCCACGAGCTCGGCATTACTATCCGAAACCATAACCGACCATATAATTCGGACACAAACAAACCTAACGAATCACATGTGACTAAGCACAAAATGTCATCCGCAAATGGTTATAGTCATCAACGGCACACTCCATCCAGCCTACAAAATCGAAACGATAGAGGGCAGTACCACCTGACCCATCTATAAAACAGAGCCAAATAAATCCACACAGACTCAGGTTACAGATTTCATTCTCATTTACTTCTCTTACTTTTTCATAACTCACATTCTTACTTGAGCGTCGAAGTACTTTTTGCAGGTGCTTCCGCCGCCGTGTTTCATAGTACCGAGGCTTACTCTTAGTGCTGCCCCTTCCTGGCTGACGCACCCTTCTGCTCGGAAACTAAGCAGCTGTCACAAGAGACAGATACCCCGGCACAACCTGGACGGAACATTTGGCACCCATCCTGGGGTTCGAGAATTGATCTAACCCCACTATTTCTTCTATATTACACTTTGTGTTTCTGTTTTGTGCAAGATTTCTCAACCTTCCAACATGGCCGAGAACGGAGTTCACTAACTCACTCAGGTCGAGCTTATGGCCCAAATGGCCGAACTACAAGCGGAAGTTCGAAGACTTGTTGAGTTGTCCACCCAAAACAGCACTAGTAAATGTGATGATGGAATTTCCAAAGGCCCAACCCAAGGCAACGTAGACTTATTGGGTGTCAACTCACCGAAAGAAAAGTTGACCTTAGACAACCCGTTTTCTGAGAAAATCACCAACTACCAGATGTCAAAGAATTTTACACTACTTTCCTCTCTCGAGCCATATAAGGGGATTGGTGACCCCCAGGCTCATATTAAAAAATTTCAGTCCATGATATTTTTTAATGGCCTTAAAAATGA
>NC_029778.3:60263426-60297767 GCF_000817695.3 Arachis duranensis
CCTCGACGGCGCCGCATTACTTGGGTTTTCAAAATTGCCTGCAGGGTCAATCTCTTCGTTCGAAGAGCTGGAAAAGTCCTTCGTTGACTACTTCGCAGCAGCGCAGATATACGTGCACGGATCAGATTACCTCAGCACCATTCGCCAAGGTCCGCAAGAAAGCTTGAAAGACTACGTGACCAAATTTGCAGAAGCAACCATGGAGATACCAGATTTGGACCCTGCCATCCACCTGCATGCCCTTAAGGCCGGCCTCCGACCCGGAAAGTTCAGGGAGACAATCGCGGTTACTAAGCCGAAGATGTTAGAAGAATTCTGAGAAAGGCCGGCCGGACAGATGGAGATTGAGGAGCTCCGTGAAGCTGAAAGAAAGCAACCTAAGAGGGAGGAAGACAGAACCACAAGGTCGGCAAATAACAGACTCCAGGAAGCCATTCAGGCTCACCCCAAAATTTGACAATTATACTAGACTCAACACAAAGAGGGAAAAGATAATTAAAGAGATACTCAACGCCAAAATCATAAGACCTCCAGCAAGAGTAGGGAGTTACCAGGATCAACGATTTGTAGACAAAAGCAAACACTACGCCTTTCATCAGAAGTACGGACATACAACTGACGAGTGCATGATAGCAAAAGACCTGTTGGAGAGATTAGCTCGGCAAGGCCTCCTGGATAAATATATCGAAGGAAGAAATCATAAAGAAAATGGCAGGGACCGTGAAGAACACCAACAAACTTCGGGAAACAAGAAAGAAAATAAGTGGTCAAACAACACTCCACCAAAAGGGATCATAAACTGCATATCTGGAGGATTCGTCGGGGGAGGCGAAACATCCTCGGTGCAAAAATGGAGCTACCGCGCAATGCTAGCAATCGAAGGGACAACACCACAAAGCAACAAAGATACACCCGACCTCGAAATCACCTTCAATCAGGCAGATATACACTCGGCTGCTTGGCGTTAGGATTTTTGCTAGTAAAGAATTTTATAAAAATATAGTCGCATTGTGAGTATAGATTCTAAACCAACAGAAAATCCCTTCGTACAAACGTTTTGGTTATCACAAGTAACAAAACCCAATAAATTTATAAACCGAAGTATTCAAACCTCAGGTTGTCTTCTCAAGAAATTGCAGGAAAGTATGATTTATTATTGGTTATGGAAAAATAGTGTTTGGGTTTGAAAAAGGTTTTAAGCAAGAGAAATAGATTGCAAGAATTAATAGATTAATAACTAATAAAACTCTTGGCAAGGTATGAAAACTGGAAGTCCTATCCCAGTTATCCTTATCAACTGTGATGAGAATTGGATTTTTCTCCCATTAAGTTAACCTCTAACTATGAGGTAAGTCAAGTGGACGGAATAAGTTTGGTTTCTCAGGTTCTAGTCTTTCCTTGGAAAAGGCTAGAGTTATTGGAACTCGAGTTAATTCTTGAAGAATTCCAATTTTCAGTCAACAATGAGTTTGACAACTCAAGAGTTACCAATTAATCAACCAAGGCCAAAAGGGAAGAAAATCTACTCGAATAAAAATAATTTGGATAAAGCCAAAGCATCCATAACATATAAGTCTGAAATACCTCAATTTATATTAAATAAAGAAGATCCTAACATGAATGGCTCATAAGCCAAATAGGCAACATAAGTAATACAAGCATTAAAGTATCTGAAAATAAAAGAGAAATATAAAATAAAAGGAATATTGAACCTGAGATGAAGAAGAGATATTCCTAATTTCTAAAAATCCTAATCCTAATCCTAAGAGAGAGGAGAGAACCTCTCTCTCTAAAAACTACATCTAAAATTATGAAAAGTGAAAATTACTCACTATCTAATTGTCATCCTCCGTATGAATGCATTTCCCCACTTCATAACTTCTAATCTATGCCTCTTGGATTTGGATCTGGGCCAAAAGGGCCCAAAAATCGCCGGAAATAAGATTTGCAAATTTTGCAGATCGCGCACGTCACGCGTCCGCGTGGGTCACGCGGTCGCGTCATCTGGAGTGTTGCTCTTCCACGCGGTCGCGTCAGTCATGCGCCCGTGTTAGTTGTATTTCGCAAGTCACGCGTTCGCCTCATCCATGCGCTCGCGTCGATTCTCTTTTGTGCGAACCACGCGTTCGCGTCGTCCATGCGGACGCGTCACTGCCAGTTGCTCCAAAACTCCAATTTGTGCTTTCCTTCTATTTTTGTATGTTTTCTTTCCATCCTTTAAATCATTCCTGCCCTATAAAACCTGAAAGTACTCAACACACAAATCACGGCATCGAATGGTAATAAAGGATAATTAAATTTGATTATTTTAAAGCATAAGGAACATATTTTCTCATATATCACATAATAGGGAAGGGAAAGTGAAACCATGCAATTTACATGAATAAGTAGGTGAAGGGTTGAATAAATCACTTAAATTGAGCACAATATATATCATAAAATATTGGTTTATCAACCTCTCCACACTTAAACAATAGTATGTCCTCATGCTAAATCCAAGATAAAGAGTAAGGTAAAGTGGTGGAATCTCATGCAATGCAATCTATCTTAGATGCAACTACCTAAATGAGTCATGCTAATCTAGTTATTATTCACCGATATATAAGGCTTTACATGTAGTTAAATTAATTCACATTCTCAAGGAATCATATACGCATAGCCAACCTTAGATAATGTTAGAGCACTTTTACAATTGAGATGGGTAAATAAAATATTTTTCAAACTTGCAAGACAATTAACAATAGAGGTAGAGATATATGGTGATGAGCTATTGAACCCTCACTGGATTTGGTGTTTACTCTCTAGTCACTCAGTGTTTATTGGGTTAATCACTCTATTCTTCTTTTTATCCTTACTTTCTATAACTTTGTTCTTCATCTAACTAATCAATATTTATAGAATATAGACATACAAAAATCATGAGGTCTTTTCAAGGTTGTAATGGGGCCAAGGTAGATGTAAGCGTATATATATAAAGCTAAGTGAACTAATAAGTGAGTCCTTGATTAGTCTAAGATCTCACCTAACATATACATACCTTATACAAATCAAAAGTTTCTTAACCTATTTGCCCAATTTTTTTTTTTTACTTTGTATTACAAACTCATGCATTGAATTTAGCTTTGTCCCATGTGCATTGATTCTCTCTTTTTTTTTAATGCACATGGTAATTTAATTATTTTGATTTCACATGAGCATGCTTCCCAATTTTTTTTTTACATAACTTGTTCAATTTAATTTCTTACTTTTTCTATCATCCCATGTTCCCATAAAATTTTCCACACTTAAATTATACACAATTTCTATCTTAAGCTAACCAAGGATTCAACTTGGGGTTTTTATTTTGTTTTTCTGCTTATGGCTAGTAATGTGGTTATAAAACAGAAGGGGATTAAAAAGCTCAAGGGGGCTAACAAGGATGGCATAAAAGGTAGGCTTTATTTGGGATAAGTGAGTTAATAATCAAATATGGCCTCAATCCTATCTTGGTATGTATCTATATTCTATATTGGACATATAGATTAAAGCAAAGTAAAGAACACCAGAATAAAAAAGAAGGGTGAAACACACAGAAATAAAAATTATGGTCTGAATGTAACCATACAATTAAGCTCAAAACTCATAGGCTGTGTGTTCTCAAGCTCATAAATCATATATCAGTTATGTATGTCATGCAAGTAGAATTTAAGAGTTTCCATTATTCTCAATGTAAAATATATTGGATGGCTTTAAAGTTTTAGTGTTCTTTCTTGATGAAATGTTAACTAACTAACATGTAATGCTATATATACAAAGGGTGTGGATTGTTTTGATTCTGTTAAAGTCTCTAGCTTACTTCCTTTTTATTTTTAATCAAATCAACTACCATATGGTAAAAAGGGTAAACTATACTAATTAATCCACTTAATATATAACTAGTAAACTACGGTGTAAATCGAGCTAAAATATCCAGGGTGTATATACAGCCCAAAGTGCATAATGCAAAAAGTACAATAAAAGCAAAAGAGAGAAATGTGCAAAAATACAGAAAATAGACAAAATAAGAAGAGAATCTGTAGTAGTTCACCAAAATAAATAGATGCTAGAGATGGCGACCTCCCCACACTTAAATAATAGCATCGTCCTCGATGCTCATTCAAGCAGGGTGTGACGAAGTGTCATCTCTGGAAGGATGGGCTGCTGGTGTCTCGATGGTAGGCTAAGGGTCTGCAGTCGCTGTGAAGATCGAAGGAGTGGTCTGCTGAAACGGGGGCTCTGTCCATAGAGGAACCTCCGGATCTGCGGTCTGTAGCTGGTGGTGCTTCTCATGATGTGGTATAGCGTGGTCGGGACCTCCCGGCTCAGCCTAGGTAGGTGCCTCCTCCTCGTGATCGCTCACCTCCTCCTCAGATATGTCGGAGGGCGTGTCGGGCTCGAAGGGAATGTCACCACCAGAGTGGATAATCAGTTTGAGGTGCTCATAGCGTCGCTTTTGGCAACGCTCAGACCTCTCAAAAAGTCCCCTGGTGCGACGGTCAGATCACTCAAACTGCTGCTGGTTATGGCGCTCCATCTGATCTAGGCGGTCAAAGAGTCGGTGCACCAGACGGTAGACAGGCTCAGGAGTAGGTGGGGGTGCAGTGGGTGGTGCTGGGCCAGTGAAAGCAGAAAGGGTAGCTGAAGAGGTGGCTGCCTCAGTAGTGTCAGTGAGAAATGGAGGGTGGTAGCCGAAAGCCAGGAACTTCTGACTGTGAGGTATGATCTCTCGGCACTCTACGGCGGGGGGCTTTTCATTAACAGCCTCCCAAGGTACCTCAGCTCGGCGACCCAACTGAGTAATCAGGTAAGGAAAAGAGAGGGTGCCTCTAACATGGACCCTAGCCATGCAATGCCGAATAAAACGAGGTAGATAAAGGTCCTTACCCGTCATCACACACCAGATGAGGGTAATCATTGCAGCCGGCACCTCCGTCTCATGGGTGCTCGGCATCACATAGTTGCTCAGAATCTGTTGCCATAGTCGAGCCTCATCATTCAGATATATAAGCCTGATTCCCTTTGGTACCAATGTGCTTGTTCCCATGACCCAAGGAACAGTAGGATCAAGAGTGATGTCCTTCTTTACTGCATCCCAATCAAACTTCATGAATTTCATATCTTCCTCAGCTTTCTGGTAACCATCTGGCTGATCTGATTTAGGTGGAAGATGGAGGATTTCTTCAATTACTTCCTCAGTAACTAGAATCTGTTTGTCTCTGAGCTGTACTGCATCCGGGAAAGATAGAAAGTAGATATTGTAGAATTCTCTAACCCAGGATGAGTTGACCTCAGTTAGGTTCCTCTCCAGGAAGAACCAGCCTCTCTGTTTGATCTGATCTGAGGTGTACTGCTGGAGTTCTTCTGGAATTTTGAGGGTCCTTTCCAGGTGTAGGTTCCCGGTGGTGGCAAAGGTTGGGTATTTCAGCTCACAGTATTTGTTTGCAAATTTTACCAGGTCAGCTGAAGGTACCAACTGATCAGCCTTTTCCTGCAGGGTAAAGTTCTTCTCCCGCCAGGAATCATCATGTAAGATGCCAAGGATGGAACCAGAGGATTCACCTCTTTTCCGTTTGCCAGTGGTAACTTTGCCCTTTCTCCTGCCTTGAGAGTCAGACATCCTGAAAAATAGAATTTTCAAGATATAATTGAGGAGTAAAAATAGGAGAACAAGTAGGCAAATAACAAGATAGGCAGTAAGTGACAAAGGAGCAGTAGAAAAATGAAATGAGTTAAGTAAATGTATATTTTGGATTGTTTTGGAGTTGAAAAGCTGAGATGAGAAATCACATTCCAATATATGTTAGAAGTGGAAAGCTTATTAAATAGAAAAACAATAATCATGCCGTGAGTGAAATTAATTGAAAGAAGTAATGAAAAGGCAAAGGGGAGAGTTAGAAAGTGAAGATCAGTAAGTTAGTAAAAAGAAAGTCAGAGTAAGTGGCATAAAGATTGGTTTCTAAGTAACAAGAATTTCACAATTTTAAGCAACAATCAACTCATATTTAAGTAGGAATAACAGGGTATTGATGATGATTCATATAGATATAGGAGTAGTAAAAAGTAAAATCACATCATCAAGAATTCAAATTATTGACCAGGAAATCAAAAATAAGAAGAATGCGGGCCCGTGCATTCAAGAATCGGTTTGGTATTCGTGGAGCAGTTCAAAAATGAGAATTGCCAAAACCAATACTTGAATGTAGAAGGAAAAGTAATTTGTAGAAAATTGGGCAGCATTCTGGCTAAAATTGGACGTTCCTCGGCTAAAATTGGACGTTCTCGGAAAATGGATATCAAGAAAACCAGGTCATATGAGATTAACAAATGCTGCAAATAGTCACAAAAAGTAGGAATAGTAAAGAATAGTCTAGCAGCATGAACATAGCAGATGAACAGTATGAATAACATAGCCAGAATAAAATTTCAGAACAAATAAATAGGTAACAGGAACGGTGCAATTATCAGGCTTAAATCCACTAACCATATTCTAGCTACCTAACCACCTAGAATCTACTACAAACATTCATCTCTATCTAGCCTATGCGGAACAAAAATTGAAAAACGAACTAAAGAGTCGCAAGGATGAATCGCCGTATGGCGGATCCTGGTACGGAAAGGGCAATGAGAAGGAACAGAGATGAGGGCAGATGGGTGATGATGCGGCGACACTGGGTGAAGCACGGCGGCGCGGCAGTGGGGCAGTGGCCGTCGGAGGTAGGCTGCGGTGGGAGGTCGGTAGTGGAGGAGAATGAGAGAGGGGTAGAAGAAGGAGGAAAGAAGAGAAGGTTGGGTGTCGCGGCGGGTCTGGGTGGTCGGGGGTGGTCTTGGTGGTCGGAAGTGGTGGCTGGGGTGGTTGAGAGAGAGAGTTGCAGAGGTTAGAGAGAGGGGGTTGGGGTTTGGGGACGCGACGGGGAAAGGGTTCGAGTGACGTAGGGTTAGTGATCGCAAATCCACACGAACGCGTGGAGGATGCGATCGCGTGAGTAGGGTGAAATAGGGTTAACGGGGATGCGTGGTCGACGCAATCGCGTGGGTTGGGTGTAAGATAGGTGACGCGGACGCGTGAAGCATGCGAACGTGTCACTGATATTTGTGCTAGATGCATGATTCCAGCGTCATTGCAGCGCAACTCTCTGTTTGGTTTAGGGGATCATAATAATCGCGCGACGTGATCGCGTTGCTCACACTTTCGCGTGGGATGGGTGTTGTATAAGTGACGCGTTTGCGTCGGGGACACGTACGCGTGGGTTGTTGGTGCTAAGCGCGCAATAGCCGCACGAGCCCAGCCCAACTTTCTGGGCGTTGGATCTTTATGTCGATATTCAGATCACGCGTTTGCGTGGGTGACGCGGATGCGTGGGAGGCCTTTTTGCAACTGACGCGATCGCGTGGGGTACGCGGTCGTGTGGAACAATTGTGTTAAAGGCACGTCTCCAGCCTTGCTTCAGCGTGACTCTCTGTTCACTTTCCTTTTCTTTTAATGCACTTGTGACGCGGACGCGTCAGCGACGCTGTTGCGTCGCGTGCTCTCTCTTTTTTTTATATATGCAGTATGCAGAATGCAAAATGCAGTGAATGTCATGCAAAAATTCAGGTTCAAACAAAATTCAAAAATAGAGCAAAACAGAGGGGGAACGATCATACCATGGTGGGTTGTCTCCCACCTAGCATTTTTAGTTAAAGTCCTTAAATTGGACATTTGACGAGCTTCCTACTATGGTGGCTTGTGCTTGAATTCGTCCAGAAATCTCCACCAGTGTTTGGAATGCCAACATCCTCCGGGGTCCCAAACAAGGTACGTAAAGCCCTTAGGTGAGTTCAAACAGGATTGCAGGCTCTCAGAGTGTTGAATGGTAGAATAGATTCCAGGATCCCAAACTCTACTTGTACACCCGTCTTTGTCTTGATCTGCATTTTTCCAGCCGGGTGATAAGTAATCTGAATTCTCACTGCAGTGACCAAACAGCTTCCGAGATCCTTCCAATTGAGCTTGAGACCAATTCCTGCACCTCAAATTGAAGTGCGAAACCTCATTGAATCTTGCATACCAGCGCTGAGTGCGAGTCATTTCCCTTTTTCTCTTAAAGCCGCAAAGAGCTCTAAGCTGGCCATCTATCTCAAGCAAACCATATTAAAGTGGAAAATTGAAGATGAAGGTCAAGGATTTTACCCACTTGGAGTTTGTGTTGGGTGGTAGTGGCCTTGGGGGCAATATTTTCAGTGGTTCTGCAAGCTCTACTCCCTTGTGGTCTTCTGTGAATTTCCTCCACTTCTTGGAAATTTTCTTCCATTTTAACCATGTCTTGATCAAAGTCACTGATATCTTCCTTCACTAGAGTCATAAATTGGAGATTGAGAAAAGTCGACCTCTGCATAATCTTCGTATTCACTTGGGGAAGATTCTTCTGTCTCAAAGAATTCACTTGCGGATGCAAGTTCTTTACTAGGAGAACTTGACTTGTGATCGTCAACATCAAGAAAACATGCGTCTTGGGTTATTCCGTCCAAATCCTCATAGGGTGCCTGCTTTGGGGGTTGTGCACTATCCTCCTTAGCATCAGTTGTAACGTCTTCGACAGAATTTTCCATAACTCTGGATTCCTGCGGAGGTTCAGCATCTCCTAAATCTTCAACCAACTCGTCTTCTTCTACAATGACAGCGTCCTCTACTTGTTCCAGTACGAAGTTATGCTCTATGCTGTCCACTGGAGCTTCTTGTGTCTTTTTCACACTACGTTCTTCATTAGATTCTCCACATGAAGCCATAGGAGTTCTTTGAGTGTCCAAATGTCTGGAAGATAATTGATTTATTGCTTGCTCCAGTTGATGAAGGGTTGCATTTAATTGGTCTACTGATTCTTCGAAGCGAACCTGTGATGCTTGGCTTGATGGATATGGACATGGTGCATAGGTGAGTGGTGGTTCTTGGGAGTAATTGGATTGTCATTGGGGCGGATAAGGATCATATGGTGGCGAATGGTGAAAAGAAGCTTGTGAGTATGGTGGGTTGAGGTTGTGTTGAAAGAATGGTCTCTGAGCATAGGGTGGGGCTTGTTGGTAGCTACAAGGGGGTCCACCAAATCTATCAGTTGGGTATGCATTGTAGAATGGTCTCCGTCCATGGTATCTAGGAGGGTGTTGTTGCCTAAAGGGGTGATCAGATCTTCTTGACTGCATCCATCTTTGATTGCTTAGACCTTGGTGCATAGTCCTGTTATAGCTTCCATTCCTTGCAACAAAAAAAGAACCAAACTCAAAGTGAGAGTGGTGAGAATTCATAGTAGTTATCAGAAATAAGAAGGAAGTACAAAAACAAATAAACAAGTAAAAGAAAAATATTTACAATAACCAATAATAAGGCACATGTTTGCAATTCCCCGGCAACGGCGCCATTTTGACGTTAGGATTTTTGCTAGAAAAGAATTTTATAAAAATATAGTCGCGTTGTGAGTATAGATTCTAAACCAACAGAAAATCCCTTCATACAAACGTTTTGGTTGTCACAAGCAACAAAACCCAATAAATTTATAAACCGAAGTATTCAAACCTCGGATCGTCTTCTCAAGGAATTGCAGGGAAGTATAATTTATTATTGGTTATGGAAAAACAGTGTTTGGGTTTGAAAAAGGTTTTAAGCAAGAGAAATAGATTGCAAGAATTAATAGATTAATAACTAATAAAACTCTTGGCAAGGTACGAAAACTGGAAGTCCTATCCCAGTTATTCTTATCAACTGTGATGAGAATTGGATTTTTCTCCCACTAAGTTAACCTCTAACTATGAGGTAAGTCAAGTGGACGGAATAAGTTTGGTTTCTCAGGTTCTAGTCTCCTTAGAAAAGGCTAGAGTTATTGGAACTTGAGTTAATTCTTGAAGAATTCCAATTTTCAGTCAACAATGAGTTTGACAACTCAAGAGTTACCAATTAATCAACCAAGGCCAAAAGGGAAGAAAATCTACTCGAATGAAAATAATTTGGATAAAGCCAAAGCATCTATAACATATAAGTCTGAAATACCTCAATTTATATTAAATAAAGAAGATCCTAACATGAATGGCTCATAAGCCAAATAGGCAACATAAGTAATACAAGCATTAAAGTATCTGAAAATAAAAGAGAAATATAAAGTAAAAGGAATATTGAACCTGAGATGAAGAAGAGATATTCCTAATTTCTAAAAATCCTAATCCTAATCCTAAGAGAGAGGAGAGAACCTCTCTCTCTAAAAACTACATCTAAAACTATGAAAAGTGAAAATTACTCGCTATCTAATTGTCATCCTCCGTATGAATGCATTCCCCCACTTCATAACTTCTAATCTGTGCCTCTTGGATTTGGATCTGGGCCAAAAGGGCCCAAAAATCGCTGGAAACGAGATCTGCAAATTCTGCAGATCACGCACGTCATGCGTCCGCGTGGGTCACGCGGTCCGTCATCTGGAGTGTTGCTCTTCCACACGGTCATGTCAGTCATGCGCCCACGTCAGTTGTATTTCGCAAGTCACGCGTTTGCCTCATCCATGCCCTCACGTCGATTCTCTTTTGTGCGAACCACGCGTTCGCGTCGTCCATGCGGACGCGTCACTGCCAGTTGCTCCAAAACTCCAATTTGTGCTTTCCTTCTATTTTTGTATGTTTTCTTTCCATCCTTTAAATCATTCCTGCCCTATAAAACCTGAAAGTACTCAACACACAAATCACGGCATCAAATGGTAATAAAGGATAATTAAATTTGATTATTTTAAAGCATAAGGAACATATTTTCTCATATATCACATAATAGGGAAGGGAAAGTGAAACCATGCAATTTACATGAATAAGTAGGTGAAGGGTTGAATAAATCACTTAAATTGAGCTCAATATACATCATAAAATATGGGTTTATCAACCTCCCCACACTTAAACAATAGCATGTCCTCATGCTAAATCCAAGATAAAGAGTAAGGTAAAGTGGTGGAATCTCATGCAATGCAATCTATCTTAGATGCAACTACCTAAATGAGTCATGCTAATCTAGTTATTATTCACCGATATATAAGGCTTTGCATGTAGTTAAATTAATTCACATTCTCAAGGAATCATATACGCATAGCCAACCTTAGATAATGTTAGAGCACTTTTACAATTGGGATGGGTAAATAAAATATTTTTCAAACTTGCAAGACAATTAACAATAGAGGTAGAGATATATGGTGATGAGCTATTGAACCCTCACTGGATTTGGTGTTTACTCTCTAGTCACTCAGTGTTTATTGGGTTAATCACTCTATTCTTCTTTTTATCCTTACTTTTTATAACTTTGTTCTCCATCTAACCAATCAATATTTATAGAATATAGACATACAAAAATCATGAGGTCTTTTCAAGGTTGTAATGGGGCCAAGGTAGATGTAAGGGTATATGTATAAGGCTAAGTGAACTAATAAGTGAATCCTTGATTAGTCTAAGATCTCACCTAACATATACATACCTTATACAAATCAAAAGTTTCTTAACCTATTTGCCCAATTTTTTTTTTTACTTTGTATTACAAACTCATGCATTGAATTTAGCTTTGTCCCATGTGCAATGATTCTCTCTTTTTTTTAATGCACATGGTAATTTAATTATTTTGATTTCACATGAGCATGCTTCCCAATTTTTTTTACATAACTTGTACAATTTAATTTCCTACTTTTTCTATCATCCCATGTTCCCATAAAATTTTTCACACTTAAATTATACACAATTTCTATCTTAAGCTAACCAAGGATTCAACTTGCGGTTTTTATTTTATTTTTCTACTTAAGGCTAGTAATGTGGTTATAAAACAGAGGAGGATTAAAAAGCTCAAGGGGGCTAACAAGGATGGCATAAAAGGTAGGCTTTATTTGGGATAAGTGAGTTAATAATCAAATATGGCCTCAATCCTATCTTGGTATGTATCTATATTCTATATTGGACATATAGATTAAAGCAAAGTAAAGAACACTAGAATAAAAAAGAAGGGTGAAGCACACATAATCAAAAATTATGGTCTGAATGTAATCATACAATTAAGCTCAAAACTCACAGGCTGTGTGTTCTCAAGCTCATAAATCATATATCAGTTATGTATGTCATGCAAGTAGAATTTAAGAGTTTCCATTATTCGCAATGTAAAATATATTGGATGGCTTTAAAGTTTTAGTGTTCCTTCTTGATGAAATGTTGTTAACTAACTAACATGTAATGCTATATATACAAGGGGTGTGGATTGATTCTGTTAAAGTCTCTAGCTTACTTTCTTTTTATTTTCAATCAAATCAACTACCATATGCTAAAAAGGGTAAACTATACTAATTAATCCACTTAATATATAACTAGTAAACTAAGGTGCAAATCGAGCTAAAATATCCAAGATGTATATACAGCCCAAAGTGCATAATGCAAAAAGTACAATAAAAGCAAAAGAGAGAAATGTGCAAAAATACAGAAAATAGACAAAATAAGAAGAGAGTCTGTAGTAGTTCACTAAAATAAATAGATGCTAGAGATGGTGACCTCCCCACACTTAAATAATAGCATCGTCCTCGATGCTCATTCAAGCAGGGGGTGACAAAGTGTCATCTCTGGAAGGATGGGCTGCTGGTGTCTCGATGGTAGGCTGAGGGTATGCAGTCGTTATGAAGATCGGAGGAGTGGTCTGCTGAAACGGGGGCTCTGTCCGTAGAGGAACCTCCGGATCTGCGGTCTGTAGCTGGTGGTGCTCCTCATGATGTGGTATAGCGTGGTCGAGACCTCCCTGCTTAGCCTGGGTAGGTGCCTCCTCCTCGTGATCGCTCACCTCCTCCTCAGATGTGTCGGAGGGCGTGTCGGGCTCGAAGGGAATGTCACCACCAGTGCGGATCATCAGTTTGAGGTGCTCATAGCGTCGCTTGTTGCGACGCTCAGACCTCTCAAAAAGTCGCATGGTGCGACGGTCAGATCTCTTAAACTGCTGCTGGTGATGGCGCTCCATCTGATTTAGGCGGTCAAAGAGTCGGTGCACCAGACGGTAGACGGGTTCAGGAGCAGGTGGGGGTGCAGTGGGTGGTGCTGGGCCAGTGGAAGCAGAAGGGGTAGCTGAAGAGGTGGCTGCCTTAGTATTGTCAGTGAGAAATGGAGGGTGGTAGCCGAAAGCTAGGAACTTCCGACTGTGAGGTATGATCTTTCGGCACTCTGCGGCGGGGGGCTTTTCATTAACAGCCTCCCATGGTACGTCAGCTCGGCGACCCAACTGAGTAATCAGGTAAGGAAAATAGAGGGTGCCTCTAACATGGACCATGGACATGTAATGCCGGATAAAGCGAGGTAGATAAAGGTGCTTACCCGTCATCACACACCAGATGAGGTTAATTATAGCAGCCGGCACCTCCGTCTCATGAGTGCTCGGCATCTCATAGTTGCTCAGAATCTGTTGCCATAGTCGAGCCTCATCATTCAGATATATAAGCCTGATTCCCTTTGGTACCAATGTGCTTGTTCCCATGACCCAAGGATTAGTAGGATCAAGAGTGATGTCCTTCTTTACTGCATCCTAATCAAACTTCATGAATCTTATATCTTCCTTAACTTTCTGGTAACCATCTGGCTGATCTGATTTAGGTGGAAGATGGAGGATTTCTTCAATTGCTTCCTCAGTAACCAGAATCTGTTTGTCTCTGAGCTGTACTGCATCTAGGGAAGATAGAAAGTAGTTACTATAGAATTCTCTAACCCAGGATGAGTTGACCTCAGTTAGGTTCCTCTCCAGGAAGAACCAGCCTCTCTGTTTGATCTGATCTGAGGTGTACTGCTGGAGTTCTTCTGGAATTTTGAGGGTCCTTTCCAGGTGTAGGTTCCTGGCGGTGGCAAAGGTTGGGTATTTCAGCTCACAGTATTTGTTTGCAAATTTTACCGGGTCAGCTAAAGGTACCAACTGATCAGCCTTTTCCTGCAGGGTAAAGTTCTTCTCCCGCCAGGAATCATCATGTAAGATGCCAAAGATGGAACCAGAGGATTCACCTCTTTTCCTTTTGCCAGTGGTAACTTTGCCCTTTTCCCTGCCTTGAGAGTCAGACATCCTGAAAAATTGAATTTTCAAGATATAATTGAGGAGTAAAAACAGGAGAACAAGTAGGCAAATAACAAGATAAGCAGTAAGTGGCAAAGGAGCAGTAGAAAAATGAAATGAGTTAAGTAAATGTACATTTTGGATTGTTTTGGAGTTGAAAAGCTGAGATGAGAAATCACATTCCAAAATATGTTAGAAGTGGAAAGCTTATTAAATAGAAAAACAATAATCATGCCGTGAGTGAAATTAATTGAAAGAAGTAGTGAAAAGGCAAAGGAGAAAGTTAGAAAGTGAAGATCAGTGAGTTAGTAAAAAGGAAGTCAGAGTAAGTGGCATGAAGATTGGTTTCTAAGTAACAAGAATTTCACAATTTTAAGCAACAGTTAACTCATATTTAAGTAGGAATAACAGGGTATTGATGATGATTCATATAGATATAGGAGTAGTAAAAAGTAAAATCACATCATCAAGAATTCAAATTATTGACCAGGAAATCAAAAATAAGAAGAATGCGGGCTCGTGCATTCAAGAATCGGTTTGGTATTCGTGGAGCAGTTCAAAAATGAGAATTGCCAAAACCAATACTTGAATGTAGAAGGAAAAGTAACTTGTAGAAAATTGGGCAGCATTTCGGCTAAAATTGGACGTTCTCGGAAAATGGATATCAAGAAAACCAGGTCATATGAGATTAACAAATGCTGCAAATAGTCACAAAAAGTAGGAATAGTAAAGAATAGTCTAGCAGCATGAACATAGCAGATGAACAGTATGAATAACACAGCTAGAATAAAATTGCAGAACAAATAAATAGGTAACAGGAACGGTGCAATTATCAGGCCTAAATACACTAACCATATTCTAGCTACCTAACCACCTAGAATCCACTACAAACATGCATCTCTATCTAGCCTATGCGGAACAAAAATTGAAAAACGAACTTGGCAATGAGAAGGAACAGAGATGAGGGCAGATGGGTGATGATGCGGCGACACTGGGTGAAGCACGGCGGCGCGGCAGTGGGGCAGTGGCCGTCGGAGGTAGGCTGCGGTGGGAGGTCGGTAGTGGAGGAGAATGAGAGAGGGGGAGAAGAAGGAGGAAAGAAGAGAGGGTTGGGTGTCGCGGCGGGTCTGGGTGGTCGGGGGTGGTCTTGGTGGTCGGAAGTGGTGGCTGGGGTGGTTGAGAGAGAGAGTTGCAGAGGTTAGAGAGAGAGTGTTGGGGTTTGGGGACGCGACGGGGAAAGGGTTCGCATGACGTAGGGTTAGTGATCGCGAATCCACGCGAACGCGTGGAGGATGCGATCGCGTGAGTAGGGTGAAATAGGGTTAACGGGGATGTGTGGTCGACGCAATCGTGTGGGTTGGGTGTAAGATAGGTGACGCGGACGCGTGAAGCATGCGAACACGTCGCTGATATTTGTGCTAGACGCATGATTCCAGCGTCATTTATCAACTACAAACCTTACAAGGCGACTCAGTATCTGGGAATTGGAACATTTCATCTTTAAAATTGTATAGTTCATAGATTGTACACTTTTGTAGATGAAGGTACTCTTTTTTTCCCCCTTAGAGATTTTCTCCCAAAACAAGGATTTTACCTAAGGAGGGTTTTAACGAGGCCGGACGCCCAATACATTAAGAATTAACAATTCATCCAACATTTGACCAATCTAAATATCTATCATCAAACTATACTATCAGTAAAACACAAGGATATCTCAGCACGTATTGCTATACTTTGCCAAAAAGACATTGCAAAAATTAGAGCAATTTCAACCAAAATAAACATAAGTCAATCAAGTTCAAAACAACAAGTCAAACTGACACAACTCCGGACAGCAAAAACCAAACTTACGCAAAGTTCAAAACAACAAAACAACAAAATACGAAGGCCATAAAACTAAAGAACATAAAAATAAGATGGAGGAATGTTCTCGTCATGGTCTTCCACTATCCCATCCACGACCAGTTTCCTACCGATGACCACCTTAGTCACATCAAGCTGGTCACAGTCGAACTCAGGGACTAACAAAGACACTTGGCTAACGGCCTGATCAAACCCAGAAGAGAACATCTCCATCCCCACCTCTTCCAGCTCATGAACCCTAGCAATTAGCTGCCCTTTGGAAAGGTCGTTTTCCTTGATCTCAGGCTGTAAAAGACGTATCTGATCTCAAAAACCAGAAACATCCTCCTCACATTTCTTCATTTTTGCCGTTACATCAACAATAAGCTCGTCTTTCTTAGCAGAGGACTTTTCAAGCTCAGAAATCTTTTCCTTATAAGATTTCTCCAAATCAGCAAATTTATCCACAGTGACCTGCTGCTCGGCACCAACAAGCTCAGTGGTCTGACCAGCACATCAGCCTCGCAACAACTATCTGCAGTCAAAAAACAAGCACGGATAAAAAACCAGACGAACCCAAAAACCTAGAAAATGACAAACCATAATAACTTGAATAAACTTCCCCAATTCACCGAGTCATGAGCAGGTCGCCAGGATACTGCGACACCTTATCTGCTAGCTCCGTAAACAAAAATTGGTCACTCCACAGGGAATGAGAACTCGTGCCAGGAACGAAACCATGCAACCTCCTCTGTCTATCAAAGACAGACTTCATAGTACCGGTGGTTTCCCCGTCACCTCCAGACAAAACCTCCAAAGACCAATCCGTATCATCCCTTTTTCTTTTAAAGGAAGACACCGGCTGAGCAGCCGATTGAGCCCCATCCCTGCCACCTTCCTTTACGGTTTTAGAAACTCCAACAACCTTCTCCTTCTTCTTCTTGAGAAAAGACTGGTACCGCGAAGGGTCAAGAAGAGGGAGCCGACCACCTATACAAAAAATAAAAGTCAAAACAAAGTGATCAAAGGAAATAGGAACATAATAACGAAGAATTACCTAAATAAGTCTTCAGGCCAACACTATCAACGAAATCATAAGAATCAAGTACATCACTTATCGACAAACACTCCCCACCAGCAAAACTCTCTATTAGAAATTCAAGCAACAGCTCTTCTTCTTCACTACGCTCAGTAGCCTTAAGAATCTGAATCGGTTTCGAGCACCAATAAAGAGGAAATTTTTCTACAAGCTCTCCGTCTAGATAAAAGGGGCACTCAGACTCCACCAATCGCACCCTAACAAACATCGACTTAAAGTTTTTAAAGGAAGACTTATACAACAAAAAAAGGAACGCCCGGGAAAACTACTTAAACAAACCCATAACCCTTTCCGAACCCCATTCGACTAAAACAGAGAAAAAAAGGCAGAGAGAGAACAAGGGACAGAAAGAAAACCCATCAGACATTAAAAAGCCTGGAGGAAAGCCCAAGAGTTAGGGTGTAATTGTGAAGGGCGCACTTCAATTGGGTCATAACATCACATTCAAACGGAGAAAAAGGGAAGGTAACACGAAGTTCAGTAAGACAAGGAGTGTAGAAATAAAAGTACTTCCAGTCCTCTCTCCTCTCATAAACCCTATCTTCTCCAGAACAAGGGAGAGGCTCAACCACAACTCCTAAACCCTCCTTCACCACCTTCAACTTCTGAAGTTCACACATATACTTGGAATTAATATATGATGAAGAACGAGTCTTCACGTCATTATGCACCCAATGGTACGGGTTATCCTCTTTCTCCTCTACAACTTTTACCTTTTCCTTCTCTCTCGCCATTTAGGAAAACCAAAAATGCAAGCAAAAAACAGATAAGAAAAAGCACTAACCTTTGGAAGTCATACTGCTCTCAAATTGAAGAAGGAATATGCAAAAATTGAAACGGCAAGTTCCGAAACAAGGCAGTATTATTGCAAGCCCACTAAGCATCGTGTGTAACGTAAGTAGCAACCACCAGGCAGTATCGAAAAACCAAACGGCATGCAAAGGCATTAACTGCGACGCGAATAACCAAGCAAGTGGCCTATTACACGCCACCAGTCAAATTTCCGAACGCTGTCTACAGGATCACAAAACAAAGCCACAGCCCATCACAAAGCCCAAATCCATAACAAAATAAAAACTCAAAATTAAAACACGCTGGAAAAAATAACACTATTTAAAGCTTGACTGTCACTTTCTTAAATAGCAGACAAGCTTGGGGGCTATGACGTGTACCCCACGAGCTCGGCATTACTATCTAAAACCATAACCAACCATATAATCCGGACACAAACAAACCCAACGAATCACATGTGACTAAGCACAAAACGTCATCCGCAAACGGTTATAGTCATCAATGGCACACTCCATCCAGCGTACAAAATCGTCACGAATAGAGGGCAGGTACCACCTGACCCATCTATAAAACAGAGCCAAATAAACCCACAAAGACTCGTTATAGATTTCATTCTCATTTACTTCTCTTATTTTCTCATAACTCACATACTTACTTGAGCGTCAGAGTGCTTTTTGCAGATGCTCCAGCTGCTGTATTTCACAGTACTGAAGCTTACTCTTAGCGCTGCCCCTTCCTGGCTGACACACCCTTCTGCCCGGAAACTAAGCAGCTGTCACAGGAGACATATACCTCGGCACAACCCGGACAGAACAGATAACATGATGGCAATAAAATCATGCATTGCTGGTATTCCATAATGAGTTTGTTAATAACTGTGTTGGAATCACACTCTTGCAAAGCGTTTTCCACCGTACCCACTTGTTGGAGTCCCACACTCCCACTACGTCTATTCCAGCGTACTCATAAATCTTTTGTCCTTTGTATTGAGTGTCTTTCTCTAATTATGTCTATGGCAGTTAAGAATAATATTTGGGAGCATGTCATTATTCAGAGATGGTTCTGAACTCTCTCACCTATGTTTTGTTAGTGATTTGGTTTTGTTAGGTATTCTAGATTTTTTTTTCTTTAATAGCTCTGAGCAAGATGTGTTTTAATAAATAGATCACATTGTAGGTGGCTAAGCAAATGGTGGCTATAGGTGATTAAAGGTTGACTTGCAAATCAACAAGCAAACCTTACCACATGTGAAAGTTTAACTGGATTTTTCTGTAATTACGTTAGGTGTATACTAAAATTAATTACAAAAATTAATCACTAAAATAGAATACATATTGAAATATTAAAATATACATTAAAAATGTATTAATATATATAAATACATGATGGTTGATTTTAGTATACAAATTAAATATCATTTTTATTTGTATGTTTAATCTAAAGTAACTAATTGTTATGCATATTTTTAGCAAATCTAGGTTGGTTCGATATTTATGGTCTCAAAACCTACTCCTCTTCTATGAATATCTGTTTTAAAAATTGCACCAAAGACTCCATTTGAACAAGTAAATAGAAAAAACAACTTTAGAAAGTAAATTGGAATTAAATCGCTTGAATTTGAAATTACAGAAAAACAGAATAAATGGCTTCAAATTTAAAGAAAGCAATAAAATGCCTTCCACACAGTCGAAGGACTTTGAATTCAAAAGACAATATAGGAATTAAAGAAGATAGAAGAAGAAACTTACAAAGGAAGAATAACTTGCAAAAAAGAAAAATTACAAGAAATTTTAAATGAAAAGTAAAAACATGGAAGGAATCTTATAGAAAAGAAACTTGAGGTAGACTAAAACAGCCACTGGGATGTAAGTGTGCGTGAGTATTTTTCTGAAGACGAATTTCAATTTGTTGGCACTTCTGAACCTTCTTAATTCATAGAACAAGCCGATCAATCCCATTTTGTCAAGTGTCAACCCTTGAAGAGTTAAAAAAAACCGTTCCCGCCAAATGCAAATCTGAGTAACTACCTTTTACAGATCTCACCATTGATCTCGATATTCAATTTGTTGACCTCATCTTTCGACAAATTTAGGTGAATCCAAACCTTCTGTATCGGTTTCCATCTCTCAACTCGACATTCTTGTTGATCTTGTCGGTCAAAATTCTTCGACCAACAAATTTTTCCTAAAATTATTATTATCATAAAGAATTCTAAGAAAATAAAAAGGAAAAGAAAGTCTGTCCACATCATGTTTAATAACTGACTAGCTGTCTTTGTTAGCACCCTATTAATTGCTAACATCATACATATCATTAATTAATTATACTTCAATTTCCAAAAATTATAAACTTAATGAGGAATACCTCATCTTTCAAAGTTCAAAATTTTCCTTAAAACCGTTTACCTTTAGAGAATCTTCCTTTTACAACTTCTCACTTTATTTTCATCATCGCAAAGAATTTCAGGCTTCAAACTTCACTCCCTTTCTACTTTCTCCTGGTATGTTCATACTTCATTTTACTTTTTGCATTCTCCTGATATACTTCTATTTCATGTTTGTCAATATAATCATACCCCATTGATGAGTCCATATTTGACGATATATTTTAGCTTGAATTGGATGAATTTTATCACATAAACTCACACTTATTCACCAAAATAGCATACTTTTGTGTTCGATCTCTAAAGTGAGCCTAAATGTGAAAACATGCACGTTTTTATGCTTAAATTGAGCAATTCAATCTCACTTTTATTCCAATCGATGTCGTGATATGTTTGTTGAGTGATTTCAGGTCCTAGAGGCAAGAATGGTTTGGTAGAAGTGGAAGAAAGCATGCAAAAAGGGAGAAAACATGAAGAAAACAAAGGAGAAAAGCATTTTAGACTGTGCCCACACACAGGCTGTGCCCATGCTCAGGCAGAATGGAAATCAGGAGCTGTGCGTCCGCACAGGACTTGTGCCCACGCACAGGAGGAAAATCAGCATCTGTGCCCATGCACAGGCCTGTGTGTCCGCATAGGTACCAGCGCGTGCCTCCATTAAAATTGCACGTGGAATCGCGTTTTGGGGGCTTTTTGGCCCATTTTTGAAGGCTTTGAAGCATACTTAAAGGGAGAAGCAACACCATATCATAACACACACTACCATACTTCATAGAAGAGTTTTTAGGAGTAGTTTTAGAGTAGTTTGGTTTGAGGTTTTCTCTCTTAGGGTTTTAATTAGGGTTTCAATGTAGCATTTTATACTTCAATTTTGTTCTTGGATTTTGCTATCTCATTGTAAGTACTTCTTTAATTCCTCTTTTATTACACTACTTGTTCTACACTTTCTTCTACTTTAATTTCTCTTGCCAATTTACATAGTTTTGCAATTTTGGATTTATAGTTGTTGAATTTGATGTTTGATGCTTATTTTATGTTTGTTTGAGTTGTCCTTATTGATTTTGATCATTTATGGTTCATAGCTTTCATCAATTTACCAATTTTTCCATATTTTATGTTTATGCCCTCTATGTGTTTGATGAAATGCCAATCTTAGTTATGGGGTAATTTCCACCCCTTGGCTTAGGAAAAAATGAGTTTATGAATTACTAGAGCCATAATGTCCAACATTTAGTGATAATTCTTGGGGAGTTAGTTGATTCTTGTTTCCATTAAAGCTAACCTTTTATCAACTAGTTGGTAAGTTGGTTTGAACTTATGGATTAAGGTCAATTATGCTTGCTTGACTTACTCCTCGATGTTAGGGGTTAACTAAGCGAGACTAACTCATGATAATTATCATAGTTGTAGTTATGGCAAGGAAGGGATTCCATAATTTATCCCAAGTCAAGGTTGCATTTATGTTTTGAACCACCTTTCCATCACTTTATAATTTTACATGTCCATATTACATACATAGTTCTTTTATTCCTTAATTGCTTTATTAATTGCAATTTTGTCTAGTTTTTTTTTATCTCTTTATGTCTTTATTGCTTCCTCATCATTGGAAACCCCTTGTTTTCTCACAACCAAAATTGTGCACTTATTGTCACTAGTTCCTAGGGAGACGACCCGGGATTTAAAACTTCCAGTTATTTTGTGTTGATTGTGACATCTTTAGGATTATAATTTGATTGATGATCAATGGATGGGTTTGGACTATACTTGCAACGTCAATGCTATTTTTAGTGTGAAAATCCAAACCCATGCTTTTGGTCATTGTCACCCATTCATAAACCCTCACCTTTAGTAAATGATCATAACATTTGGGTTTCTTATTCTAAAATAATCATTGACATTCTTACTTTGACCTAAACTCGAAGAAACCACAATTAAAAATCATTTCTCTATTTCCTATCATGCAGAAATGGATGCTTCAACTTCTCTTGCTTGCTATGTCTCCAACAAAAGCAAAAAGAAAACAGTCCTCTAAACACTAGGAAGAACAAACGACCACAAGAACTTTTAAAAAATTCTCTCAAATGCAATGGACACCATTATTGAGGAACCGGTCGATACTACAAATGATAGAAACTCCCCTTTCTTTCTTCCGTCAAGAACGAACTCCATTGCTTCTTAAGTCCCCTGAATTCTCTAAAATAAGCACAAAAAGTTCTTCACTAATTCCCTAGTTGCGATAATCAGGACTTGCTAATCAAACAAGGCCTATTTAGGTCCCCATTTGTTGATCATGCTCGACCATTTCGCAACAATCCAAAAATTTCTTTTAAGAACGCAGACTTCCTAGCTTGGTATAAGAGGCTTAAGCCCTTCAAATTAGAAGCAAAGAAATTTCGAAGGATTTATGACCTCCTTTGGCTCTCACCTTCATTTCATCACTGGATTATCAAAACCACATTATTCTTCTGAAACAAAACCACCAACAACTTCTAGCTCCCATGTGATATGATTGGGCTTACACTTTTCGATGTTGCTACTATCATAGGGCTTTCTGTAAAGGGACCAACAGATACTTTTGAGATGAAACCAGATCATAAACACAATATCATTGAAAAAAGCTCTTATAGAGAATTTATCAGACAAAACATGGAGAAAGAAAATAGCCCAGTTATAGAGGACGAACATGTGACTTTTCTATACTATTAGCTTAATACTATAGTGTTCTGCTTAAGAAGTGTTTTGATGCAAAAGTTATACATTCCGCTGGCCTCCCTGATTCATGAAAAGCAAAAACTCAACTTGGTCAAGCTGCTCTTAGGCACTCTTTATGATGATTTGGGGCAAATGGTTGATAGCCTTTGAAAGAAATCTTCGGTCAGCACTAGAAGACCTCTTTGGTTACTACAACTTTGGCTGAACACAATTTTTGGTAAACACAAGAAACACAAAGGGATTCCTCCTAATGAAAGACAAAATATCAAAGGATTTAGATTAATCACTTTGCAACCAAACTTTTCTCACTTACATTCGACCGGTGAACTCTTCTGGAAGGTATTTTCAAAGTATCACTCATGTAAAAACTTTCAAAATGAAGAGTTAAACTTTACTCCATTTGTTAATCGAAAATGTGGGCCAACTTGATTCTGACGCCCTATGGTTTTACAAGATAATAATGATGATCAACAACACTAGAACAATGACATGTGGTCCAACTTTCTTTCTATTCAAATGATCTCAACTCAGTATAAAAAGGATCAATTCCGAGTCACCCTTTATGCCCCACATTATGTTGTAAGGAAATTGGGTTTCTCTCAGGCTATTCAAACACCATTTCCTAATAAACCGCCTCCTCTTTTCCAATTAAATTTCAACAGGAATAAAGAAATCGTCAAATGTCTCGAACACAATGAGAAGCATCGAAGCTACTACCTCTTACTCTCTTTTGTTTATAGCAGCTACATGACCAAGTCATTTGTCGAATGCTGGGATAACTACTACTCTCGCTACGATCGCTCATTACACTACGAAAGAAAGGCTATATCGTAGGAGTTTGTTAACGAAAGTTTTAAAAAAGTCTTGCAAATTTAATTTTAGAGCAAAAAATTATCTTTTATTTTGTTAAGAGTTTTATTAACAGTAGTTTTTATTTTAAATTATAGGATTTTTAATACCCCTCAAATTAAAATCAATTCCCCCAAACAATTTGGCAAGGCAATCTCTTTCTTCCAGTGAAACTCATTTCCCCTCCTCCCACCCTTTTCTGCTCCCACTCTCCTGATATTCTAACTACTTCAGTATTCATTGTTCACATGTCTTCATTGATTGATGCTACTATTCGCAGTTGTGCCACTGCAACTCATGTTCGTGTTCCTGCTGCTGTTCGTGTTCCGGTTGCTGTTGCTATTCGCATTCACGTTTGTGTTGCTAATGCTGTTCACGTTCATAGTTGTAGCTATTCTTCCACAAAAACGGTATGTATATGAACTAATTAGGCTTGATGAATTAATTACCCCATTTCTGATTACTGTTTTGTTTCACAATATCATGAGTTTCTATTTCTAAATTTAAGTTTAATTTTGTGCTTTTGTAATTTGTAATCCCATTTCTGTGGGTAACTGATATTTCAACTTTTGTCTCTTCTATTTGCATGTAATGTGCACATTATTACTATTATAGTGCATTGCTGATTTCTTTCTTGGCTTTTGATTTGTGCAGATGAATAGAAAAAGGAATCTACAAGCATCACAGTCAAATATTCAGATCGAGTTCCTATATGATATTTCTTCAAATTTTGACATTTCACATTTTCACATTTGACTTCGAGTTTCACATTATTTTCAATCACATAAAATCAATTACCATTATTGGTTGAAAAATTGTTTCTTATGGTTACCTTTTTAAGAATAAGTCACTTTTTCTTAGTAATGGCTATTGGTTTTTCTTTATTTCATTCATGTTTCTTTTTTTCTTCTCATTTTGATGCATTATATGTTGTAAGTCATCGTTAAGAAAAATGCAAGGGTAGACATCCCTACATTGGATGAGAAAAAGTATGTTCTACTTATATGGTTGATTTTTTAAATATAATTTATTATTTTTTGAGGTCCCTTAAATTCCATGTTTTATTTGTGTTAATCCTATTACTATTCATCTTGATTGATAAGATATGTTTTTTTGTAAAATGAAGTTACTATTTTCATGATTAATGCTTTTAATGCAATTTAGTGAAGGTTCCATTCAGCTCTATGAAATTTATTTATAAACAGATATTTTCTTGTATTATGAATGCCGCTTTCTGAATTGAACTTGAAATGAAATGAACGAAAACAAATAACATTCTTTGCTACTATTAGGATCGGAATTTTAATTGAAACACATTTTAGAGGAGGAAAGAAGACATGTACATCTATTTGATATGTTCAGGAAATTTTTTTCGCTACATTCTTTCTGATTCCCCTTCCCATCAGTTCTAATCACCTTTTTACATTTGTTTTTGTTGTTTACATCTATAAATTTCCCATATATGATTTTTGAAATGCATGAGTGGTGCACGAAATTGTGATCTTCAATGGCGCCAACAACTTGGTACGCACAATTGTAATCTCAACTTTTTTTCACAACTTCGCATAACTAACCAGCAAGTGCGTTGGGTCGTCCAAGTAATAAACCTTACGTGAGTAAGGGTCGATCCCACGGAGATTGTCAGCTTGAAACAAGCTATTATCATCTTGTAAATCTCAGTCAGGCGGATTCAAATGGTTATGGAGTTTTGATAATTAAAAGATAAATAAACATAAAATAAAGATAGAGATACTTATGTAATTCATTGGTGGGAATTTTAGAGAAGCATATGGAGATGCGTTATTCCTTCTGAATCTCTGCTTTCCTACTACCTTCATCCAATCCTTCATACTCCTTTCTATGGCAAGTTGTATGTTGGGGGATCACCGTTGTCAATGGCTACCGTCCGTCCCCTCAGTGAAAATGGTCTAAATACGGCTGTCACCGCACGGCTAATAATCTGTCGGTTCTCACTCATGTTGGAATACGATCCATTGGTCCTTTTGCGTCTGTCTCTATGCCCAACACTTGCGAGTTTGAAGCTCGTCACAGTCATCCCATCCCAGATCCTACTCGGAATACCACAGACAAGGTTTAGACTTTTCGGATCTCAAGAATGCTGCCAATTGATTCTAGCTTATACCACGAAGACTCTGATCTTGAACCAGAAGGCTAAGAGATATGCATTCAAGCTCATTTGCATGTAGAACGGGAGTGTTTGTCAGGCAAGCATTCATAGGTTGAGAATGGAGATGAGCGTCACATAATAATCACATTCATCATGTTTTTGTGTGCGAATGGATATCTTAGAACAAGAATAAGCATGAATTGAATAAAAAATAGTAGTACTTTGCATTAATACTCGAGGAACAGCAGAGCTCCACACCTTAATCTATGGTGTGTAGAAACTCCGCCGTTGAAAATACATAAGTGATGATGGTTCAGGCGTGGTCATGAGGCCAGCCTCCAAGTCTAAGGACTAAACGTCCACAGATCCCAGCATGAAAATACAATAGTAAAAAGTCCTATTTATACTAGACTATTTACTAAGGTTTACAAAAATAAGTAAATGATGCAGAAATCCACTTCCGGGCCCAATTGGTGTGTGCTTGGGCTGAGCATTGAAGCTTTCACGTGTAGAGATTTCTCTTAGAGTTAAACGCCAGTTTGCAACCTGTTTTGGGCGTTTAACTCTAACTTGTAACCTGTTTTTGGGGTTTAACGCCAGAATAGGGCACGAAGTTGGCGTTTGAACGCCAGTTTGCATCATCAAAACTCAAGCAAAGTATGGATTATTATATATTGCTGGAAAGCCCTGGATGTCTACTTTCCAACACAATTGAGAGCGCGCCATTTAGATTTCTATAGCTCCAAAAAATCCATTTCGAGTGCAGGGAGGTCAGAATCCAACAGCATCAACAGTCCATTTTCAGCCTCTGAATCAGATTTTTGCTCATGTCCCTCAATTTCAGCCAGAAAATACCTGAAATCACAGAAAAACACAAAAACTCATAGTAAAGTCCAGAAATGTGAATTTTGCTTAAAAACTAATAAAAATATACTAAAAAAATTAACTAAATCACACTAAAAACTACCTAAAAACAATGCCAAAAAGCGTATAAATTATCCGCTCATCACAACACCAAACTTAAATTGTTGATTGTCCCCAAGCAACTGAAAACAAAATAGGATAAAAATAAGAGAATATACAATGAATCTCACAATATCAATGAAACTTAGTCCCAATTAGATGAGCGGGGCTAGTAGCTTTTTGCTTCTGAACAGTTTTGGCATCTCACTTTATCCTTTGAAATTCAGAATGATTGGCATCTATACGAACTTAGAATTTTAGATAGTGTTATTGATTCTCCTAGTTCAGTACGTTGATTCTTGAACACAGCTACTTTATGAGTCTTGGTCGTGGCCCTAAGCACTTTGTTTTCCAATATTACCACCGGATACATAAATGCCACAGACACATGACTGGGTGAACCTTTTCAGATTGTGGCTCAGCTTTGCTAAAGTCCCCAGTTAGAGGTGTCAAGAGCTCTTAAGCACACTCTTTTTGCTTTGGATCACGACTTTAACCACTCAGTCTCAAGCTTTTCATTTGGACCTTCATGCCACAAGCACATGGTTAGGGACAGCTTGATTTAGCCGCTTAGGCTTGTATTTTACTTCCTTGGGCCCTCCTATCCATTAATGCTCAAAGCCTTGGATCCTCTTTACCCTTGCCTTTTGGTTTTAATGGCTATTGGCTTTTTCTGCTTGCTTTTTCATTCTCTTTCTCTTTTTTTTTCGCTATTTTATCCTTTTCACTGCTTTTTGTTGCTTCAAGAATCAATTTCATGATTTTTTAGATCATCAATAACATTTCTCTTTGTTCATAATTCTTTTAAGAGCCAACAATTTTAACATTCATAAACTTCACTATAAAAAATATGCACTGTTCAAGCATTCATTCAGAAAACAAAAAGTATTGCCACCACATCAAAATAATTAAACTAATTTCAAGATAAAATTTGAACTTCATGTACTTCTTGTTCTTTTATAATTAGGAACATTTTTCATTTAAGAAAGGTGAAGGATTCATGGAATTATTCATAACTTTAAGACATAGACACTAGACACTAATGATCAGGTAATAAAGACAAAAATGATAATGTAATAAAGACACTAGACACTAATGATGCCCCTTTCTGGCGTTAAACGCCAGTCTGGCTGCCAGTTCTGGCGTTTAACGCCCAGTATGCTGCCAGACTGGGCGTTAAACGCCCATTCTGCTACCCTTACTGGTGTTTAACGTCAGCCAGACACCAAACACCCTTTTCTAGCGTTAAACGCCAGTCTGTGTGCCATTTCTGGCGTTTAACGCCCAGAATGCTGACAGACTGGGCGTTAAACACCCATTTTGCTATCCTTACTGGCGTTTAAACGCCAGTAAGCCCGTCCTCCAAGGTGTGCTATTTTGATGTTGTTTTTTATTCCACTTTAATTCTGCAGCTATTTTTGTAACTTCACATGATGATCAACCTAAAGAAAACATATACTAACAATGGAAAAGTAATTAATATAGATAAATAAAATTGGATTGCCTCCCAATAAGCACTTCTTTAATGTCAATAGCTTGATAGGAAGCTCTTACAGAGCTTCACAGATGCTCAGAGCATGATTGTGGCCTCCCAACACCAAACTTAGAAGTTGAGTGTGGGGGCTCTATCTGACTCTGTATTGAGAGAAGCTTTTCATGCTTCATCTCCATGTTTATAGAAGAAGATCATTGAGTCTTAAACACAAGGTAGTCCTTATTCAATTGAAGGACTAACTCTCCTCTGTCCACATCAATCACAACCCTTGTTGTGGCTAGGAAGGGTCTTCCAAAGATGATGGATTCATCCTCAACCTTTCCAGTGTCTAGGATTATGAAGTCAGCAGGGATGTAAAGGCCTTTAACCTTTACTAAGACATCCTCTACAAGTCCATAAGCATGTTTTAATGATTTGTCTGCCATCTCTAATGAGATTCTTGCAGCTTGTACCTCAAAGATCCCTAGTTTCTCCATTACAGAGAGTGGCATGAGGTTGATACCTGACCCTAGGTCACACAGAGCCTTTTCAAAGTTCATGGTGCCTATGGTGCAAGGTATTAAGAACTTTTCAGGATCCGATTTCTTTTGAGGCAATGTCTACTGAATCCATGTATTTAGTTCATTGATGAACAATGGAGGTTCATCCTCCCAAGTCTCATTACCAAATAACTTGGCATTCAGCTTCATGATTGATCCTAGATACTGAACAACTTGCTCTTCAACAGTGTCTTTGTCCTCTTCAGAGGAAGAATATTCATCAGAGCTCATGAATAGTAAGTTTTGTGGAATCTCTATGGTCTTTGTATATTCCTCTGGTTCCTCAATAGGGAACTTATTATTGGTCAGTGGACGTCCCTTGAGGTCTTCCTCACTGGGAATCACTGTATTTTCACTCTCTCCAAGTTCAGCCATTTTGGTTATAGTTATGGCCTTACACTCTCTTTTGGGATTCTCTTCTGTATTGCTTGGGAGAGTACTAGGAAGAGTTTCAGTAACTCTTTTACTCAGCTGACCCACTTGTGCCTCTAAATTTCTAATGGAGGACCTTGTTTCATTCATTAAATTGAGAGTGGTTTTAGATAAATCAAAGACTATGTTTGCTAAGCCAGATAGGCTCTGCTCAGAATTTTCTGTCTGTTGCTGAGAAGATGATGGAAAAATTTTGCTACTGCCAAACTTATTTCTCCCACCATTATTGTTGTTGAAGCTTTGTTGAGGCTTCTGTTGACCCTTCCATGAGAAATTTGGGTGATTTTTCCATGAAGGATTATAGGTGTTTCCATAGGATTCTCTCATGTAATTTACCTCTTCCATTGCGGGATTCTCACGGTCATAAGCTTCTCCTTTAGAGGAGCCTTCTTTTGTATTGCCGGATGCAGCTTGTAATCCAGTCAGATTCTGAGAAATCATATTGACTTACTGAGTCAATATTTTATTCTGAGCCAATATGGCATTCAGAGTATCAATCTCAAGAACTCCTTTCTTCTCAGTCATCCCATTATTCACAGGGTTTCTTTCAAAAGTGTACATGAACTGGTTAATTGCAACCATCTCAATGAGTTCTTGGGCTTCTGTAGGGGTTTTCAGATGAAGAGATCCACCAGCAGAATGGTCTAATGACATCTTGGACAATTCAGACAGACCATCATAGAATATACATATGATGCTCCATTCGGGAAGCATGTCAGAAGGACACCTTTTGGTTAATTGCTTGTATCTTTCCCAAGCTTCATAGAGGGATTCACCTTCCTTTTGTTTGAAGGTTTGGACGTCCACTCTAAGCTTGCTCAACTTTTGAGGTGGAAAGAATTTGGTCAAAAAAGCAGTGACCATCTTATCCTAAGAGTTCAGGCTTTCTCTAGGTTGTGAGTCCAACCATATCCTAGCTCTATCTCTTACAGGAAAGGGAAAAAGCATAAGTCTGTAGACCTCAGAATCAACCCCATTGGTCTTAACAGTATCACAGATCTGCAAGAATTCAGCTAAGAACTGATGAGGATCTTCCGATGGAAGTCAATGAAACTTGCAATTCTGCTGCATTAGAGAAACTAATTGAGGCTTAAGCTCAAAGTTGTTTACTCCAATGGCAGGAATTGAGATGCTTCTTCCATAGAAGTTGGACGTTAGTGCAGTATAGTCACCAAGCATCTTCCTTGCATCCCTAGCATTGTTGTTGGGTTCGGCTGCCATGTCTGTCTCTTTTTCAAAATTTTCTGTAAGGTCCTCTCCGAAGTATTGTGCTTTAGCTTCTCTTAGCTTCTTCTTCAGAGTCCTTTCAGGTTTAGGATCAGTTTCAACAAGAATATTTTTATCCCTGTTTCTGCTCATATGAAAAAGAAGAGAACAAAAGGGAGTAGTGGAATCCCCTATGTCACAGTATAGAGATTCTTTGATGTGTCAGAAGAAAAGAAGAATAGAAGAATGAGGTTGAGAGAGAGTAAGAAGAATTTGAACACAAAGGGAGAGAGAGAGTTCGAATTATAAGTAGAAGAGAAGTGTTAGCAAATAAATATAAAGAGATGAGAGAGAGAGTATTCGAAAATTAAAACTAAAAAGATTTAAAAAAAGATTTTAAAACTAAAAAGATTTTTAATTAACTAATTGTTTTAGTTTTAATTAAATAGATTTTTGAAAAAGTGGTTAGTGATTTTTGAAAATTGGAAGTGGAAAAGTGGTTAGGTGGTTTTGAAAAGGATAAGAAATAGTAATTAGTTGAAAAAGATTTGAAAATAATTTTGAAAAGATAAGAAGTTAGAAAAAAGATTTTGAAATCAAAATAAAAAGATATGATTGAAAAAGATTTTGATTTAAAAAAAGATATGATTGAAAAGATATGATTGAAAAAGATTTGGTTTTTAAAATTGATAACTTGACTAACAAGAAATTAAGAGATATGATTCTAAAATTCATAGATTGGACATTTCTTAACAAGAAAGTAACAAACTTGCAATTTTTTGAATCAAATCTTTAATTGTTAGCAAGGATTTTTGAAAATGTGGAAAGATAAGAATTAAAATTATGATTTAAATCATGAAAAATTGAAAAAAAAATTTGAATTAGAAAAGAAATTACCTCCCTTGTGTCATTCTGGCGTTAAACGCCCAAAATGCTATCAATTCTGGCGTTTAACGTTCATTTGGCTGCCTCTTTGGGCGTTCAACGCCTAGCCAGATACCCTGACTGGTGTTAAACGCCAGGAATCCTTCTTTACTTGGCGTTTTTTTGAACGCCCAGAATGTTGCCATTTCTGGCATTAAACGCCCAGAACGCTGCCCATTCTGGCATTTAACACCCAGAATGATACCTTTACTGGCGTTAAACGCCCAGAATGATAGCCATTCTGGCGTTTAACGTTCAAAGTGCCTCTTTACTGGCGTTTTATTACCAGTGAGCTCTTTTTCTCTGTGATTCTTCTGCTTTATGTTCTGAATCTTCATTTCTTTGTATTATTTACTTCAAAATATATATATTTTTGACTTTTTTCGAGTTTTTAATGAGGAGAGAGAAAAACACAAAATGACTCCAAACATAAGAATTTAAGATCAAACTAATAATGTATGCAAGAACACTTTGAATGTCAAGATGAACACCACGAACACTTTGAAGATCATGATGAACATCAAGAACATATTTTTGAAAAATTTTTAAGAAAAGAAAGACATGCAAGACACCAAACTTAGAAATTTTGAATGTTTAGACACCATGAATTCGAAAATACATATGAAAAACAACATTAAACATAAAACAAGAAAATCATGAGATTGAACAAAGAAAATCATTAAGAACAACTTGAAGATCACAGAAGAACACAATGCCTATTTTTTTTCGAAAACTTAAGAAAATAAAAAATATGCAATTGACACCAAACTTAAAATTTGACACTAGACTCAAACAAGAAACACAAAATATTTTTGGTTTTTTTTATTTTATTAATTTTTTTGTATTTTTCGAAAATAAAAACAAAAAGCTTAAACATAAAATAAAATTACCCACTGTAAGCAACAAGATGAACCGTCAGTTGTCCAAACTCGAACAATCCCCGGCAACGGCGCCAAAAACTTGGTGCACAAAATTGTGATCACACTTTTCACAACTCCGCACAACTAACCGGCAAGTGCACTGGGTCGTCCAAGTAATACCTTACGTGAGTAAGGGTCGATCCCACAGAGATTGACGGCTTGAAGCAAGCTATGGTCATCTTGTAAATCTCAGTCAGGCGGATTCAAATGGTTATGAGGTATTGATAATAAAAAGGTAAATAAAACGGAAGATAACATAGAGATACTTATGTAATTCATTGGTGGGAATTTCAGATAAGCGTTTGGAGATGCTTTGTTGCTTCTGAACCTCTGCTTTCCTATTGTCTTCATCCAATCATGCATCCTCCCTTCCATGGCAAGCTGTATGATCCTCTCAGTAAAAATGGTCGGCCTACGGTTTCTGTACGACTAATCAACTGTCGGATTTCTCGTCTCGGATGAAAAATACCAGGCACAACTACCGTAGGGCTAATCATCTGTCGGTTCTCACTTGTGTCAGAATAAGATCCCTTGATCCTTTTGCACACTGTCACTGCGCCCAACAGTCGCGAGTTTGAAGCTCGTCACAGTCATCCCTTCTCAGATCCTACTCGGAATACCACAGAAAAGGTTTAGACTTTCCGGATCTCAAGAATATTGCCAATTATTTCTAGCTTATACCACGAAGGTTCTAATCTCAGATTCGAATGCTCTGTTGTCAGGAGAGATGATGTGAATCACGGATCAGAGACCCAAGAGAATATACTTCGGGCTTTCATCCAATGACTACGTTGAACATCATGTATACCGCTTGTGGTTGTCAGGCACGCGGATCTTGGCTAAGCGAGTAATGAAGATAGTGGGTGATTGTCACGGATCACCCCCTTCATTCTGAATTAACTGAATTAAGTACGAGAGTATATCTTGGAGAAGAAGTAGGCGTGAAATGAAAGAGAAATAATAATACTTGCATTAGTTCAAGAGGAGCAGCAGAGCTCCTCACCTTAATCACTGAGGTGTAGAAACTCTACCGTAGGAAATACATAAGAGAAGAAGGTCTAGGCATGGCCGAATGGCCAGCCTCCCCAAAAGTGATCAAAAGATCAAAAGATATTCCAAAAGATAAAAAAAGATCCCCAATACAATAGTCAAAAGTGCTATTTATACTAAACTAGTTACTAGGGTTTACAGAAAATGAGTAGATAGTGCAGAAATCCACTTCCGGGGCCTACTTGGTGTGTGTTTGGGCTGAGTTTTGAAGCTTTCACGTGCATAGTCTATCCTTGGAGTTAAACGCCAGCTTGGATGCCAGTTTGGCCATTTAACTCCAGTTCTGGTGCCAGTTCCGGCGTTTTACACCAGAAAAGGGTCTCTAGTGGGCGTTTGGATGCCAGTTTGGGCAATCAAATCTCGGGCAAAGTATGAACTATTATACTTTGCTGGAAAGCCCAAGATGTCTACTTTCCAACTCAATTGAGAGCACCCCAATTGAGCTTCTATTGCTCCAGAAAATTCACTTCGAGTGCAGGGAGGTCAGAATCCAACAACATCTTCAGTCCTTTCTCAGCCTCTGAATCAGATTTTTGCTCAGGTCCCTCAGTTTCAGCCAAAAAATACCTGAAATCACAGAAAAACACACAAACTTATAGTAAAGTCCAGAAATGTGATTTTTGCATAAAAACTAATAAAAATATACTAAAAAGTAACTAAAACACACTAAAAACTACCTAAAAATAATGCCAAAAAGCGTATAAATTATCCGCTCATCATCACTCTAGTACAACAGAATTGCTAGTTTCATGAAATTCCATAGGAAGACCCAAACAAATTCATATCTAAATTCCTACAGATATGTGACACTGTCAAGACTAATGGAATAAATCCAGAGGTTTATAAGCTCATGCTCTTTCCTTTTGATGTAAGGGATAGAGCAAGGTTGTGGCTGGATTCTCAGTCCAAGGAGAGCCTGGACACTTGGGACAAGGG
>NC_029778.3:60298797-60299352 GCF_000817695.3 Arachis duranensis
TTTTATGTCATTTACTCATCTCTGTAAACCCTAGGCTACTAGTTCTCTATAAGTAGGACCTTTTACTATTGTATTTTCATCATCTTTGGATCTTTGGATCTTTGGATCTTTGGATCTTTGGATCTTTGGAATGTTTTGTTCTTTAGATCTTTTGATCACTTTGGGAGGCTGGCCATTCGGCCATGCCTAGACCTTGTTCTTATGTATTCTCAACGGTGGAGTTTCTACACACCATAGATTAAGGTGTGGAGCTCTGTTGTACCTCGAGTATTAATGCAATTACTATTGTTCTTCTATTCAATTCTGCTTGTTCTTGTTCTAAGATATCACTTGTTCTTCAACTTGATAAATGTGATGATCTGTGACACTCATCATCATTCTCACATATGAACGTGTGCCTGACAACCACTTCTGTTCTACAAGCAAACAAGGCTTGAATATTTATCTCTTGGATCCCTTAATCGGAATCTTCGTGGTATAAGCTAGAACTGATGGCGGCATTCAAGAGAATCCAGAAGGTCTAACCTTGTCTGTGGTATTCTGAGTAAGATTCAA
>NC_029778.3:60300036-60301750 GCF_000817695.3 Arachis duranensis
TGATTCCTGGAATTCTCATTAAGAATTTTGATACCTTTATTTTCTTTTTCCACTTAATTTTCGAAAAAAAAGCACAAAAAAATTTACAAAGTCATAAAATCCAAAAAAATTTCTTGTTTGAGTCTAGTGTCTCATGTTAAGTTTGGTGTCAATTGCATGCATTCATTCATGTGTCTTAGTGATTTTCAAGTTATTCTTGATGATTTACTTGCTCTGATCTTTGAATTCTCTTGACTTGAGTGTTTTATGTGTCTCATATGCATTCTCATTTTGTTAGTGTCAGTAGTATACAAACTGCTAAGTTTGGTGTCTTGCATGCATTGTTAATTGATTTTAGTTGCATTTTGATTTTTCCTTATTATTAAAAATCCAAAAATATTTTTAATTTGTGTCTTTTCAAGTCAATAATACAGAGAATTGAAGATTCAGAACATTCAGCAGAGGAATTGCACAGAAAAAGCTGGGCGTTCAAAACGCCCAGTGAAGAAGGACAGACTAGCGTTTAAACGCTAGCCAGGGTACCTGGTTGGGCGTTTAACGCCCAAAAGGGTAGCATTTTGGGCGTTAAACGCCAGAATGGATACCATTCTGGGCGTTTAACGCCAGGATGGCACAAGAGGGAAGATTTTGTTTTCAAATCAATTTTTTTTCTAAGTTTTCAAAGTTTTTCAAAATCAAATCTTTTTCAAATCATATCTTTTCAATCAAATCTTTTTTCAAAATCAATTTCTTTCCATTTTCAAAGATACTTGCTATCAATTAATGATTTGGTTCAACATTTCAAATATGTTGCCTTTTCTGTTGAGAAAGGTTTAATGTTTGAACCATATCTTTTCTTGTTAGCCAAGTTATCAATTTTTAAAATCAAATCTTTTTTAAAATGTTTTTCAAATCATATCTTCTCAATCACATCTTTTTAAAACTAATCATATCTTCTTAACCACATCTTTTTCAAAATAGTTTTCAATCATATCTTTTTAATTTCTAATTTCAAAATCTTTTTCAAAAATCACTTGATCTCTTTCCCACTCTTGGTTTTCAAAAATTAATTAGTGTTTTTCAAAATATTTTCAAAATCTTTTACTTAATTTTTGAAAATTACTTCCCTTCTTCTCACATCCTTCTATTTATGGACTAACACTATTCCTTAATGCAAAAAATTCGAACTCCATCTTCTTTGATAAGTTCGAATTTTCTACTTCTGTCTTCTATTTTTCTTTTCCTCTGACACCTAAAGGAATCTCTATACTGTGACATAGAGGATTCCACATTTTCTTGTTCCCTTCTCTTTCTTATGAGCAGGAGCAAGGACAAAAGCATTTTTGTTGAGGCTGATCCTGAACCTGAAAGGACCTTGAAGAGAAAGCTAAGAGAAGCCAAAGCACAACTCTCAGTAGAGGACCTAACAGAGATCTTCAAAGAAGAAGAACCTATGGCAGCTGAAAACAACAACAATGCCAACAATGCAAGGAAGGTGCTGGGTGACTTTACTGCACCTACTCCCGACTTCTATGGGAGAAGCATCTCTATCCCTGCCATTGGAGCAAACAACTTTGAGCTTAAGCCTCAACTAGTTTCTCTAATGCAACAGAATTGCAAGTTCCATAGACTTCCATTGGAAGATCCTCATCAGTTTTTAGCTGAATTCTTGCAAATCTGTGACACTGTCAAGACTAATGGGGTTGACCCTGAGGTCTACAGACTTATGCTATTC
>NC_029778.3:60305269-60306550 GCF_000817695.3 Arachis duranensis
GATGCACTTTCCTTCACAAAACTATTGGGAGCAACTGAACACCTCCCTAGGAGAATTGAGTTCCAACATGGGACAACTAAGGGTGGAGCACCAAGAACACTCCATCATCCTCCATGAAATTAGAGAAGATCAAAGAATCATGAGAGAGGAGCAACAAAGACAAGGAAGAGACATTGAGGAGCTCAAGCACTCCATAGGATCTTCAAGAGGAAGAACAAGCCGCCATCACTAAGGTGGACCCGTTCCTTAATTTCCTTGTTCTTTATTTTCCTGTTTTTCGAATTTTATGCTTATGTTTATCTATGTTTGTGTCTTGTGATCATTGGTGTCTTAGTGTCTATGCCTTAAAGTTATGAATGTCCTATGAATCCATCACCTCTCTTGAATGAAAAATGTTCTTAATTGAAAAAGAGAAGAATTGCATGAATTTTGAATTTTATAGCAGTTTAATTATTTTGATGTGGTGGCAATATTTTTGTTCTCTGAATGTATGCTTAAACAGTGCATGTCTTTTGAATTTGTGGTTCATGAATGTTGGCTCTTGAAAGAATGATGAAAAAGGAGACATGTTACTGAGGATCTGAAAAATCCTAAAAATGATTCTTGAAGCAAGAAAAAGAAGTGAATACAAAAAAAAAGGAGAAAAACGAAAAAAAAGAGGGAGAAAAGAAAACGAAAAAAAAGAGAGAAAAAGAAAGAAATAAAGTTGTGATCCAAGGTAAAAAGAGTGTGCTTAAGAACCCTCATGATCAAAGTGTGAACCCGGATCCAAAGAATTATCTTACTATGGTTCGGGGGAAATACTTGGATTTTAGTCCGGAAAGTATAAGGTTGGCATTCAAGTTGCCCATGATGCAAGGAGATGAACATCCTTACACTAGAAGGGTCAACTTTGATCAAAGGTTGGACCAAGTCCTCACAGTCATTTGTGAAGAGGGCGCCCAATGGAAGAGAGATTCAAGAGGAAAGCCGGTTCAATTGAGAAGGCATGATCTCAAACCCGTGGCTAGAGGATGGTTAGAGTTTATACAACGCTCAATCATTCCCACTAGCAACCGGTCCGAAGTTACCATAGACCGGGCTATCATGATTCATAGCATCATGATTGGAGAAGAAATAGAAGTTCATGAGGTTATAGCTCAAGAACTTTATAAGGTGGCGGACAAGTCTTCTACCTTGGCAAGGTTAGCCTTTCCTCACCTCATTTGTCACCTCTGTTATTCGGTTGGAGTTGACATAGAGGGAGACATTCCCATTGATGAGGACAAGCCCATCACTAAG
>NC_029778.3:60306650-60332850 GCF_000817695.3 Arachis duranensis
TGTTACCTGACTATATGCTATCTGTTCTACTTGTACCTTAATTGTGTATTACTTGTCTGCATTGTTTGTGTTTGTACAACTGAGAGGTCCCTTATGCTGGTGTTGGTTGACGCTGAGGGCTGTTCTTGTTGAATTGGAATAATGATGTGATTAATTTGAAATGAGGATTATTGAATGTGATATTTGAGCTCCCTGGGTAAACGCAGTGAAGTGATTTCACTTGCTCCAGGTGAGGATATGAAGTAATGATATGATATTGCTGAGACAGGATAGCTGGGGATGGTTTTGTTTATAATTCTGATCCTGGTTTGTTGGAGAGTTAGAAAGTTGGAAAGCATGAGAAATATGAATTAAACTTAGTATTCCCTTGTAACAGTTGCCTAATCATGGATTAGCGAGGACATAGGGTGGATATTTGGTGAAAGAAAGTTTAGGATGCTTAGTGAGTTTTTATTGCAGTGCATTGTATTTATTTGACACTTTTGCCGTACTGGAAACCTATGGGTCAAAGGTTCTCATTCCGTATATATATCTTGTTTTTCAGATTCAAGTCCTGGTGCTCAGAAGTGAGCTGTGGTTCATCTGATAGATGGCGAAGATCTTTACATTCTCCACTTTATACTTTGCTTAGAATCTCTCCACCTTTATTTTGAAAAACTTATGTCATGTATTGAACTCTTTTGAACTTGACTATAGAGGCTCTTATGTTTCTTTTGGGAGAGATTAGGATATTCTGTTGTCAGCTACTTTCATACTGTACCCTCCCCGGCCTAAACTTTACGGGTCGTGACTATTGGCTATTTACTCATGTTATATACCCATGTAATGTACTTCTCTTATACTTCTTTGTGCTTTTATCTGTTTATCGCTTTCAACTTCACGCCTGATCTTTTAGTTGTCAAAACGTGAGTGATACGTCTTCGCGATTTTATTTTTACTCTTTTCAGGCTTCTCGATCGATTAAGACTCCTTTCAATTTTAATTATAGCTGTATATTAAAAATCCACCTGAGAGTCGTACCACCGTAATACCATTGACTTATGACACGAGCATAAGGATTTGAATATTATAGTATCAGAGTAGTTCGTTTCTGTAGAGCCTGAGGGACGGACTGACTATGCTTCTGTGCATTCTCTGTAAGTGTGTTTATGTGCTATTAGAATATCTAACTGATATACCTGGCATAAATGTTCATGAGCATGCATTTGGGACTTTGAAGCACTAAACTTCCGATATTGAGACTGATCAACTTAATACCGATTATTTGGTGTATATAGGAACCAGATGGCACCTCGTGGACGCGGTCGAGGTCGTAGGAGAGGTCGTATTAATCCTCAGGGGCCAGGGATCAACCCAAATGACCCGGTAAACTTTATGACTGCATTGGAGAACATCGATGCTGCTATGCAGGCAACTGCGAAGGCTCTTGGGCAACAGATGAACAACCATGGCAATGACGTAAGTGGAGCTCAGGGCCCGATGACATTGGCAACCTTCTTGAAGGTTAATCCACCTAAGTTCAAGGGAACTACTAGCCCGACTGAAGCCGATACCTGGTTTCAGGCTATGGAGCAAGCACTGCAAGCGCAGGTGGTACCTGAAGGGCAGTGTGTTGAGTTTGCTACCTATTTGTTCACTGGGGAAGCATCACATTGGTGGCAAGGAGTCCGACGTCTCCTGTAGCAGGGTGATGACTATATCACCTGGGATGCCTTCCGGGAGGAGTTCTATAAGAAGTACTTTCCAACTTCTGCCAGGACGGCCAAGGAACTTGAGTTGCTGCAGTTGAAGCAGGGTACTATGTCCGTATCTGAGTATACTGACAAGTTTGAGGAGCTGTTCAGGTTTTTACGTATGTGTCAGGGGACTCCGAGAGACTTTGAGCAATGGAAGTGCATTAAGTATGAAGGAAGACTCTGGAGCGATATCTTCAGCTCAGTGAGACCAATGGAGATCAGAACTTTCTCTGAGTTAGTGAATAAAAGTAGGGTTGTAGAAGAGTGCCTGAAGAAAGCAGCTACAGAGAGAGGAATCACAAGGGACCATTCCCACAGAACTGAGGGAAGAGCTTTGCACCTAGAGGTCCACATTTCAAGCGGGGAGGTTCTGGATCACACCAGAATCAGGCTCAGAACAATTTCAAGAGGTCCAACAACAACAACTCCCATGGGAAGAGGTTTGGGAAGCAGCCTCAGAACGAGCAAGCTTGTACTAGGTGTGGAAGTCACCATTCGGCAGACCCGTGCAAGGCTAGGTGGGGCTTATGCTATTCTTGTGGTAAGACGGGACATAAAGCTGCAAACTGTTCAGAGAAGCAGAAATAAGGTGCAGGGAGAGCACAGCAGTCTAGTCAGGTGTTCACCATCTAAGCTATAGGTGTCGAGGGATCCGAGACACTTATCTGAGGTAACTATGAAATGGTTGGTCAAACTTTAAATGCTTTATTTGATTCAGGAGCAACACATTCATTCATTGCTTTCGAAAAAGCTAGTGAGTTAGGATTGAAGATTGTACTTTTTAGGTTATGACCTAAAGGTGTATAATGCCACCCATGAAGCCATGGTAACTAGGCTAGGATGCACGCAAGTTGCATTTAGGGTCAAGCAACGTGACTTTGTCCATAACTTTATCTGCTTGCCGATGATTGGTCTTGATCTTATCTTGGGATTGGATTGGTTATCTGAGAACCATATACTGCTCAATTGTTCTGCAAAATCGGTGTACTTTATGCCGGAAGATACAGAAGGACCGGTTGTATTGGATAGTTATTACTTGAATTCTATGATGGTGAATTATTCTGGGACCGAATGTTAGGGTATCTTATTGTTCATTGCGGGTGTTTTGGGTAATGATCAAAGATTGGAACAATTTCTTATTGTGTGTGAGTTTTCGGAGGTGTTTCCCGACGATATTGATGAATTTCCACCTAACCGAGAGGTTGAGTTTGCTATTGAGTTGGTGCCTGGGGTTGGACCAATCTCGAGTGCTCCCTATAGGATGTCACCGCTAGAAATGATGGAGCTAAAGTCTAAGTTAGAGTATCTGTTGGGTTAGAACTTTATCCAACCAAGTGTTTCCCCGTGGGATGCACCTATATTATTGGTAAAGAAGAAAGACAGGAGTATACGGCTCTGTGTGGATTATAGGCAGCTAAACAAGGTCACAATAAAGAGTAAGTACCCACTGCCGAGGATTGATGATCTCATGGATCAATTACAAGGAGCCGGGATTTTCTCCAATATCGATTTACGATCCGGTTATCACCAGATAAGGGTGAGGGGTGAGGATATCCCTAAGACCGCTTTCAGTACTCGTTATGATCATTATGAGTACACTGTAATATCTCTTGGATTGACAAACGCTCCTGCAGTGTTTTGGATTATATGAACAGAGTTTTTCATCCATTCCTGGATAAATTTGTTGTTGTCTTCATTAATGACATATTGATTTACTCCAAGACTGAAGAAGAGCATGCAGAACACTTGAGGACCGTGTTGCAGATACTAAAGGAAAAGAAACTCTATGCGAAACTATCTAAATGTGGATTCTGAAAGAGTGAAGTGAAGTTTCTGGGTCACATGGTGAGTAAGCAGGGGATAGCTATAGACCCATCTAAGGTAGAGGCAGTAATGGATTGGGGGCGACCAACCTCAGTAATAGAGATAAGGAATTTTCTGGGCTTAGCTGGCTATTACCGAAGATTCATCAAAGGCTTCTCGCAAATAGCTTTGCCATTGACAAGGTTAACCCGCAAGGACGTGCCATTCGTTTGGACTCCTAAGTGTGAGGAGAGCTTTCAGGCATTGAAGCAAAAGTTGAACACCGCGCCTGTGTTGGTGTTACCTGAGCCAAATGAGTCATTCGAGGTGTACTGTGATCCCTCACTAAAGGGTCTAGGGTGCGTGCTGATGCAGCATCGTAATGTGGTGGCGTATGCCTCATGGAAGTTGAGACCTCATGAAGTTAATTACCCTACGCACGATTTGGAGCTCGCTGCGGTTGTGTTTGTGCTAAAGGTATGGAGGCATTACCTCTTTGGGGTTATGTTCCAAGTTTTCTCTGATCACAAGAGCTTGAAGTATCTCTTTGATCAAAAAAAGCTTAATATGAGGCAGAGGAGGTGGATGGAATTACTGAAGGACTATGACTTTGAGTTGAATTACCATCCGGGGAAGGCAAATGTAGTGGCAGATGCCTTATGTCGGAAGTCGTTGTATGCTGCTTGGATGATGCTTCGAGAGGAGGAGTTGCTCAAGGAATTTGAGAGTCTGAAGATTGGTGTTCAAGAAGTGTCTGGAACTCTGTGTTTGAATCGATTACAAATCTCACGTGATTTTAAATCCGAACTCCTAAAGGCTCATCAAGACGATGACGTGTTACCAAAGGTGTTACCAGCTATTGAGCAAGGGAAACAATGGAGAGTGTCGGAGGATCAAGATGGGTTATGGAGATTCAAGCGTAGGATCAATGTGTCGGATGTTGGCACTTTACAGCAAGATATCTTAAAGGAAGCACACAAAAGCGGGTTCTCTATTCACCCGGGAAGTACTAAGATGTACCATGATCTAAAGGCAATATTTTGGTGGTCAGGTATGAAGAATGATGTGACGAAATATGTTTCAAAGTGGTTAACCTGTCAGAAGGTAAAGATCGAACACCAAAGACCTAATGGGATGTTGCAACCCTTAGAGGTGTCGAAATGGAAGTGGGAAAGCATTGCGATGGACTTTGTGTCGAGATTGCCAAGGACTAGGGACGGTTTTGATGTTGTTTGGGTGATTGTAGACCGACTGATGAAGTCAGCTCACTTTATACCCATTCGGATGACTTACACCCTTGAGGAGCTAGCACAGTTATACATAAAGGAGATTGTGAGACTTCATGGTGTACTTGCTACTATAATTAACCCCAAAACCTCGAAGTGAAACGAGGATCTCTATCAAAGATTATAGTAGCAAGTATACCATGAAGTCTCACAATCTCCTTTATGTATAACCGTGCTAGCTCCTCAAGGGTGTAAGTCATCCGAATAGGTAAAAAGTGAGCTGACTTTGTCAGTCGGTCCACAATCATCCAGACAGCATCAAACTCTAGTCCTTGGCAATCCCAACACAAAGTCCATCGCAATGCTTTCCCACTTCTATTGCGGAACCTCTAAAGGTTGCAACGTCCCGGTAGGTCTCTGGTGTTCAATCTTCACCTTCTGATAGGTTAAACACTTCGAAACATATTCCACCACATCATTCTTTATACCCGGCCACCAAAACATCGCCTTTAAATCATGGTACATCTTAGTACTCCCCGGGTGAATAGAGAATCCGCTTTTCTGTGCTTACTTTAAGATATCTTGTCGCAAAGTGCCAACATCCGGCACAATGATCCTACCCTTGAATCTCCATAACCCATCTTGATCCTCCGACACTCTCCATTGCTTCCTTTGCTCAATAGTTGGTAACACCTTCGGTAACACATCATCGTTTTCGTGTGTTTTTAGGAGTTCGGATTTAAAGTCACTCGAAATTTGTAATCGACTCAAACGCAGAGTCTCAGACACTTCTTGAACACCAATTATTAGACTCTCGAATTCCTTGAGTAACTCCTCCTCTCGAAGCATCATCCAAGCAGCATACAACGACTTTCGACTTAACGCATCTGCCACTACATTCGCCTTCCCCGGATGGTAATTCAACTCGAAATCGTAATCCTTCAGTGATTCCATCCACCTCCTCTGCCGCATATTGAGCTCTTTCTGATCAAAGAGGTATTTCAAGCTCTTGTGATCAGAGAAGACTTGGAACTTAACCCCATAAAGGTAATGCCTTCACACTTTTAGCGCAAATACAACCACAGCAAGTTCCAAATTATGCGTAGGGTAGTTAACTTCATGAGGTCTCAACTACCGTGAGGCATACGCCACCACATTACGATGCTGCATCAGCACGCACCCTAAACCCTTTAGTGAGGCATCACAATACACCTCAAATGATTCATTCGGCTTGTGTAGCACCAACACAGACGCGGTGGTCAACTTTTGCTTCAACGCCTGAAAGCTCTCCTCACACTCAGGAGTCTAAACAAATGTTGCGTCTTTGCGGGTTAACCTTGTCAATGGCAAAGCCATCTGCGAAAAGCCTTTGATGAATCCCCGGTAGTAACCAGCTAAGACCAGAAAACTCCTTATCTCAGTCACTGAGGTTGGTCGCCCTCAATTCATTACCGCCTCCACTTTAGATGGGTCAACTGTTATCCCTTACTTACTCACCACGTGACCCAAAAACTTCACCTCACTCTTCCAGAATTCACATTTGGACAATTTTGCATAGAGTTTCTTTTCCTTTAGTATCTGTAACACCGTCCTCAAGTGTTCTACATGCTCTTCTTCAGTCTTGGAGTAAATAAGTATGTCATCAATGAAGACAACAACGAATTTATCCAGAAATGGACGAAACACTCTTTTCATATAATCCATAAACACTGCAGTACGTTTGTCAACCTAAAAGACATTACAATGTACTCGTAGTGACCATAGCAGGTCCTGAAAGTAGTCTTAGGGATATCCTCACCACTCACCCTTATTTGGTGATAACCGTATCGCAAATCGATATTGGAGAAGACCTCGGCTCCTTGTAACTAATCCATGAGATCATCAATCCTCGCCAGTGGGTACTTATTCTTTATTCTGACCTTGTTCAGCTGCCTGTAATCCACACAAAGCCGCATACTCCCGTCTTTCATCTTTACTAGTAACACTGGTGCACCCCACGGGAAAACACTTGGTCGAATAAAATTCTTATCCAACAGATCCTCTAACTGAGACTTTAGCTCGGCTATTTCTAGCGGTGACATTCTATAAGTAGCACTCGAGATTGGTCCCGCCCCAGGCACAAACTCAATAGCAAACTCAACGTCTCGCTTAGGTGGAAATTCATCAATATCATCGGGAAACACCTCCGAAAACTCACACACAACCAGAATTTGTTCTAATCTTTGATCATCACCCGAAACACCTGCAGTTAACAACAAGATACCCTGAAATTCGGTCCCATAATAATTCACCATCATAGAATTCAAGTAATAACTATTCAATACAACTGGTCTTTCTGTATCTTCTGGCATAAAGTACACCGATTTTTGCAGAATAATCGAGCAGGACATGGTTCTCAGATAACCAGTCCAATCCCAAGATAAGATCAAGACCGATCTTCGGCAAGCAGATAAAGTTATGGACAAAGTCACGTTGCTTGACCGTAAATGCAACTTGCGAGCATCCTAGCCTAGTTACCATGCCTTCATGGGTGGCATTATACACCCTTAGGTCATAACCTAAGACTACAATCTTCAATCCTAACTCAATAGCTTTTGCGAATGCAATAAAAGAATGTGTTTCTCCCGAATCAAATAAAGCATTTAAAGTTTGACCAGACATTTCACAATTACCCCGGATAAGTGTCTCAGATCTCTCGGCACATATAGCTGAGGTGGTGCACACTTGACCAGACTATTGTGCTCTCCCTACACCTTGTTACTGCTTCTATGGACAATTTGCGGCTTCATGTCCCACCTTACCACAAGAATAGCATAACTAGTACAAGCTTGCTCGTTCTGAGGCTGCTTCCCAAACCTCTTCCCCAACTGGGAGTTGTTATTGTTGGACCTCCTGAAATTGTTCTGACCCTGATTCTGGTGTGACCCAGAACCTTCCCGCTTGAAAAGTGGACTTCTAGATGCAAAGCTCTTCCCTTAGTTCTGTGGGAATGGTCCCTTGTGACTTTCTCTCTCTGTAGCTGCCTTCTTTAAACACTCTTCAGCAACCATACTCTTGTTCACCAACTCGGAGAAAGTTCTGGTCTTTATTGGTCCCACTTAGCTAAAGATATCGCTCCGGAGTCCTCCTTCTTACTTAATGCACTTCAATTCCTCATAGTCTCCCAGAGTCCCCTGACACATACCGAAAAACCTGAATAGCTCCTCAAACTTGTCAGTATACTCAGATACGGATAAAGTACCCTGCTTCAGCTGCAGCAACTCAAGTTCCTTGGCCATCCTGACAGAAGTTGGAAAGTACTTCTTATAGAACTCCTCCTGGAAGGCATCCCAGGTGATATAGTCATCACCCTACTGCAGGAGACGTCAGACTCCTTGCCACCAATGCGATGCTTCCCCAGTGAGCAAATAAATAGCAAACTTAACACACTATCCTTCAAGTACCACCTGCGCTTGCTGTGCTCGCTCTATAGCCTGAAACCAGGTATCGACTTTAGTCAGACCAGTAGTTCCCTTGAATTTAGGTGGATTAACCTTCAAGAAGGTTGCCAATGTCATCGGTCCCTGAGCTCCACTTACGTTATTGCCATGGTTGTTCTTTTGTTGCCCAAGAGCCTCCGCAGTGGCCTGCATAGCAGCAGCCATGTTCTCCAATGCCGTCATAAAGTTTACCGGGTCATTTGGGTTGATCCCCGGCCCCTGAGGATTAATACGACCTCTCCCACGACCTCAATCACATCCACGAGGCGCCATCTGGTTCCTATACACACCAAACAATCAATATTAAGTTGATCAGTCTCAATATCGAAAGTTTGGTGCTTCAAAATCCCAAATACATGCTCATGAAAATTTATGCCAGGTATATCAGTTAGATATTCTAATAGCACATAAACACACATACAAAGAATGCACAAAAGCATAGTCAGTCCGTCCCTCAAACTCTACAGGAACGAACTGCTCTGATACCATAACGTAACACCATAAATCAATGGTATTATGGTGGTACGACTCTCATGTGAATTTTTAATATATAGTTATAAGTAAAATTGAAAGGAGTATTAATTGAGAAGCCTGAAAAAGAGTAAAAATAAAATCGCGAAGACGTATCACTCACGTTTCGACATTATGAAAGTAGCTGACAACAAAGTCTCTTAATCTCTCCCAAAAGAAACATAAGACCTTTTATAGGCAAGTTCAAAAGAGTTCAATACATGACATAAGTTTTTCAAAATAAAGGTGGAGTGATTCTAAGCAAAGTATAAAGTGAAGAATGTAAAGATTTTCGCCATCTCTCAGATGAACCACAGCTCACTTCTGAGCACCAGGACCTTTATCTGAAAAACAAGATATATATACGGAATGAGAACCCCCGACCCATGGGTTTCCAGTACTATAAAAGTGCCAAATAAATACAATGCACTGAAATAAAAACTCACTAAGCATCCTAAACTTCCTTTCACCAAATATCCACCCTATGTCCTCGCTAATCCATGATTAGGAAACTGTTACAAGGGAATGCTAAGTCTAATTTATATTTCTCATACTTCCCGACTTTTTAACTCTCCAACAAACCAGGATCAGAATTATAAACAAAATCATCCCCAGCTATTCTGTCTCAGCAATATCATATCATTACTTCATATCCTCACTTGGAGCAAGTGAAATCACTTCACTGCGTTTACCCAGGGAGCTCAAATATCTCATTCAATAATCCTCATTTCAAACTAATCATATCATTATTTCATTTCAACAAGAAAAGCCCTCAGCGTCAACCGACACCAGCATAAGTGACCTCTCAGTTGTACAAACACAAACAATGTAGACAAGTAATACACACTTAACGTACAAGTAGAACAGATAGCATATAGTTAGGTAACATAGCATATATGATATGGCAATCCAAAACAAATAGGCAAACCCAAATAATTCAAACATATAAAAATGATGTATGCTTGCCCTATGGCTGATGATATCATCTGTTGGTTATATAGCCAACCCGACACGTACTAGTAGCTAACAATGGACAGAAACACCCATCGCAGAGAAAGTAGGTTTGAGCTACAACCCCCTTGCTACTACCTGCTCAACCCAGAGCCAGTGGAATAACCACTACTGCATCTACTACCCAGACGGATGTTTAAAAGTTCGACCTGGAGCGAGTGGATTCACCACTACTGCCGCTACTACCCAGGCGTTATAATCTCTTACCTGAAGCAAGTGGGACGAACCATAACCCTTGCTACTGCCCAGGATCTCAAAGCATACATTCATTCAGTTTAAAAAAATTAATCATCATTGTTATCAAATCTCAAACATTAACCTGGAGCAAGCGGGACAAACCACCACCCTTACTACTACCCAGGTATCACAAATACACATTTATTCATAATCACCCTTCATTATTATCAATTCTCAAACAATGACCCGGAGCAAGGGGAACGAACCACGACGCTTGCTACTACCCACGTATCACAGATATATATTTATTCAAAACTTCATAATTAAACTCATTTATCATAAACCTCCTTCCCCATCTCATACTCGGAGCAAGTGGACAACGCCACTGCCTACTACCCGGGGTCACACGTCACATTCAACACTTTTCATCATTATTCATTTACCACATTCATTAATCATATATGCATCTCCGGCATACTCGCCACATGTTCAAGCTTCCTCAATCAATCATAATCATTTAATCATTAATCATATACATGTACATACTCAGCCATATTTCAATGCTTGTCACTGCCATCCGGCTCATAACATATACATCACTCTTACCATCATCCTCAGCAACTCATACAATCGTCATTACTCATCATTCATCATTGATTCTTACTTTACTTCATCCACAAGTTACCACATATCCTAGCTTCTTTTCATTACTAGGCATGCTATAAAGATTTAGGATCTAGAGGATGAAAATGGAGGCATAGAAGTCTGAAATTTGGCTTTAAAAACTAAAAAAAAAATAACTTTTGCTGAAAACAGGGTCACGCGTGCGCGTCGCCCATGCGCACGCGTGGAAGCCAAAGAAACAACGTGACGCGTGTGCGTCGCCCACGCGCACGCGTGGTAGTCAGAAATGCAGAGCGACGCGTACGCGTCAGCCACGCGTACGTGTGGGTGCGTTTTGTGCTCCTCGTACAAAATCAGCACAGTACCCGCACAACTCTCTGGATTTTCTATGAGGCATTCACATCAGTGCAGCGACGCGTACGCGTCAGCCAGGCGCACGCGTGGGTGTGTAAAAATCGAGACTAACACATGCGCGTCGGCCACGCGTGCGCGTGGAAGCACTATTTTCCAATATTTTTTTACTAAGTTAAAAAGCTGCAGAATTACACTTTTAAACACCAGACTTCCAACACACATAACTTCTTTTACAAAATTCTTTTTTCAACCATTTCTGAACTATTGGAAATATCTTTGAATAAACTTTTATAAAAATTCATTTTTGAAGGATTCCAAACTCCGTGGACCGAGTTACGGACCGCCGAAGTTGGTCAAAAATCAGTGTTTACCCAAACATGAAAATCACCAATTTTTCCAATGTTTACAAGCCAAATTCATTTTCACTCATCCAAACAACCACAACCCAACCACATTCACATAATTACACTCAACTAAACCAAACCTACCTCCTCTATACAATTTCACCCAAAACTATCAAATTCTACACCTTAATTTCCTCAAACCTTATTGTTCAATAACCAAACCGATTATTCATATATTCAATATCAAAAATCCATCCAATCTCTTATATCATCACACAATACACACATCAACTTACCTTTTTAACCTCTTTCTGGCCTCCGGCCCAAAATTCACAGCCTCCGGTCCAATTTCACAATTTAAATATATATTCCACAAACTAATACTCACTATCCAATTCATCAAATTCTCAACACACCAAACATACAATTCACACAATTCTTAATCCAGTCATTAATTTATATTACATATCAACTATACATATTAGCAACAACCATTTACACAATCCAAACTTAATCCTAAAGGCATCTAGCCTAGGAATGCTCATAACACCACACAGTACTTAAATGAAACTTAAACCGTACCTCTTGTAATCAAAATAATTGAGTTTCTTCTTTGGAAGTCTCCACCAACCTTAGCTTCAAGCCTCACCAAAGCTCCTCAAGCAATATTAACCTCCCAATTGTGCACCAAAATCACCAAATACACTAACATAACCAATTTTCACATATATACATTAACCTAGGGTTCATGAAATTGATGAATCACAAGGGTTGGAGGATTTCTTACCTTAACCTACGAAATTTTGTGATGAATATCACCAATGGCTCATACTAGAGCACTCCTAAACAACCAAAATCACAAGATTTTCTCAAAACCCAAACCAAATTCGAATTTAAAGAGAAAAACAAAAACTGGGTAGAGGACAGTGGATTACTCACCACAAAATTTAGATAGAATTGTAGAGAATGAGAAGAGCAACGCTTGACCGCAAACGGCTCGTCAATCGGAGTTTCGGAGATAAAGTTATGGTGATTTGAAGTTTGATGGAGATAGAATTTTCTCTCTTCTTTCTCCCTTCTCTATTTCAGCGCCCGAAGCCCCTTTCATTAGGGTAAATGAGCTGAAATGCTCATAACTAATGCTTATATATGTTGGGTCTTGGATCCACTTAGGCCCGGTTCATTTATTTTTGTCTGTTGGCCCAATTTTGAGCCAAAATCTTTAAGATTAGCGCTTAAATTGCATTTTAAATATTTCTACCTTCCCTAATTAAAATTCCTAATTTCTTAACCTCATTTGCTTATAATCAATTTTCGCAGTTGCAGTATCAGACGAATCTCAGCCGGCACTGCCGGTCAAAATTCCAATGCGCATTTTTATGTAAAAAACTATATTTTTTAATTCAAAAAAATTCACTGAGTCCAAATATCATATTTAAATTACAAAATTCCGATTGCTAAATTTTCTAATCATATTCGCTCCTATTTAATTTATTATTTAATTAATTACGGTTTGATCGATTTTACAATAAATAAATATATGTAATCAATATTTATTTAATTGTCTTAGTTAAATTTAAAATGTAAAGAGAAAAACTAATGATTATTATTAGATATCTTCATATTAAAAATTGATAGTTAATTTTCCTGAATAAGTAATTAATTCTTACGTTAAATATGTCATATATAAAATCAATATTTGGAGAACCACATTTTTTCTATTAACTAGCTGCTCGATAACCACTGTCTAGCTTGTCTGTCAATTCGCTTTTATTATGGTTGTTAAGTTGAATTATTCTTAAAAAAAAGGAAAAAGAAAAGATAAAATAGCATAAATTAGATGAGTTTCATTATCTTGATCGATATTTTATTTAAGGATTTTTATTCACAAAATAAAAACACAAAATATGTTTGCGCAATAGAATTATTCACATATTCAATCAGATTAACCTAAAATAAAATATAAAAAATATGAATACATGTCGTCTTTATAAAATCAAACACTTTATTTTTCTATTAAATTTTAAACTATACAAAATAATTATTTATATAATTTAATTCTGTCAGTAAAATCAATCTTATCCAAATTGTTTCATTAGTTATTACTAATGGAGAATATTAACATGAAACATTAACTTACATACATAATTGTTAAGTTTTGACATATTGCTAGTTAAACGAATCAATCTTTGTAGTGAGATGGACAAATCAATCCCACTACCCTACGATCTCCCTTCTCGCCTACACTCTCTTCCTCAACAGCAGCAGTCTCCTCCTCCTCATCATCATCTGCAACCTCCCTCCTCTACTCCTCCTCCTCCATTACCCTTACCTCTCCTCCACCACCACTTCATTCCCTCTCTACCTTCCTTCCCCACCTCCACCTCCTTTTCTGTCATCACCAACTACCACAACCACAACAAAGGAGGATATTTTTACTTGTAATTTGTAAAAGTCATTTTATATTTTGGAGAATATTTTTTAAATAATTATAAAATAATAAAATTACCAATAATAAAAGGTATAATACATGAAATGTAAACAATAGTAACATTAATATAATGATTAAGTAAATACATAATAATATTTAGTTATTTATAAATAATAATTTTAATTATATTATTATTAATTATTATTATTATTATTAACTTATATAAAAGAAACAATATTTACAAAATCAAGTGTTTATTTGTCTAAAACACAGAAATCAATGGCTTAGAGATGATTTTCACTTTATTTTTGGTCTAAAACATCTTTCTACGCATAACGAATAAATAATTAATTAAATATTTTTTAATAGAGCATCAAATATTTCAAATTACTAATGGAACATTATAGATGCGTCCGATAAAAAGGATCATGAAGATCGAGAACTATAAATGGAGTGAAAATAGATTAACTTTAGTGTTTTTTTTTTAATGCTTTAAATGTATGCAGTGTATAGTTGGAAGAGACAATTATATATATTGAAATGATAAAGCTATCAATTGATATAAATTTTAAAGAGTGAATAATATAAGTTGGTAGAAATCATTATTGGCGGGTATAATTTAAAAAAGAAAAGGTAGAAAGTCCAAAAATTAAAAGAAAAAGTTAAGAAAGAAATTCTCATTATTATTATTAATAAATATAAATATAAAGTTCTAATGCTTGAGTAGTATATTATCTATAAAGAAAAAGAAAACATTATATATAACAAGTGGGTTTTTCTTCAATTTATTTGAATAAAATTATTATAAACACCCTTGGTGACAACAATTTGCTTTTCCCTAAACCCTTCTGATCAATTTTGAAATGGCCACTGTTTTTCTAACTCAAGCAAGAGAGATATATATAGATAGAGGAGTGTGTGTATATAGGGGGGACCTTGTTGTGGAGTTTTGAATAGGAATCTCACAAGGTGTTATTATTGAAAGTTGAAAGCATTGGGGGGAGGGAGAGAATATTCTAAGGCCACCAAAGTTCAACAGCTAAACTCCAAAGTCAAAATATTAAAGAATGTTAGAAAAGAAAAACATGATTAGATTATGATTAATAAGGATGGTAGCAAATTTAGAAGGAAAAGTCAAGTCAGCCCACAAGGGGACGACTGCTCAAACTTCCAAAAATTCACTGCCTTTGTCAGCTCCGTGTCTTCTTACTTGCATTATGCATCTTCCCTTCTCAACTTTTCATGTAGTAAATAATCTTCCCCCATTCATTTACTACTTTCTTGTCTTAGGCTGCTATCATGCAATTAAAAAAATATATAAAAAGAATCCTATTCGTTTTCAAAGACTTCATTCATAAATTAGGGTTATTAATAAAATATTGATTAATACTACTGAATTTTTTACATAACTACTTATAATCAAACGGGATATAGTCTTTTTTTTTTAATCATCATTAAAATTTTCAAGTGACTTGAAAAGGAAAATTAAATAAAAATAAATAAATAATAATCGCCTTTATAATTTATGTAATATAATTGATAAATCAAAAAATTATATTAATTTTTGTCTTTTCTTAAAAATACAACAACAAAGATAAAAGAAAAAAATGACACAACGATATATTCTAATTTAACTACAAAGTACCATGGGATTTACGTTTAGTCTTCACCATAAATTATGTTAAAATTTTCATTAAACATCAATTTTAAAAATTCTGATTCATATTTTTGTCATTCACCTAAACTAATTTAAATTTAGTAATCTCTAAATACTAACTCAACCTAAATTAAGAAAACTAAGTATATTATAATTCGAGCACATGCACTTTCAAAACAAACACTCAAACAAAAATAAAAATAATTTATATGTGAACTAATTTTCTTTGTTTTTTATATCTCTCAACATGAACTTAATTCTAGATAATAAAAAAAATTGAAATACACTCAATAACCAAAAAAAGAAAATAGACTCAGCAAAAGCTCTTTGTCATGTGTATGATCTGAATTATTTTGAATTGGTTACCTTTTTCTTTAAACAAATTATCACATATAGAACTTGATATCCTCTTCAATGTAGGAATCATTTCCTCATTTAATCAAATTAGCCGTTGCACTTATCAAGCATATAGCCGTTAGCTTTATTTGATTAAGAATAACTTCCTTGGCTTTATATCAAAGTGTTTCATCATTCCAAACATCGCATGAGTTAATCTTCAATGATATTCTTCACATTATTGTTAATTTGCGCAATTTATGCTTGCTAGATTGATCATCATTGATTGCTTCTTTTTTTTTAGTTCATTTTTAAAGAATTATCAACTATATAATGAGAGTCAATTTTTAAAAGTATCTTCCTTTTTCAATATCGAATATGCTGCAGCAAATAAAACTTTCTTATTTTATTATTTGTACAGTTACAGCCAGCTTAGTGCTGATCATTTGCAATGAATGAAAAATCTTTTCCTATTTTATTCTGCAAATTATTGCAATAATAGCTCTGTGACTATCGGCCATCAATAGAAAAATCGGAAAAGCTTTACATCCATGTATTTTTCACATAGTTGTTAACCAAATAATTTCTTCCACACGCGCGTCTCCCACCCCTCACTCGTTTGCCATACACGCGCTACATATAACGTGCTGCAACTTAAAGCTTTGCTCAATGTAAATCTTCTGCTGCAACGTAAACTTTCTTCTCTGCTCACGTTCTTCCTTATTGATCTGCATTGCCTTCGTTGTTCTCCTCTGGTCGCGTTCATCTTCTCGTTTTCTTATTCCGACCTGGTTACGTTGCATTTATCTTCTTCCTATTATTCTTCATTTTCTTCTTCGATATGTACTTTTGAATTGAAACAATGAATGACTCAACTTCAAATCAGTTGAATGGAGAGCAATTTAGATTACTCTTCTAAAACGAATCAAACTGACAAAGTTTGGATTATTCAGTTTTGAATCGAATTGAACAGAATGTAATTGCTAATTTGAATTGAATTAAATGGACGGAAGTGTACTGAATTGAATTGATAATATGTAAATTGTAGGTAGAGTTATTTGAATTTAATTTTATATAGTAGATTATGTTTCTTTCACTCAGTACTATATAATTGTTTCACCATGAGTACTGTGTTCGGTTCATTCTGCAGAAAGCTATTTGAATTTGATTTTATATAATGGATTATATTTTGTTCACTCAGTACTATACAATTGTTTTACCATGAGTATTGTGTTCGGTTCACCATGAGTATTGTGTTCGGTTCACCATGAATACTGTGTTCGGTTCATTCTGCAGAAAGCTGTTTGAATTTGATTTTATATAATGGATTATATTTCGTTCACTCAATACTATACAATTGTTTCACCATGAGTACTATGTTTAGTTCACCATGAGTACTGTGTTCACCAGAGAGAGAGAAGGAGGAAAAGACAAAAAAAAATACAGTAGCAACAACAACAAAAGAATGACGATAAGGAGAAGACACGTGAAGGAGAAGGAATGTGAAAAAGAAGGAGGAGAAGGAGGAAGAGAAGGAAGGAGAAGAAGAAGACAAAGAAGAAGAAGATGCTCCGTGTGTAAACAAGCGTGAGAAGAAGAAGAAGAAGAAGCGTGGGGGAGAAGAGAAGAAGAAGAGAAGAAGCGTTGGGCAAAAGCAATTTTGTGTGTGTTGAGCGCATGTATTTCATATTTCATTTAATGGTATTAGGTTTTTTTGGTGCTGGGCCAATTTCATTACACGGTTACATGGATATGTAGAATCCTTCTAAAAAAAATAACACTTATAATATAGAATCTATACACTCAATCAATTATATAAGAATCAGATATTCCAACCAAATCGCTTTAAAAAAAATTCTAAAATTGTTGAATATATTATTTGAACGTAGGTATTTCTTATTATTATATGCTCTCCTTACCAGATAACTTGTTAATTATAATTTGTTGAAACTTGATTGTTTTTAAAATATTAGTAAAAATATGTATTTTAAGTTTTTTAATTTTAGACTTTTAACTATTTTATATTTTTTATTTACATAAGATCGGTTTTATTGGTTCAACTAGTAACTTATCGGTTGAACTAATAAACTAATAAATCAGTAGCCTGATCGGTACAATCATCGGTTCAGTTCTAACAACTATAATTATATCTCAATCAAATGTTTTATCATTATTAAAGTTGTCAAATATTTTCTGAACTCAACGACGATTACATCCACCATTCTTCTTTCAACTAGCTAGATAGATGTTGAAGATGTATTCTTTTTTATATATATAAAATTTTTAAATGGATAATGAAACTTATCTTTTAATTTATACCTATTTTCCTTGGATTTTGATTTTTCTATTTCGATAAGAAATGTCAACCAAATTTCTATCAAGATATCAATTCAGAGAGTAGTTACAACTCTTCTCAAAGAATTTGTCCCAAGAACATATTGATTCGAAATAAAGACTTCACAGCAAATTAGAAAGAAAATGATAACTTTATATTTTTTTGGACGCACTATTGAAAACATGAATTTTTCAAATATTTGAGTAAAATTGGATCAAACATACAATTTTAAAATGCAATTAAGAACTGATAACCACTGTTTCATTTGTTTTTCATCGACTTCACAGGTAGTATCGAAATGAGTTTGTATCATAATCTTATTCGGGAAGTGGATATGACTCCTCTCTCACAGAATGAGCTCGACCCGAGATTTACTTATCTAGTGCCTTGATTAAATTGATGTATTGCAAAATGGTATTGTAGAATGAATTGCAAAGTGATAATCGAAGAACTTGTGCAAAAGATAAAAATAAAGACGAAATAATAATATAGAAAATAACGAAAAAATGAAAATAAATGTAATAAAAGATACAATGAACTTAAAAAGAATGGAAATAATGAAAGAAATGATGAAATAATAGAAAGGGAAATAACAAAAGAAAACAAAACTTAAAAGAAAATAGAAAAATGAAAAGGAAATAAAGGAAAATAAAGAACTTGAAAGAAAATGGTGATGCCATTCAACACTCACATTCACACGCACTCTATTTTTCCATGCGTCAGTGTGACTGAGAATTTCTGCAGAGTTTTGATGTGGTTTTGGAGTAGGTTAGAATGGATGCTTATTTTGACTTCAATCTTCTTATTTATAGAGGAAAGATTTGGCAGATGTTCTCCCCACGTTCATTCTGCAGCTTGTTCCTTAATTTTCACCCTATATTCTCCATTTCAACTTGAGGATCAAGTAATAGTCAACTCAGCTTAAGGGTCAAGTAAAAGCCTTAATGTTCAAGGAAAAATAGTAACTGCTTTTCAACTTGTTTTTCACATGTTGAAATCTTCAATTTCAACTTCAACTCTGCTCATGCTGAAATCTTTGACTTTGACTCTCCTGCTAGTTTTAACAATCTTTGAACTTAACGTTCTTGCACCATCTTTCTTCGAATTTAACTTGCTCGCATCTGCATCTGTTACTAGCTCTGACTCTTCAGATCGATACAATCTGTAGTCGAAACTCATCTAAGTCGAGGAAACTATTAGCACCAACAAATGTTGGCAAACATCAAATTTGACTCTTCTTGCTTAAGTCTAGACCTTCGACTGACCCTTCGACTTAATTTTCAGCTTAATACAAACTCTTGTCGAGATTTATCTCAATGTCGAAAAACTCATTCTGAAGGCCAAACTACTTCTCTTACTAGTTTCACCTAGTTATTCAAATTAATACAATCCTTATGTCGACCTTCAAAGATTCAACATTTACCTAAGTCAAAATATCAATTTTGAGTGCCAACAAATGCTCCTTTAAAATTTGTTATTTTGTAAAAAAAATACAAATTTTATATATGTTTATGATGGGTGCTAAACCACCAAAAGTTCAGAAAGTTTGACTTATCACCTCTTCGAAGGTATTGCATTGTCATTTAAATTATTCTCATTATCTCTTATACTTACAATTTCACTTTCTTCTAATGCATTGCAATCGAATCCATCTCAGCCGAAGCAATCCCAAAAAGAGACTTCCTCTCAAGTTGCTGATGTCGACACTCCCTCTGATCGGGAAGTGAACTAACATGTTCATGCTGAAACAAAAATTCTTCAACCTATTGGTAGTCTATCTGCCCCTGTTTTGACTTTGACTCAGAATCCACCATCAACAGCAGCATCTCATACTTCGACAACTTCTCCTCTAGTATCTTTCTTAAGTTAGCATCACCTGTTAAATAAACATTCACTTCCTATCTAACTTTTATACCCCTTCCTTTTCGAGGTTTGCTATACTCCCCTTCATAGTGGTGCTGAAACTCACCAAGAATATGCTCCTGGATATGGGTTAGGATTGACTACTGCAGCAGTAACTTCTATTACTGGACTGTCAACACAGAAATTTGTTGACTAGGACATAGAGTCAACACAAAAATTTGTTAACTAGGATTAAGGATCGACGTAGAAATTCATTGACCAGGACATAGAGTCGACACAAAAATTTGTCGACCAGAGTATAAGGTCGACACACAAATTCGTCGACCAGGACATAGGACCACCTTTTAATGTTCCTTCTCCAGAAACTAGATATTTGAATTTTGATGATACCGACTTCGACCTGGAAAATATCCTGCCTGAAGCTCAACAAGTTTATTTGTTCAAATCTTCAGAAAATAAATTAGACTTCTCGAATTCTAAAATTCTAAGGGATCAAGACTATATAACAATCGTGCACGCTCCGTTGTACACTCCTTCCTCTCAGCTATGTAGGTTGAGAGTCGAGCCTTGTGGCTCGACACTTCTATTAGATGGTTTCTTTGGTGGCCAAGTCCTCCTTAGTCTTAGGGACCAATCTAATACTATGGGTCCCCACATAGCACCCTTTGATGAGAGATGGGTCACATGTGCTCATATCAACATCTTGTGGTCGAACACTAGATTGATATTTCTTGGAGCTAATATTCATTTGTTTGACATAACAAGGTCCATCGTTAGCTTTGATCTCTCCAATCCTTCCATTTTCATCCCTTTGCCTCAACAGAAAATCTAGCACATCTCTACAGCGTTCGAATAAATTGGCCTTTTAGCTTCAAACATGTCAATCTCGAGTTGACTCTTTTTATTGACTATGTCGATAGCAGCCATATTAATTGAGCAAGTCATTTTCTCGATTTTAGCAAAGTTTGAAGGTACTTTGAAGGGATCTGTATCCACCTTCATTTTTGGTTTCTTAGCCAACTTGAGTCGACCATCCTTAGTTTCCTTCTGAATAAAATCCCTGAAACATACACAATTATTAGTATGATGGCTAAGAGCTTGATAAAATTTACAAAATTTCTAATTCTTGATTTCTGTTATAGAAAGCATTCGTTTTCTCTCAGAGAGAACAAGTTTGCTTATCTTTTAATAACATGTCAAATATTTGATCTGGTTTAGTCAGGTCAAAAGAATAACTTCTTTCTTCCAATAAAGGAGATTTGTCTTTTGCTAAAAGAGAGTTCGACACACATAGGGAGGTCCATCTTTTAATTCAGCTGCAAAAGTAATTTCATTATTCGACTCTTCTTCAGTGATGCATTCTAAAAAAGCAACTTCTTTATTGAAAAAAAGGATTTTTTTTCATGCTTGACTCAAATTCCTCTTTTTCTTTATTTAGTTTCAAATTTGCTGAACCTTGTCATCTAATTAAGCTAAGTCGAGAAACTACTGATTCACCAGCTTCTTTCAAATAGAAAAGTCAAGACTATTGATAGCCATTTTGACTACTTCCGATTCCAGAATAGGAGTAAAACATGTGTTCCTCATATTCTTGAAACATATTAAATAGTCGTCGATTAACTCAGAATTTTATCTCTTGATTGTGAACAGATAAGTCAAAGACATATTCATTTCTCCTCTAAAGAATTGATCATGAAAGTCTCTTTCTAATTGTACCCAACTATGTATCGAGTTGGGTTGCAAATTTGAAAATCAAGTAAAAATATTCTTTATCAAGGAGGACTGGAAGTATTTCATTTTCAAATATTCATTGTTTGCTAACTCCCCTATTTCGACCGTATAACGAGCAATATGCTCGACTATCGACTATCCACTTTCTCTTGAAAATTTAGTGAGAGATTTTGGTGCTTTTATGCCCCTTGGCAATTCAGCTTGCAAGACTTAGTCAGGGAAAGAAGAAATAAAATAGGGTTGATTAGTTATTCCTATATTGAGGCCAGCTCGATTCAATATTTGTTTGACAACTTGAGTAATATTTTGCCCATAAGCCTGGGTAGTATTGTTAGCTCTAGCTTCAGGCAATACCCTATTAGGATCTTTCCCTCTATTCAATATTACTAGATGATTGTTTACATTGGCACCTAGATGGATATTATAGGGTCGATTGATAATTCATGTAATATCATTGACATATCGAGCTACCTACTCTATCCTAGTAGTATCATTTTTTAGAATAGGGTTCAAGACTATAGCCATCTGCTGAGTCATCATACTGACTAAGTCATGATGACTATCCTCTATTTGCTGTCGAAACACAGCTAATGATTCAACTGTGTTTGAGGGATTTATACTTGCAGGAATGTGTCTTGATGTCTCAGGGAAGATAGATTCTCCCCTAATCATAATCGTCGACCCTCTTGGTTCAGTCGACACTTGTCTAGGTATTGAAATTACATTTAGAATGGTATTTTGTCCTGACACTGTAGGTTGATGTTGCTGCATAGGTATCAACTGCATGTGTGTCGACTGCACGGATATCGACCCCAAGTATGGGAGATTATTCATAAGATGTTGATAAGCATTATAGTTGAAAACATTAGGGTTATACCATCCCCATATGGGGGTATCCAGAAGGAGATATGGGATTGTACAGTAGATTAGTCCTCACGTTACCACTCCCAGAATTCATTGTCACCTTCTCAAAAGGTGATAATTATATGGCAATTCATATTGGGGCCTTGTCGAAGGTTGTCCTTCTGTAATCACAACTGGAGTACCACGTCGACTACCATTGACTACTATCGGGGTAGCTTCGACTCCTAAATTTCTCATACTGGCTTTGCCTTTTCCTTCAGAGTTTGAGCCATTAGTCGAAGTATAGACATGATCAGACAAACTCACAATCTTACTACTTCGCAATTGCATGCAAAGTTACACGACACTTAAATTTACCCAGGGTCCCACTGAGCGTGCCAATTTGTTTCACTCATTTTTTGTCGACTTCAAAAGATAGTGTCAAAACGAGCTTGTATCACAATCTCATTCGAGGAGTAAATACGATTCCTGTCTCAAAGGATGAGCTCAACTCGAGATTTACTTATCTAGTACCTCGATTGAATCGATGTATTGTAAAATAGTATTGTAGAGTGAATTGTAAAGTGGTCATCAAAGAATTTATACAGAAGATGAAAATAAAGATGAAATAATAATAAAAAAAATAACGGAAAAATAATGAAAATAAATATAATAAAAGATACAATAAACTTTAAAAGAATGGAAATAACGAAAGGAATGATGAAATAACTGAAAGGGAAATAATAAAAGAAAATAAAACTTAAAGAAAAATAGGAAAATGAAAAGGAAATAAAGAAAAATAAAGAACTTGAAAGAAAATAGTGATGTCATTCAACACTCACATGCACAAGCATTCTATTTTTTTGGGCGTTAGTGTGATTGGGAATTTCTGCAGAGTTTTAATGTGGCTTTGGAGTAGGTTAAAATGGATGCTTATTTTGACTTCAATCTTCCTATTTATAGAGGAAGGATTTGGCAGTTGTTCTTTCCACATTCATTCTGCAGCTTGTTCCTTAATTTTCGCCCCATGTTCTCCATTTCAACTTGAAGATCAAGTAAAAGTCAACTCAACTTGAGAGTCAAGTAAAAGTCTTAATGTTTAAGGAAAAACAGTAACTACTTTTCAACTTATTTTTATGTGCTAAAATCTTCAATTTTGACTTCGACTCTGATCATGCTTAAATCTTCGACTTCGACGCTAGCTCTGACGCTCTTATACCATCTTTTTTCGACTTCGACTTGCTCGTATCTGCATCTATTACTAGCTCCGACTCTTCAGATCAATATAATCTGTAGTCGAAACTCATCTAAATCCAGAAAACTATCTAGCACCAACAAATGTTGGCAATCTTTGACTTCGACTCTTCTTGCTCAAGTCTACACTTTCGACTGACCCTTCGACTTAATTTTCAGCTTAATACAAACTCCTGTCGAGATTTATTTCAATGTTAAAAAACTCATTCCAAAAACCAAATTACTTTTCTTATTAGTTTACTTTCACCTAATTATTTAAATTGACACAATCCTTATGTCGACCTTCAAAGAATCGACATTTACCTGAGTCGAATTGAGTGACACGAACTACAAAAAAAAGAATGGAATTGAAAAGCAGATAAATATTAGAGAAATAAATGAACAAATGAATAGAAACTTAAAAAAACTTGAATGCAAACTTGGAATGAAATCGACAACAAAGTAAAATAACTCTCAAACTCATATGTAATTGCACTCTATTGCCTTTTATTCCATCAGTATGACTAAAAATTTCTCTAGAATTTCAATGTTTAAGTCAGTTGTAGAACGGAAGTCCTCTTTTGAGCTTTTCTTTTCTCTATTTGTAGGTAACACTATTTAGTCTAATTCTTTAAATATTTATGACGGTTACTAATTTAGATAAGAATGAGTATTTGAATTATGTTTTAATTACAACTCATTGCTTTTATTTATTGACTGCACATGCTCCATTCATCTCTCAAAAATTTGCTAAGTGTCCTTTACTTACATATTTCGACCACACCTTACTTGTATCAAAGTCAAAATATCTTTCATGACCGCCTCCTTAATTCTAACTGCACCTTATGGGTTTGTTTAGAAAACCCCATCCTCCTTATCTATGGCACTGAGTCGAAACAACTTTTAGGGCCACAATATAAGCTCAAAGCCGTTCTTTCTTTCAATTGTTTTATACTTTCGACTTTCCCACACTCAGCAATCAGCATAACACGCTTAAGTCAAAAGTATACTTTGTTCCATACTCTTTTCAACAGCCACCATATGCTCTTTGATCCCAGCTAAATCGAGCACCACGCTTTGATCCAAGTTTAGTTCGCACCAACAATACCCCACCAATTTTTAGTATCTAGATACAAGCCAACAAAAATTAATCACCATGGTCAATCACTCAATCGTAAATATTCCGGTTGTGAGGAAAAAAGAAAGATAACAATTTCGAGCTAGCATCTATTTAAATATATCAAATAGTAAGATAATTGTAAGCAAATATACATATAAATGCTTAAAAATCCATAGCGTTGTTGGAAAGCAAACTTGCTCTCCCATACTATGTTTTCCCTTTTGTGGAGTGTGTTTGATGGGGAAGACTTTTGTCTTCATTCATACCCTCCTCTATAAAAATAATGTCCCTTCAATTCCCCCAGCCCCAAAAAATGTATGATCCATGTGTATATTGGTGGGGGGCCATATTCCATAGATATGAGATATCCACTGGTTAAACATTTCCATCTATATTATGTTAAATTTTTATGTAAAGAAAAAGAAACAGTACGTAAAAGATGCTGACGAAAAGCTATAAAGTAAAATATCTATATATAAATACCGTCTGAAAATTGACAACAAATTAACAATCCTTAAATATATATAAAGTAATAGTTAATTCTCTAACTTTTGCGATACCTATGTGATTGAATGAAAACAATAATATTGTACATATATAATAAATAATAAGAATTGAATCAAGAACAAGAAATTAACTATTGTTATATAGTTTATTTGATCTTTGATGATGTTATATTAAAATCTAAATTAAAGAAGGGAAGAAATACAGCCAATATGAGACATGTTCAAGTTGTCATGATGGACGATTATTCCCTTTTCTTTTGTGTGTTTTTTTCGTCGTTTCCTTTGGATTTTACCTTCTTTGACAGTTCAATGTGCATGGACACACGTGCATTATGCCTATTTTTCAGAGAATAATATCAATATAGATCATTTCCAACCAAAAAAAAAATAGTAAAAGAAAATTAGCAATGTGTAGCTATAGAAGAAGTACATTAAAAAACCTAGCTAGTTCTCTTTCTTTAATTCCTTTAATATGCATGTTACAATTATATTATCACAGTTACATTTTTTTGGAATCTATATACATATATCAATCTTCTTCGGGAAATGACCTGAGAACTTTCACTTTGACTGAGGAGACTACTCAACATTATTATTATGCCTTTTTTTATGGAATATGAATTTTTACATTATAAAAGGTGTGTTAGTGATTGAGCTATATATGTTACTCGCTCTCTGTAGTCACACACACACACACACGGGACGACATGATATTTTTCCTCTTTATGACAGTAACAGCTTTTCTATTTGCTTTGATTTAAATGGCTGCAAGTCATGATAATGAGGGTAATCCAAGTTTCTTGTAACATGACAAGAAAATAATGCTCTTTCAGCAAACCTATATATATATATATAAAAACTATATACCAATGTATCATAGC
>NC_029778.3:60332987-60342135 GCF_000817695.3 Arachis duranensis
TATATTAATAAAAATATAATTATTTATATATGATTTTCTCTTGTAAACTTAAACTTTTGATAGAAGTAATTTTATATTAGAAACATTTTAATACTGAATATAAAATGAACTCTTAAACATAAAATGGCGACCGTACTATATGATGCAACTTTTGCAAGAAAAAAAAAAGAAAAAATAGAAAAAGACAATTTTATCCTAATAATAAAGTATGTGAAAATGGGATATATATATATATTGAATATGTATATATAAAATGACAATTCTCTAAGTAATTAATAAAGTCTAGTTAACAACAATAGTCAACAAATATTTTTAAATTATACTCTTTACTCATTAATTGTTATTAACTAATAATTATTGATTATAATTATTTAAAATTTATTGGTTAAGAATTGTTTACCTGTACTTTTTCATAAAATTAAAAATGATTTGGAAATGAAATGCTTAAATTAATACATTAAACAAGAAAAAAGTAGATAAGAATAGATTAAAAATTAATGAAAAAGGCTTATTGGATGAGAAAGGATTAAAGAATTAAAGAAAAGCAAGAAACAACACAAATTATGGGATAATCATTCCAAAATGGAGATTAACTTTCTTCCCTCATCATATGTGTCATCATACACCTTTGCTTCACCTTCCCCTCTTTCTGTTTCCCATTATTTGCCCCCCTCCTTTATCATCTTCTCTCTCACTCCCTTCTTTAAATTTTAATTAATTAATTAATTAACTTTTCACCGCCTCCCATAGCATCTTGGTTTATTTTATTCCACCTAAAAAGTAGATAACAAACATTTGTAAGAGAGAGACACAATTCAGAGATCCCATCTTGTTTCATATATCATCACTTCATCAAGTTAACTTAGTTTAGGGTTGCAGCCTCATATATATTCATTTGCATATATTCTAAACTAACTTATACATACTCAGAACTCAACATAAACAAACTACTATACAAGAGAGATGCGGATCCTTGAAAATATGGATCATGGAGAACTCTCAAACGGTTTCCCTCATAATCAGAATCAGAATCCAACTACTACTCCTCCTCCTTCATCTAATAATAACCTTCCTTCTTTGAAGAGGAAGAGAAACCTCCCAGGAAACCCAGGCAAGTATATAGCTTCTTTTGTTTTTCTTTGTATATCATGATTCACGAGTGAAGGTGAGTCTTGGAACAACCGATTGAGTTGTCTAAAGAGCAAAAACAGTTACTCATATAGTTATTAAGATACATTCAATTTTTAGGATATTGTGTTTTTTCGAATCCCGTGTTAACGCGGAATAAGAGTAATTTTTTTTTTTTATCATTTATACTGATGATCAGATCCGGAAGCGGAAGTAATAGCCTTATCCCCAAAGACTCTAATGGCTACAAACAGGTTCTTGTGTGAAACCTGTGGGAAGGGTTTCCAAAGGGATCAAAACCTTCAACTCCATAGAAGAGGACACAACCTTCCATGGAAGCTAAAACAAAGAACAAATAAAGAACCAAAGAAGCGTGTATACGTGTGTCCGGAGAAAACATGTGTCCACAACCACCCTTCAAGGGCTTTGGGAGACTTGACCGGAATTAAGAAGCACTTTTGCAGGAAGCACGGCGAGAAGAAGTGGAAGTGCGACAAATGCTCGAAGCGTTACGCGGTTCAGTCTGATTGGAAAGCCCACTCCAAAATCTGTGGTACAAGAGAATACAAGTGTGATTGTGGAACCATCTTTTCACGGTAATTAACTAACCCTAATCCTTTAAAATAAGCTTGTGTTTTTATAGTTGTTTTTCATTCAAAACTCACCTAATTAAAAACTGTTAAATAATTTAATATTTTAATTTAATTATTTTATAATAACTCTAAATTATTTATTTGAAAAGGTTACTAAGTAAGCCATTAAACTAGTATCTAAGTAGAGCGTGAAAAACGATGTTCTCTTTCTCTTTATCTATGCATTTCTTTGTCGTTTCTTGTGTGTACTAGATATGTGGTTTTATGAGTTGTGGGTGCCTGCTGTCTATTGCTCTATTTGGCTTTTAGGAGTGAAAAAAGGTAGAAGAAGAGTCTTTGTAGTTCAAAGTTCAAACAAATTAAAGGACTTAAAAGATGCCACACACATACACAAGTTTTCTTCTTTTTTTTTTTTTCTCTCTTTGATAAGGCTTAGCTTCTTTTGTGGTGATCCTATAGTCCTAGACGACAAAAGATCACGGTTTGGAATTATCTTACTTAACCTTAGCTTATTACCTTATATATGTATGTGAGAATGTGTCGTGCTTGTTAGTTTAATTTTGTTTGATACTAATCAATGCCAAAGTCTTGCTATCTCAAATAATTAATAAGTGCCATTTGGGAATTTTTGCTAAACACTCATGTTAGATATGTTAGCTGCTATGCACGAACGCGTGATACGATACTACATGGAACACGAGGACACCTAAATTTTAAGATTTTATAAGATATCGGATACGTATACATATAAATTATAAAATATTTTTTAAATAAATCATAATAATATTTTAATATTTTATTGATATTAAAATATAAATTAATTTTTGAATTATTTTTTATTTTTTTAATTATATAAAGTATTTAAAATCTTTTTTGTTTTAATAATTAATAATATATACTATTACTAAACTCATTTTAATAATATAAACGTATCCGAAAAAAATTTTAGACATAGTTAGATACAGTAGACACGACGAGTGTTAATGAGTGTCTTGTTCAAAATGTGTCCGACGCGCGAACACGACAACTCAATAAAGTGACCGTACTTTATTTAGCAGGTTACATGCTTCTCCTAGAAAAAAAATCTTATTTGTTTTTTCACGTAATCATAATGAACAAAAAATATAGAAAAAGTCAATATTTCACGTCGCATTTAATATATTAGAAAAAAAATCTAAAACTCTTAGAAATAATAAGAGCTACCAAAATTCAATTAAAAAAATTCGAAATTTAAATTTAACAAAAGTTTATTTTTAGTGAGCTTTCTAATAAATTTATTTAGTGACTTATTATAATATTGACTGAATGTGACTGCAATAATCTTTATCATTAATGTTAGTATTGCTATTATTTGCAGGAGGGATAGCTTCATAACTCACAGGGCATTTTGTGATGCATTGGCAGAAGAAACAGCTAGGGTAAATGCAGCATCAAGCATAAACAATTCAACATTAGGGGCTAATAATAGTAACAATAACATTATTGGTTACAATAACATGATGATAGGAACCTCCATGGCCCCTCATCATAATAATAATAATAACATGGCAACCCAATTTGCTTCAATTTGCAATAAGCCAATTCCATTCCCTGAAGAAGCCAGAAATAACCAAACAACAACAAGAGGATTATCCCTTTGGATGGACCATCATCATCATCATCGTCAAGAAGCAACGATGGCCACTAATAACAATAATTACCATCTGAACTGGGTATTCGGATCGAAAATTTCGACCAATCCAAGCCAAGATCTAAGTAGCAATACTACTATTACTAGTACTACTACTACATCGCTTAGTGTTCCTTCATTGTATAGCTCACAACATCAACCCCATCAAACATGTGCTTCTTCGTCGTCGGCGAACATGTCGGCGACGGCATTGTTGCAGAAAGCCGCTCAAGTTGGTGCAACCTCATGTGGTCCATCATCATTCTTGGGGGCATTAGGGTTGAAATGCAGCAATGGTAGTGGTCAAGGGCAAGATGGGAATAACAATAAGTTTTGTGGGGTGTATGGTTCAAGTTTGGTGCTAACAAGTAGTAGTAATAATATTAATACAGAGCCAGAGAACAATGAATTGTCACAAATGCTCCCTTCAAAGAGGAGACATGTAATGCCGAATGAGGAGAGTGGAGGAGGGCAAACTAGGGACTTCCTTGGTGTTGGGGGTGCAAACCACCATTTGCCACCCTTCATCAACCAAAGCTTGGATTTGATTTGATTAATAATGATGATCATATTAATCAATATATGTGTTAATCAGATGTCTTCAAAATATATACATATATACATATATATTGGTGACTTCTACCCAACTCTCTCTAAATCAACATGTAAATTATCTTTTATAACGTGGCACATTTTAATTGGATGTTTAATTTTAATTTGAGTTAATTTAACCTAATAAGAGTTAACATCTTAACTAAAGTAAAGTCATTTTGTAATTAAATATTTTTTTAAGGTGGATGATTATATAATTAAATATTAAAAAATAAATTTATATATTTTTTACTAAATCCATATTAATTTGATCATTCCACCCTTTCATTGAATAGCACCTCACTTGGTGAGTGAAGAACATTTCTTCCCTTCCACTGTTCCTTCCTACTCAAATTCATTCTTGCTAAGCTTCATCTTCGCCTTTTTAATTTTTTTCATTTTAGTTATTTTAGAAAATTTATATATGTATTTGACTGTAACGCAATTTATGCATCTTCAATGATAGATTTTCGGTTAAACAAGTTTTATGGGACAGAATTAGATATTTGGACTCTATACTGTGCAAAGATTCGCATTTTTTTAGAGGATTTTCCTTCTTAGAGATATTATGAGATTGAAAGGCTACGATTCACTGGTTGCTTTTTCTTTTTTCTTTTTTTTTTCTTTTTATAAGACAGGCCTGTTATCCTCTTATCTTGTGCCATTCTCCCCAATTAATGATATATTTCTTTCTAAATCTGATATAATTTCTTATCATAAATGATTACAATTTTAAAATATGACAAACCAAGAATGGACCAAAAAGTTGAAGTTTACGAACTTAGATTGGTAGGATTCATTGAAGTTAGACATCAAATATTCACTCACTGAAAGTAGAACATGTTCTTAAGTTGGTCTTGCTGCTTTCACTGCATCAACTAATGCCTTCCCTAAATTAGGGTTCTCTGAAAGCATGATTTGGAAAAAAAGCAAAAATTCAATTTTTAATATTTTAATAAATTATATAATTATCTATTTTGGACTATAATTTAATTATAATGTTGTTATAAGTAGGGTACAGTAGAATTTACCATATATATTATTTGTACTCATCATTCGTATGTGTCTCATATATATAAAAAACTATAGGGAACAATGTATGTAAGACGTGAATAACAGTTTAAAAGAAAAGATAAATTTAAAAATTAAAAATTAGATTTTTAATTAATTAAATAATTATTATTAAATTTTAAAATTTGAAAATATTAGAATTAGCATCTAAATCACTACGTATAGTTACAAATTCACATATTATATATTTTGCACTTCAACTTCTTTTAATAGCGTCAGTTTCCTCTACAACCGTTATCGTCGTCGTCGCAAAGATTTTGATACCACCGTCCTTTTTACTGCCGCAACAGGCTCTCTTTTAATTCGGGTAGTAACGCCGTTTTACACCCGTCATTGGCGTTGATTTCTTTTACCTCCGCCAACTATTTCTCACTGGATGGCGCCATATCGCGATGAAAATTCACGATGTTACAGCAGTACCAACATTTTTTTGACAAGACCATGCTACACATGCTCCACCGCTGGATTGGTTCCTTAATCATTGCTTGTGTCTACGTTCTGCGTGTATACTTAATCCAAGGCTTCTATATCGTATCCCACGGTCTCAAAATTTACATGTTCAACCTCCTCATCGACTTCCTTTTTCCTCAGGTTGATCCCGAAATTCAAAAACTCTACGATGGTGCCACACTATCCACTAGGAACTCCGATGAGTTCGTCCCTTCGTCCACCGCCTCCCTGAGTTCAAGTTTTGGTATTTAATCATGGCTAGTTTAGATGATATTTTAGTAGGTGTGCGGATTGTTATTTTAATTCGTATGTGGATGGTTATTTGATTGGATTGGATTTAGTTATATGCAAATAAAATATGCTAGATGTTTAATTCAATGGATATGCAGATGATTATTTTTATCCTTAAGTGGATGGTTATTTTTACTAGGAATGACCGATGCCGGTAACGGTGTGTGGCAAGGCAAGCAGTGACGGCGAGGAGGAGGCCGACGGCGCTGTTCGTTTTCAGTTTGGAGAAGAGCAATGCCAATGAGATCAGAGTCCTTGTTGACAAACCAACGGCAGTGAGGAGGATCTCGGCAGCGACGATGGGGACTAGTTAAAGACCAAGCTATGGCAACAACAGCAAAAGGTTTGGGAAAAAAGTTGGTGTTTTGATAAATTAAAATATAATAAATAGTTAAATTTTCTGAATTATTGAATAGAATTTTTTAGTTGGATAATTTAAGTAGAATTTATTTTATTTTATTAGGTCAAATTTTTAATCTATTATTCATCTTATTTAAATTTTTTATTGTCTATCTAACGCAACTGTCTATTTAATCATCAGCATACTTCGTTTATTATTATTATGAGATTATAAAATATTTCTCTTCTCATTTTAGTAAGGTGGATCGAAATTTTTCGGTTATACATTTTTCCTTTATTTCAAATAAAAAGAAAAATTAACATATATATATATGAATGAAGATTGGGTCAATGTTTAATGGAATTTTAATTTATCTGTGAAAATTGTCTATGTAAATATAATATTCACATATTTGATTAAATTTTAAAAATTTAATTCTCATGAATTAAATTTTAAAATTACTTATTTTTAGGAATATTTTTTGTTTAAACATAAAATTATATTCCCATATCAAGACAATAAAATTTAACATATAAAATTATTATTATATCTCTCAATTATTGTGTTCTTAAGAGTTTTTCCTATTATTGGTATTGAAGTAATTTTAAAAAGTAAGAATTTATTCTTTAAAATACCTATAGTAAAACAAATCTATCCCCATTTATTTTTGAAAATATTGAAAATAGTTTCTAATAATTTGTCCTACTAAACAAATAATTTTTTTATGATATTCAAATATAATATTTTTTTTAGAAATATAATTTCTTAAAATTTATTAAAAAATCTTGAAACGAACCTCCACTGATTACCCGGAGAACTTTGCAAGGAGGGAAAAAGTTGGGAATTGAGTGCTGAAAAGTTTTGGTGTTAGAAAACTATTGAAGGGTTAAAAAGGAGAAAAAGAGAGAGAGATCCATGCATATTCTTTTGAATCCTGAAAGCTGAGAGCCCTTTTTAATTTATTTTTATTAAAAAAGTAAATTGACATGGATTCATTAATATTTGATGAGAGAGAGAGAGAGAGGTGTCTGTGGAGTAGTGGGGGCAACAAAGCAAAAGGACATAGATGCCTTTGAAAAACTCCATTATTATTATTGTAGGATGAATGCTATGGTGTTTAAAAGGTGGTGTTTATTTACTAAAAAAAGTTAAAAGTTATTATTTAATTTAGAACATATAAGAATAAATAATTTTTAAAAAATAAAAGTTTAATACAAAAAATAAGTTAGACAAAATTTAGGCAAAAACTCATAGACACCATAGAATTGACGATATTGCAGAATAGTTTTCATCTCTGTTTTGTGGTTATTGTCTTGTCAAAGCCTTGGGCTTACTTAAAAGAGAATTTCCAGCAATGGTAGGCTTTTAGCTTTTACTAAAAGAAAAAAAAAGGGCTTTTAGCTTCTCTCTATACATTGGTTTCTCAAATAAATTAATCTACCCTTTCCATTCATCCTTACAATTTGCATACTTTGCAGTGTAACCATATTGGCTAAAATTCTCTGCACACATGCAGAAAACAAATTACCCTAATTAGAAAATCAAGGTACATTACGGTAAACAAATGAATCTAATTAGAAATTCAACGAGATTATCCATAAATAATGTTCATAAAATTAAATGTCGAATTTATCGAACGATTTATCAACGAAATGAATCATATTAAGATTTTAAATTCGTCTAATTAAAAAAGTATATCAACTAAATTCACAAATTTTAAAAAAATTAGATAAGTCAATTCGTCGAATTAAAATTTAATTTTTTAAAACATATTTCTCTAAAAACTAAAATACTAGTTAAGAACCACCATAAACACCAACAAAATATCATTTTGATCAAAAGAATTCTCTTAATGATAAAAGAATCTCAAATTTAACATTTCATGGGTTCTTAATTGTGTTTTTTTTTTTAACTTTTTTGAGTTTTTTATGATTTCTCTCCAACACCTAAAATTCAAACTTTCAATAATTATTTAAACGAAATAATAAATTAACTACTAAATCCACCAACTTAGTTTATTCTTATTAATTGTGTTTGAATTTTCCTCCTATTTTACTTTTTCACCCTTGCCAATAGCCCATCTCTTCTTTTCATGTATTAGCAGCGGAAAGTGCGGTATTCTGTTGCCTTTTTTTTTCACTGGTTCATATATATCCTTATGGTTTTCTACTTTTCTACTTTTCTACTATTACTACTACTAAGACTAGGTCGTAGTGAAAAAATGAAAAAAAAAAAAAAAATATACATCATAGTGGATTCAATAGGGCAATTTAAAAAGGGAAGAATAATAAGAGTCAGCCTGGTGAGTGTACTTTGGTCCACGGACTCATTGTTTACTTATCTTGTTGCATACAAAGATTCTGTCAGTAAAAGAATAAAAATTAGATAATAAAAAATGATTGTGCTTAAAAAAATTAAAATAAATATATAATACATATAAAATTTATATCAATGGACAATGGGTTCCATCTTGTCAACTCCCTTAGCGTCATTCTCAATTAATATTAAGAGAGATGATATATCCACTCGTCTTTATAGTGATGAGTATTAGTACATTGACCTGCAAAAGATATAGAAAGGAGAACAAAATTAAAGTAAAAAGGTAAAAGAAAAAATATGAAGAAATAAAGATACAAGAAAAGGGTCCTTATAGTTTAATTATTTTTTTAATCCATGGTTAGTATTAAATAAAAAGAAAAATATGAAATTATGATAGTTAAGTTAGTTAAGTTGACGCGATTAAGAAAATGTCATATTAAATTATTATAGTTTTAAGAAAAATAGTAATTAAATTAGAAGAAAATGACACTCTCTTCTTTTTTTTTTAATTTTAAATTATACACTCTTCTTTTCTACAAAAGTTAAATAATATGTATTTTAGTTTATTTGATTAAAATATTTTTCAGTAACCATTATATTTATATATATAAATTAGTGATAATTATTTAGTTAACTTATAAAGAGAAATAATATATAAAATATTTTTATTATTATTGTAATAAATTATATTTTTTT
>NC_029778.3:60342240-60346097 GCF_000817695.3 Arachis duranensis
TTATTATTAATTATGAAATATACAAAAAAATTTTAAATGAAATATTTTTGTAACAAGATAAAATTTAAAAATATATATATTACAATAAAAAATAATTTTATATTATTATTGCTATTATTACTATATATAATTATCTTGATTATTAAAGAATCGTTTAATCAAATGGATTAAAATGCATGTTATTTAATTTTGGTAAAAAGTGCATATTTTAGACATAAAATAATCATTTAGAAATTTTGTAAAAACAGAGTATCATTTTCTCTTAAATTAATCTATTTAAAAAGGTTAAGTCAATTGTAAAATTGTTAACAAAATCAAACTCAAATAAATTTTAATTTTTGTGTGTAAACCTCATTAGAACCTATATCATTTAAGTCAACCATGTCTGTTATCAAGTTAGTTTTATCTCTCGGTAAAATATGAGAGAGTAAATGGTATTCTTAGTAGTTTTTGTTTTTTACATTATTCTCATTTTAAAAAGAATTAATTTATTTGTAAATTTGAGTTTTATTTAAAGGTTTATTACTATAGAATGAGTTACTATATGTACATATAAGGAAGGATTCAAATTTTCGATACTTATTTAAGCTGAGCTAATAACTAGATCAATTCAATTTGATTATTGATATTCTTAGTTAATTAGCTTCCTTCCTCTTATTAGGAAATTCTAGAACAAATAATAATAAGAGTTAACATTTAATTTGGTCTCTGAATTTACAGTTTAAATTTAATTTTTAAAATTTTAATTGTCTCTATTTACTTCACAAACTTTGCAAATATAACTCACATTAGTTCCTACAATAATTTTCGTCACACAAACATTAATAAAATACTGACTTGGACAGTCAGATATATATAATTTTAAAACTTATAAAATGATACAGTTTTTATTTTAGTGTTCAAATAGTCTACAAACAATGTAAAATGACTTATTTTGGGAGGAAAAGTTTCAATAAACATTACTTACAATGTTGTTTTTGGATTAGAATATCAAAACTAAAATGACGTCATTTTACAAAATCCAGCGTTGCATCCAATTGTCTATATTAGCATTCTGTTAATATCTATTCGTCGAAAATTATTTCAAATACTAACATGAATTTGGTTTGCAAAATTTAAAAACTATAGAGACAATTTAAATTTTAAAAACTAAATTGAGATATACATAAAAGTTCATGGATCAAATTAAATAATAATAATAGTGCTCGTTTAAATTCAAAAATCTTGATCATCTCATTTTCTTTTGCGGACAAAGAACTTTAGTATCTAGTTAATAACAAAATCACTTGTTTACTGTACATGATGAGCCTTTCGGCTTAAGGAATTGAATATGCATTCCACCTACAAAAAACAGACAACAACATGTGCATATACAAGTCACAGATATGTCTCATTAAACCTTTTTACTGTTCCGTATGATAGATTTAACAGGAACCTGCTATGTTAGGACACCCCAAATCAATCAAAAAAAGGAATTTAAAGAAAAATTAAAACACAAACAGATCATGAAAATTAAAAAGTGGTATAGATAGCGAGGAAATTAAATTAAAGTAAAACAAAAGAGAAGCCATTAGCCATATTATTCTCGAGTCTTGTTGACTGTGCCGTACAATATTGCTCTTTAGGTTTTTGCTTTTACTTTTCGTTACACGATGAATTGTTGGATATATAGGACAAGATATCAAATGGGTTGTTCATGATTATACCACAAATATACGTTTGATTGGACGTGGTATCAATATTATCATGTGCTTAAAGATTTGATGAATAAATTATATAAATCATTTCATAAGGTACAAATATGTATATATGAGGGGATGAAGGAATATTTGTCCCGTGATGATTTCATGTAGGTCATGAAAAAGCTTTTTAATGTCACCATTCACAAATGTTTACTTTGCTTACTTTCATATATCTGAAAACAATAATTGTCACCATCAAATTTTGCCCTCGGACTCTTATTAAAGGTCTTGGATTGGAGTATTTACCCAAGTACAAGTACGCATAAGAAAAGTCACAATTTCTTCTACTTACCAAGTCTTAACACATCAAGACAAAACATGTGTAAAGGATTAACTTGATTTATAAGACTCAAGACCTATATTAGTTAGGAAGTAAAACTTTTAAAGCCAAATTGATTATTATTTCTTGGAATGAATATGTTAGGTGTCTTTATTTTTTTAAGGGTAAAACATTCGTATAAAATAAACCAATGTCAATATTATATGAATCACCCGATGCAAATTAAATAATGTTACATGAATATTTTCAATTATACTTTTATATAAATCGAATTAAACTAATTCGAATTACACAATATAATAGTAAATCAAAACACATGAATTCAAATTACATGAAAATATTATTTTAAGTATAAATCGAATCAATGTGATTCAAATTAGTATGAAACAATGTAATTGAATCAGTTTAATTCAATTTACTATTTGTAACAGATTATTAACATTTAAGTTCATTTTTATTTATTCTATATTAACTTTAAAATATAAATGTCAATAAAAAATATCACATTTGAATTCAAATAAAATATCAAAAAATCAAAACGAATAAGAATAGAAATCCAATTTTTATATTTTAGTTCAAATTTCAGAAAATCTACATTTTTATAAATTTATGAATTTAAAACGGGACATTAAACGATTTCTATAAAGTCGTTAAAAATTATCTTTTGACTCATTAGCATCTAAAAAATCATTACTGGGACTTTTTATGTTGAAAAAGTTAATATAAAGTATAGCCCTCTAAGGTGGCATAGAAATTAAAACTTGAATTTTTTTTTTCAAAGTCAGAAATAATAGATAATTATACATTATAAAATAACCAACTGCATTTATACAATATGTAATTTGACCAAAGGTGGCATAGGAGTTAAAACTTAAATTTTTTTCAGAGTTAGAAGTAATAGATAGTTATATATTATAAAATGACCAACTTTATTTATACAATATGTAATTTGACCAACTATATTTATCCTGTATTTTAATTATTTCTCAAATTACATATTGTATAATATATAGTTAGTCATTTTATAATGTATAATTTTTTGACTCTGAAAAAAAATTCAAATTTTAACTCTTATGACATTTTGAAGGGCTATACTTTATATTAACTTTTTTAACATCAAAAGTCCTAATAATGATTTTTTAGATGTTAATAATGAGTCAAGGAATCATTTTTAATGAATTTTTAGAAATCGTTTAATGTTTTATTTTAAATTTACAAGTTTATAAAAATGTAGATTTTCTGATATTTGAACTAAAACACAAAAGTTGGATTTTTATTCTTATCCGTTTTGATTTTTTTGATATTTTATTTAAATTCAAATGAGAGGTATTTTCTTATTAACATTTATGTTTTAAAGTTAATATAAAATAAATAAAAACACAACTTTCTTTCATATAATACAAATTGGAAGAAGCAGTGCTTAATGAAAAAAGATAATGAAAAAAAATTCATGATCAAGTGACTCAAAGAAGGAATAAAAACACAACTTTCTTTCATAAGAAGTTCAAAGAAAGAATCAAGAGGAACAAGATTTGGAGATTGATTGCCCTACTGAAAATGCTGGTGGTAGAATATTATTCTCATCATGCTTAATACTAACTAAAAGAATTAAGAATTTTGATACGAAAATTATCTAAATGGATATAGGACGATTTGCATCCTTTGTCCACTTTTTCCAGTATTTTTATTTCATATTATCAAATAAATTAAAATTAAAAATTCATAGCAACTAAAGTTGGAATAATAGTATCCATTGGCATTTGAGATATTGTAGATTGATGAATTAACAAAGAGAGAGGCATTCGATCCCTTGATAAACAAATAACCTACATAGC
>NC_029778.3:60346150-60371163 GCF_000817695.3 Arachis duranensis
CCAAAAATAAAAGAAATAGTGAATGATTCATATTCCCTTTTTGGATAGGCGTCCATATAAATAATCAGTTTGACCTATACAAAATATTTTTTTATTAAAAAAAATTTCTAGGCCGTAGGCTAAAAAAATTTATTAATAAGTCTTTTGTTATATTATTTTGTATTATTTATATTGTACAATTTCTTTGTTCGTGGAATCCTTTTTTCTCAAACAATAAAAAATACAATTTTCAAATGGATTCCTACCTATGCATAGATATCGGATAAATAAAAATGTTATTGACAATTTTTTATCATAGCCAATATTTTATTACAGAGATGGTGCAAATTTTTTTATCGATATCAGTCTTATGAGAAAGACACCTTATTTTATTTGTGAAAACATGGAAAAAAAATTTGACGCTTGCTGAAGGTGAAGTTTACAAATAAAAAAATTCCTATTTTTGAGGGCTTTGAGCCAAAGATTATAGCTCTCATGAACCGACAGCTCACTATAAGAAAATGGCCGATTAGCTACCACAAAAAGAGTCGTAAAATCATCGCTAATCTAACGCAAAATATAATTTGTGACGGATTAGCTACCGCCTAGCAACTAATGCTTTCCTCGCTAATTACAAGTCACAGATCAGTGAGGCAAACACAACAGTCGCTAATTCATCGGAAAATTTTTTAGAATTATTTAAAGAATTATTTTTTTGCATAATTTTAATTGTTAAAATTTTTTTCTTTTAATTTTAGATTTAATATCTTACATCATCTTTAGTTTCATTATTCATTCAAATTTTTAAATTTTTATTTTCATTATATTTTTTTATCATCTTCTGTACACATATCTATCATTATTTTTTTCACTAAATATAAGAAAGATAGAAAAGAGTACTATATGTACTCAACAAAATAAGAAAAAAGACAACAAAGATAGAAGTTATGTGTAAAATAAAAAAAGGTAACTGTAAGACAAAGAAAAGAAAATTAATTGATAATTATATTTTTGACCAATTTTTAAGATGACAGTTATACTAATCAAGACAATAATAATTATACATGTTAAAGAAAAATAAGAGAAAATGATAGTGTATAATATAATGAGATGATATAATAAAAATAAAAATTAATAATTTTAAAAAATAATAAAATTAAAAAAATTAAATATATTATATATTTTACATGTTAAATAATTTAAGGTATTTAATCTTTTTTATAATTTATTTTTAATTATTAATATTAAAATTATAATTTTAAAAATAAAAATATAAAATTAATTTTTTAAACTCAATAGAAACGTGGTTGAACAAGCACGTGAACCACTAGTTAAAGTAGTGACGGAATAAGGACTAACGTATTTCCTAAAAAATTAGTAGCAACTTGAAATCACTGAGGAAAGTCTATCAGTTGTTAAGCAGTCGCTAATTCCTCACTAAATAAGCTTTTGATTAGTGACTCAATTGCGACCAGTTACTTCTAACATTCTCTCGGTTAACTTTGGATTTGTTATAACTCTGCGATGGATTTCCAACGAGATTAGCGGGTAATTTGCTACAAAATAGGTAGGATATAGCTTTTGCTTTGCAGCAATATTGCCGTTGCCAAGTCGCTCACTAAATTAAACTTGCGACAACTTAGCGACAAATGTATTTCGCTCGCTAATCAGCGACTTGAAATCAGCGAATGAAGTGTGTCAGTTGTTAAACGGTCGCAAATTTCTCACTACTTACGTCCTAGGCATTCAATATCTGTATTTTCTCTTTAGCGACTAATTAGCAAGGAACACTTTCCTAGCTGAATGATTTTCCGTTGCGACGAGTTAGCGACGACTGTTTTCTGTCGCTACCCTAATTTTGAATTTTTACAATATTATGCGACAAATTAGCGAGAAACTTGTTGCTTGCTAAAAATAAAAACTTTGGTGACAAATTAGCTAGGAATTTGTCCATCGCAAAATGCATTACAACTCTTTGTGACGGATTAGCTAGTAACATTGTTCCTCACTAATTAGCCTTTTCGCACAAAGTTTATTTAGCGACGGAATAGTGACAATAGTATCCCTCGCTATTTTTTTTTATTCGATTGAACTTCTAAGTGACTGATTTGCTAGAACATTGTCACTCGCTAATTATTTTGTGACAAATTAGCGAAGAAATTTTTCTCACTCTTTTTTTAGCTATGAAACTGAATTTGCGAGAAACAAACTTACTCGTAAATCTCTCGCTAATTAGTCGCTTTTCTCAAGTTCGGATATTTTGTGACCGCTCATTAATTTTGTCGTTAGTGCATCACTATTTCCTCGCAAGTTAGTGACAGATTAGTGATAAAAAATATTTCTCGCAAAAATTCGTCGCTAATCTGTCAAATTCTTGTAGTGGTTGCAAAGATCAGTATCTATGAAGGAAGTAAAATGAGCCATCTTCAATGTCCATCCTCAGAGTACTTCAGGAGATGATGATATGACTGCCAGATTTTTTCAGAAGTATTGGGACATTGTAAGAGAGGATATTTTCAGGGTTGTTCGGAGTTTTTTTAGAGGAAAAATTTCTTAAGAGTTTCAACCATACTCAGATTTGCTTGATCACAAAGATTACTGATGCTAGCACTCAGGTATGCCTAATAAGTCTATCTACAGTTATGTATAAAATTATTTCTAAAGTTCTGGTTCATAGACTACAAAAATTAATACATTTAGTGATAAGCCCTAGTCAAAGTGCTTTTATAAAAGGAAGGCTTATCTTTGATAAAATTCTAATAGCACATGAATGCATGCATTATCTTAAAAACAAGAAAAGTGGTCTAAAGACCGAAATGGTTGTCAAGTTAGATATGAGCAAAGTGTACGACGGAGTCGAATGTAGATTTTTATGGTTAATTATAGACAAACTAGGTTTTGGAGTAAAATTGATTGATTGGATTTGTGAATTTGTGTCAACTATTTTTTATTTTATTGTTATGGAAGATCAATCCTTTGGCTTCTTCAAGCCAGAAAAGGGCATATGGCAGTGTGTGTAACACCCTACCACACAGAGCTTTATATCTAGTATGTAAAATATAGGTGACGAGGTGCTACGACCTCTAAAAAAATACATTTATATAATATAGCAAGGATATTTTATGCTAGGAGCCTTTGAAGAAAAAGGGATAAAACAAGATTCAGTAAAACAAAAAGCGCAAAATTCACGAAGCAATAAAGTAAACGAAACAAGATAAATCAAGCTAACAAGATTGTACTCTAAGAGTTCCAAAATACAGATAACAAAACTCAAGACTTGGCTCGCGAAGATAAACCGGCTCGAGCACATAAGTATATATATACATACATACATATAGAAAACTCAAAATATAAAGTTACAGAACCTGTTTCTCCAAAATAACCTCTAAGTGGAAGTTAATACATCATATATATAGAAGTGGAGATAATAAGTATCTAAATAAATACATATAACCAATTAGAGCCCCAAAAGATAAGGATCTTTGCTAATCAGAAGCTTCCAGCATGCCTCAGCGAGGTGCCGCCTGACCTGCATCTGAAAATCACAAAATCCACATAGGTGAGAACTGGAGTTTCTCAGCATGGTAACAGTGCCCACATATCTAACATATAATGTTCTGAAAAAGTTGAAGGCAATCCTAGAACTACCGACAATAAATTTAAACTTAAAACCAATATTTAAGATCATAAAATAAGGCAAGGTATCTAAAGAGTTCTAACTTTTTTCAATTCTAACTTAACCCTTAAAATCATCGCCTTTCCTCCAATCCTCCGAAATTCTGATAGAACCACACAGATAAATAAAACAGGCAAAGCAAACACAGGTAGAAGGCAGGTACAGCAAGAAAATCATATAGCAAGTAAGTATAGTAATTTCTCAAAGGCAATCCCAAATAATGCAAACTCAAACAAAACAAACAGATGCGTATGATGCATGTCTTTTCTACTAGCCGTGAGCTCACGTGTTGGTTACTTGCCAGAACCCAACACACCCGGCAGCTAACCCGAACATCGTCTCTCTATGTCTCCACACTCTTGGGATATAGTGTTTGTCACACTCTCGGGATATAGTGCCCATCGCATTTCTTGGGACAAAGTGCTCCCACACTCTTGAGATATAGCACCTGCCATGCCACGCTCGCTCTTGGGGTAAGGTGCTCCCACACTCTTAGGATATAGCACCCGCCATGCCACGCTTTTGGGATATAGTGCTCATCATACTAATGGGATATAGTGCCTGACGCACCTTACAACAGAGAGAAACTCATACATTCTCATCATGAACAAAGTCTCAATAATCACATTCATTCACAATCATACGTAATCATTTCACAATCATTCATCATAGCTATGGCATCACATATATAAATTAACACACACCTTCCAACCTTACTTCACCCCTAAGATACCTCATCTTTTCGAGTTTCATCTCATTACTAGGTTTACTACTAAGATCTAAGGTTAAAAGCATGAAAATAGAGGTTTAGAGGTTTGAAATTTGGTTTTAAAATACAAAACTCATTTTTTTCTGAAAACAGGGTCACGCGTACGCGTGAGCGCGCGTTTGGACCATGTCGCGTATGTGTATGCGTGAGGGTGCATTTTGTCCCATTTCGCGTACGCAGTTCCCTTTTTGCGTATGCAAATGCACCAAACAGAAGCGCATGCCCACGTATGGAAATGTATGCGTACGCATACAATGCAGCAGCTCCAAAAAGTTGCTAAGTCCAAAATTTTTAGCTTGTACAAAAAACTTTGATCGAGCATAACTTTCTCATTTTAAAATATTTTTCCTCCGTTCTTCGAAAGGCTTAAACATCTTGGAACAAGTTTTCTTTCTAAACAAATTTGAAATAAATCAGAAGTCTGAACACCAAGTTATCCTTCGTCAAAGTTGGCCAAAAATATGATTTTCCTAAAACTTTACAAAACCCCCATTTTTCAACACAAACCAATTCCAACCTTTTTTAAAACTGACCAAAACTTAGCCATTCAGCATCAAGCCACTCTCAAATCATATTTCAAATTTAACGATATACAATACACATTTATCATCTTATCAATTCTCCATTTTCATCAAATTCCAACCCAGTACTTCCAATTTTCCAATATTCAATATACAACATCAAATATACATATCAAGCACAATTTCAACTTCAAGTCAACCCTTATAATTACCAATCATCATCTCAACTTTAAAGACTCAACACCTCTAAAAACAGATTTTTAGCTTGCAATCCACTTCAAGCTCGCAAAATCTCCATCAAACTTCAATCCACTTACATACATATATTGCCTAATATACATAACATACATCCACATATACAAACTTAACAACTAATCACAATAATTCAAGTATTTCACTTAGAATTGAGAATCTTACCATATCCAAGGATCAAAGGGGTGAGATTAAGCCTTCCCCTCAAGCTAATTGGATCATATAACCTCAAAGAGCTCAAAATCTCAATATTTCACTCAAGATTTTCGAAATCAGGGGCTGAAAAAACTGGAAGGAAAACATGGCTTACCTCTTGAACAATATTATCGCCTTTGTGAAGCTTGACGCTGTGGTCGCGTGGCCGCAAACAGTGTGGCGATCGGAGTTTCGGATCAAAAGTTATCAAGGATTGAAATTTGAAAGGTGAGGGTTTGTGTTTTGGAAGCTCTCCCCCTTCTCTTCAAGTTTCCAATGTGAAATGCCAATGGAGGGAGAGGAGGTGTGCTGAATCATTAAGTGTGAGTGGAGTGGGTTGGGCCTTGGGCCCAATACATGCCCGGATCGCCCGGTTCGATCCGTTTGTCCTAATTTTGGATCGAATTCTTTAAAATTAGTGTCAAAATTCTTGTTTTAATTTTCTCTATCATATCAAACCATAAAAAAATCAGATTTCTTATTTTTTAGAATAAATTCTAATTTATGAGTTAATTATTTATTAATTAACTTAGTTTTACAGGGTGACGCTCTTTTTCTATCTTTTCTTTTTCTGTGCAGAAGATTTTTTTTCTTGCTACACAAAACAGAACAAAACAGATAGATCCCGAGAATTCAGATTAATCGACAATGTCTTATTATAAACCACTTTTTATTTGTTGATGAGTCTATCCTATTTTATAAGGTCTCAGATGAGAATTATGAAAATATTTTGAACTTGCTCAATTCATATGAAGGCGTTAGTGGTCAACAAGTCACTCTTTTTCAACAACAACACCCCTCCTCAGATTCGGACACATATAGCAGATAGATTAAATATCACTCACATTGGAGCTCAGAATAACTATTTGGGGCTTCCTTCTCTTGTCTAGAAATCTAAGAGAAAAACTTTTAGTGAAATCAAGGAGAAAGTAACGAAAAAGGTGAATGGATGGCAACGGAATCTATAGTTAGCTGGAAGCAGGCAAGTTCTCCTGAGGGTTATAGGCGAGCAGATAACTCAACCAAAGAAGGATAGGGGTCTCGGGTTTAACGATCTCAGAGCTTAAAATCTAGCTCTATTAGGCAAGTAGTTTTGGAGAATCACAATAAAATCACAGACTATCCTAGCCCATATATACAGAGATAAATAATATAGATATGATAATATTATGTATGCAGAAGCAGGGAACATACCTTCTTGGGGATGGCACAGTATATATGTTGGAGGGCCAAAAAGTAGTTGGAAAGGGCCTCCATTAAAGAGTTAGTTCTGGAACTTCAATTCATATTTTTTCAGACGTGTGGCTGCATCTTTCTTATCCCATGAGTATTCTTCCAATTATGGCATCTCACATGCAGTCCTTTCAAGTTGCCTATATCAAAGATCTACCAACAGAGAATAGGGAATGGAATTAACACCTCCTACAAGAACTCTTTTCCCCTCCATTATGACCGAATTGAAACAATCAAACTGGGTGAGGGTGAAGATGTCTTAAGATGGGCTTTAAACAAGTCACAATTATATGATATTGCTTCTGGTTACTGTGTTGCATTTCAATTTTATCATTCCTACCTAGATGTGAACCTAAACCAGAACCAGAATAATTTAGTCTAGAAGGATACCTGAAAATGAAAAATCTCTCACAAGGTTTAGATTTTTATTTGGAAGTGCTTGCACGAACGACTCCCTATTCTTTCACAACTGCACCGAAGGTTTCCCGCAACAAGTCCAATCTGTCAGAGATGCCAATCTATGAAAGAAACAATCAATCATTATATCACTCAATGTCCTGAATAAAAAAAATATTGGCAACAAAGCAACTTCCAAGTGTCGATTTTTACTCACCAGTTCTTAAACTTTTGAGCATGGTAGGAAGCTTCATCAGCGTCCCTACGTAGTGGTCATGGTGGAGAGAGAAAAATAGACCTGCTAGCTTGTCTGTGTTGAGATGTATGAAAGGCTAGAAACAAAGCTAGTTTTGAGAATCAAATGAGTTCTCCAATTAAAGTGGTTACTGCCTCAGAGAAATTCATTGAAGAGAGACGCGCAACGCTGTCCACTATTTGTAATTGAAGACTTGTTCTTACTTTGCCTTTCATTTCTTATTCCTCTTATCTCTTTCTATTATTCTTTCTTATTTTATTTAAAATAGGCCTTTTTGATTCTTTTATGCTTGTAGGCTTCAATATAATCATTACCATTAAGAGAAACTTTCTTGAAGGGATTTATAGCAACTAAATCAGGCCCTGTTTTTGTATGAATTGTACAAGATATGCCCATAAAACTATTATAACTTATGATCTAGGTTTTGCAAGCGGTGATCCAGAGTGAGATGCGAAGGCCATTAGGATTTTTCTTGAGGATGGTCCATTTGTTAGGACTTGCATAGTCATATGCAAAAAATATGAGACTGTATGGCCAGCGAGTAGGGTGTCTTAGGTAATTTTATATTTATCTTTAATCTTGCTTTTGTAAGTAGGCTATTACACTAAGCACAAAAAATGCTATAACACTCTCAATGGCTTTCATTGTAGTTAGGAAGAAAGATATATTGAACTGTGATCATTCTTTTAGTACATAACATATATTTCGTAATTCAATTTAAGTTTTTTGTTAAATTGATTTTCGTAGTTTATCTTTTGTAAATTTTGGCCTCCTTCTTAGCTTTCTGCTTGAAGCAGAGTCATAAAAATTAAGGCACAAGATCTGACATGATTATTATGATATTGTCTCCTCAATTAGTTCAAGTTTATTTCAGATGACCAACGGAATTACCAACATGGTAATTCACTAAAAGAACATTTACTTGATAAACATAAGTAGAAGTGAAACTAACAACTTTGAAATGCCATGTGGAAAGAATCTTGGTCTTCCATATATTCCCTTATTATTTAATATATTTCACTTTCTATAAAAATAGAATCATCTAAAATGTGTTTAAACATTGAAAATTTCTAATCTTGAAACCTTGGATTAACTTTCAATGACATTCATCAAAGGATAGAACTCATATTCTTAAGTTGTTGCAGCGTACTTTGTGAAGATGAGAAACAAGCTGTGGTAGTAAAAAGTCAATTGCAGCTACTTGTTAGACCAATGTATAGTAATCCACCTGTTCATGGAACACTTATAGTTTCAACTGTTCTTGGTGACCCAAAATTGAAGAATTTATGGCTTGAAGAAGTTAAGGTAGAATGCTCCTATATACACATGCTTTCATATTTATTTGTGAAATACAAATGCATTGTGGTACTAGATCGTGCAAAATGAAAATACTTGAAAAGAATTAGTAAACTATTTCAATACAATATTTGTTGTGTCTTGAGTATTTTGTTAAATATGCTCTCTTTCTCTCTAACTCTTCTTCCTGGAAAAAATGTTAGCTACGATTTACATTGAACTTTTGTTACTGACCATGTTTCTATATGTAAGCAGTTTTAGAATATAATTTAAATAATTTTGCTAAGGAATATGCTCCTAGCTTGGTAAGGTACTCTTCAATTAAATGTACGATTTAATATTTTCAATAATATTGAATGTCTGAAAAAAAATTAAAACTCTTCAAGGGTTGCAGCACTTATTACTCGTTAGTGAAAATATTACATGAATAATCTTAATTTTTTGATAATCTTTATTGCGTCTTGTCCATGCATAGAAATTCAACAAAGTTTAAATTGGTCGCGAAATGTCTAACACAACCGTCTTCTTTTTTTTTTAGATTTAGGATCGACTATGTAAATATAATTAGAGTTAAAATATTACTTGTAAGTAATAATCGGAATAAAAGACATGTCAAAAATTCTGACATAAAAACACAAATTATTGACAAATATAAAGATTTGGTGGTAGTTAATGAGTTATAACTCAAATGGTATAGTTTTTTTATATTTATATAAGAGGTTGCGGGTTCGAGTCTTTCTATCTTTGGTAAAAAAAAGATTTGATGGTAGTTGTGATGACCTTATATAGATGTTATCTTTACAGGTTATTGCGATAAATTAAACCAACATTGCATGAGATTAATATCTATACATGGTAGCATGTCACCCATTTGTATTGGGTGTTATATAACTTGAATCTCAGGAAAGTGATTAGTGTATACCCTTTTAAATAGAGAGGTTCATGTCCAAATTGTAATATTGTTTAATCTCAACAGAGTTTAATATAATTTATCCTTTTTAAAGCAGTTGTATTTTTCTCACCAGCAATATTAGGGAGCCAACTTTTTTTTAGCCAATATTAATTAATTTTTTTAAAATTATTTTATTTATTTTAAATTCTAAATTTTAAATTATGAACCTTTAATTTTAAATTCTAAATTATATACTTTATACACTAAATCCTTCAAAAAATTAGAACTTTTAGAATTAAGAAAAGAAAATTTGACTAATATTAGTCAATTGAAGATTGAATTTTTTAATATACTTTCTCTTTTTTCACAATTCATCTATTGTTTGCTTTTGCAGATTGGCATGTTCTGCTATAGTTGGTTGACATCTGAACAAGTTAATCGTATGACGAGCGAATTTTTTATTTACATGACTCGTAATGATCGAATAAGATAACTCGTCTGATATTCATTTTATATACAAAGTTAAACCAATTCTATGCTAAGTTGTGTGTTAACTTTTTCTTTGATTATTATAGTATGGCTGGTCTTAATACTGATAATGTTAGATATGTAGCTAATGCTATTCACGAGGTCACAAAATCAGGTTAGATGATTCAACTGAGTAAAGAGACCAAAAATTTTTTGTCCTATGAAAGTTAAACACCGAGTTGTCCTTTTCAGGACTCAATAAAATTAGAAATTTAGAACCATTTTTGTTACTATTTTTAACACTTTTATCATAATGCATTTGTGACTAGGTAGTGATACCCTTGAGGGGTGGTTCATATTAAAGACCCTTCAGCATTTATATCTCTATTTTTTGTAGTATTATGTCTTCTCGTTACCTCTTCAAATTTTTCTAACAAATAATAAATATTTGAGAAGTGGGTTGGAATTTAAGATTCGTTTATTTATGATACTATGGTAGTGGGTTTATTCCTAATAATACTTGGATGATCCAATTTCTAATGCCATGTCTCCATAATTGAATGGTGCAAGATTTAGTTAACATGTGTTACAAGATTATTAATTAAAAAAGTTTACATATAAAATTCACAAGGAGTTAGCTAACATGTGTCATAAGTGAATATGATAAGTTTATCATTAGTGAAAAATTTTAAATATTTTCATTTAATGAATACAAAATAAATATATTAAAAAATTAATTGTTTTTATATTTTCAATAACAACTTTCTTAATTTATAAACTTAATATGCATGATACAAGATAGATAAATCCAAATCATAAAATCTAAGTTTTTAATGTATTTTCTTTGTATATATTAAAAGAAAATTTTGAAACTTCTATTAATAATAATTTTAATAATTATATTACGTGTGTACCAAAATTAATCAGCAATAAAAAAAATACATGTTGGAATATAAATATACATTAAAAATAAATTAAATTATACTATATTTATACACAAATACATTGTTGGCTAATTTTAGTATAAAAATAATATTTTTATAATTTTAATGTGTTTTTAGCTAAATATAAACAAATAATATTGAGTTCAATTATTATATTTTTATTGAGATGTGTTATTTTAAATTAAATAATTTCATTTAACGAGTTATTTATGCTTTCTATCACAATTCACAAAATGAGATAGTCTAATAGAATTCACATCCCAACAATCAATAGAATTGTGTAGTTTTAAAATTTAGGGTAAAGTATATTTTTTGTCCCTGAAGTTTGACAAAAGTTTTAAAAATACCCCTAAGTTTTATTTTGTTTCAATTTTGTCCTAGAAGTTTTCGATTTGCATCAAATATACCCTTAGCAGCTAATTTTTCAAAAAATTTAAGACCAATTCAACAACAATTTTATAAGAACAACCCTCAACACAAGCAAATCAAGCATCATTTTCATGCATTATTATTAGATTGGTCTTAATTTTTTTGAAAATTTAACCGTCGGGGGTATATTTGATGCAAATCGAAAACTTTTGGGACAAAATTGAAACAAAATAAAACTTAAGGGTATTTTTGAAACTTTTGCCAAACTTCAGGGACAAAAAGTATACTTTACCCTAAAATTTAAATACTTTGATAGTGGAAGCTTTAGTGTGCTATTGGACAGCAATAGAAGTGGTACAAGAGTACTGGTCGTCTAATTAAGAGAAATGTCAAAGAGATGGATTACGGTTAGACTTATCCTAAAAACGAACTTAAAGAAATAAGGTGTTTGTTACCTGGTTATCTCGGGTTGTCGGTGGGTGATGAGCTGGTGAGAGGAAAATCCCGAACGGGTGCAGAGCGAGGGAAGCTGCGTGTGCTGGTGACGTCAAAGGCTGAGTGGAGCAGGGGGGAGTGGCCACCTGTAAGGACACTCCGACGCTCAAGTCAGAGTCTGTACTGGGGGTGGCAGAATTAGGTAAGGATGTGACGTACCTTGGGGGGAGAGCTGTCCTCTCCCCTTATTTACTGTGTTGGGTGGGTTTATTAATGGTTAGGCCAATTGATGATGCGAGCTATCGCTTTCCACGTGAGCGGGTCGTCCCGTACTCCGGGTCGGGACGTCGCGTACCGACCCTGAGGGCATCGACCCGAGTGGTAGCGCGTTTTGGATGGCAAGTCGGTCGGGCCTCGGGTCGGGTGTTTGAGGACGACCCAGGGAGCCGTTTTGCTGGTGTTTTGGGTCTGGGTGGGATAGTGCCCCGACCCGGCGATTTCTTGGGCTGGACTTTGGTAGTCCGTAACAGTGCCCCCAACGCGCCAGTCTCGAGGTCTAGAGCTCGTGGTTGGGCGTGTTTGTCTTGTTTGCCAAGGCGGCGGGCTTTTCTTCTTTTTCGGGAACTCATTGGTGGCGTTTCGTGTCCCTCACGCATATTCGCTTCGGCCTTTGCGTTGCTTTCTTGGTTTTGGTGATGGGCATTAAAAGCCCATCTTTTCATTGATTTGAAATTTTGGGTGAAATGGCAAATATGCCCCTGCCCTTTGGCGCTCTTCCTCGGCGGTTACACTTTTCCCCTTCACTTTTATTTCGTAACCTCCTCTTCCCTTTACTTTTCCTTCCCTTCATATTTTCATTCTTCCATCCCGCTGTTGCTTCTGCTACTTCTGCTTCTTGCTGCTACTTCAAGCATTCTTGCTTCTTGCCGTTGTTTTTTGCTTCTTGCAGATTCTGCCTCTTCTGGTAAGCTTTCCTGGCTTTTATCCCCTTTTAGGTTACTTATTTCCAGTTTTTATGTATTTTGGCTTGTGTTCCTGGGTTTCTTTGTTTTGCTTTTCTTTCTTAGAGGGGGTGCCACTGGGGTTTTCTACGGATTTGTTTTTAAGTTCTGGGTCTAGTGTTGAGTTACTTCGAAGGGAATGATTTGAGGAAGTTTAGTTTGTTTTTGCTTTTTGTGGGATCCCGACCTCCCGTTCTGACTGAGTGGTGCCCCCACTGTAGGTATGGATGAGCGTTCCGTTCTCTCGAATCAGGCTTAGCGACCGCTAGCCAATTTTGTTGACCGTTATGCTTGGGTGTCTTCCGATGTGAGGGACACCTCTTCCCAAGTTACGAAGGAGGGTCTCCAAAATTTGCGCCAGGCGGGTCTGTTGTGTGGAGGTGGTCCCGAGGAGGCACTCTACCAAGCTTATGAACTGCTGTGATGTCACCCCGTCGCAATTACATCCGAACAGCTGGGTTACCATTCGCTGCTTCGAGATAGTTTGCGAGTTCCTGGAGCTGCTAGTTTCTGTAAATGTCTTTCTTTACCTCTTTCTTCTCACAAATCCCTCTCGTCAGAAGGCAAAAAAGGGATATATGTCTTTTAGGGCCTAACAAGGTCATCGGATCTTCGGCCTATTTGAGGATTCGTTTCACGATTCTAAGTATACTTTTTTCAAGGTCAGGCCCATTGAAGGTCACCAGCCCTTCTGGTTAACTACCGAGGGAGAGAGGCGGATCCCGACCTATTGGAGTTTTGGAACAGGGTCCGACTATTTAATAAAAGTTTCTTATGATTGGTTGAGTTTAGAGGATCGTAATATTGCCGATATTTTGTTGGCAATTTTTGTGGAGAGAAATCTTAATCCTTGCATGGTTATGGGGGATCGGGAGGCCGGTCGGTCGTATGTTGGTGGATTCCTTTTCTTTTGAGCTTTCATATTTCTTGCTTTCTCTGTTGTTGACGCCTTTTTCCTTTTCCTTTGTTTGCAGTTTCCATGGCTGGTGGGAAGAAGACTTTGGCTGACTTGATGAGTCTTATCAAGGGGAACGAAGAGGGTGAGGATGACTCCCCGGCGACCCCCGTATTAAGTCAGGAGCACGGGGAAGCCGGGGAGGCTAGTGGTTAGGCAGACAGGGCCGACTAGGCTCTTCCGGGAGAAAGTTGTTCCTCCCGAGAAGGTTGCTGGGTCCGATGGTGTGGGGACGGAAACTTTGGAAGAGAATTTTGGTTTTGGTGATGATGAGCTGAGGGTCGAGGGTAATCCTAAGAAAAGGAAGCGAGATACCGGGAAAGCGCTCTCAGTTATGGAGAAAAACTTTGATGCTGGGGGTTTCATTGAGTCCCAGTTGTTACTTGGCACCGAGGAGTTTTTCCATGAGGCCGAACTTTCTGGGCAGGCCCGGTGGATCTACTGTAGTCTTCTCCGAGCTGCTACTATCGCCAAGAAGGTGGAGCCTGTCTTGCGCAACTATCATGCTATGGAGGTAAAACTTCGGAACTTCCAAAAGGATCTAACAGACTCACGGTCTCGGGAGGAGTCTCTGAAGACGAAGTTGACCGAGCAGGAGAAGAAAGCTGAGGAGGATGCCAAAGAGATCAACAGGCTGGTGGATCAGGATATGGCCTTGATGAAAGATCTGAACACCTCCCGTGGTGAGACTGCTGAGATGAAGAAGAGGGTCGAGGAGTTGGAAGAGAAGCTAAAGTTGGCAGAGAGCTCAGCAGAGGCTGCTTCTCGGGAGATGGCTGCCCTAAAAAAAAGGAACAAGGTGCTTGCCACGGGGGTTCGTAAGGCCGTTAAGCTAACTGAGGAAGGGATAAAGCTGCAGGTGGTAGTGCTGGCTCCCGATCTTGACCTTTCTCAAGTTGGTGCGATGAAGACGGTGGAGGGTGGGAAGATTGTTGATATTCTTTGAGCGCCTTGGGCACTTCCCGACTTCTTTTGCTTTTATTTTGTAGCTTGTTTATTCTGGGGCCTATTATGGGGCGCCCTTTGGTTGTACCGAACACCTTCCTCTTTTGCTTTATGTTGTCATATTGGTTATTGCTGGTTTTATTTGGGCCGTTGTGGCCTTGCTTTTACTTTTTGTTTGCTCGGGCCGTCATGGCCTTTTGTTTTACCGTTTATCGTGGTATTTATTGTTTGAGCCAATTTGTTTTCCTTTGGTCCCTTATGGTTCCCGGGGTGATCAGTCCCGGGTTTCCATTGGGTCGACCGTTCGTCCTTTTCGTTACGCTTTTTATTTTGAGACTTGCAAAAAGTAAGCTTATCGTATTGTTAGACAAGGAAATAATGTAATGCGTAATCAAGTAAAAAAGATAATAGATACGATTTGTATGAGACATAAAAGGAGAAAGTAAAGTGGAACATAGGAGGGGGGTTGAGGTCGTGCGGTCGCCCCTTCTTACGAGTTGAATCTCCTGAGGTTTGCCATGTTCCATGTTTTTGGCACTTCATTTCCATCCAGGTTTTCCATGTTGTAGCCCCCTTTTCTGAGGACTTTTCTTACTCTGTAAGGTCCTTCCCAGTTTGCGGCTAGCTTGCCCTCTCCTGGGGTTGGCGGTCCTATGTCGTTACTCCGTAAGACCAGGTTGCCTTCTACTAAGCTTTTTTTCAACACCTTGCTGTTGTATTTGAGGGCTATTCTTTGTTTTATTGCGGCTTCCGTTAGGTGAGCCATTTGCCTCGCTTCATTGGCCAAGTCATTTTCGATCAGCTCACTCCCTCCTCCGAGGAGTAACCTCGGGCTTGGTTCCCCGATTTCGACTGGGATGACTGCGTCGATCCCGTAAGTGAGTCGGTAGGGGGTTTCACCGGTAGATGATTGGGGGGTGGTTCTGTATGACCACAAGACTGAGGCAAGTTCGTCTACCCATGAGCCTTTCTTCCCTTCGAGTCGCTTCTTTAGCCCTTTTAGGATGATTTTGTTGGCCACTTCGACCTGGCCGTTGATCTGGGGGTGTTCTACTGAGGAGAACTTCTGCTTAATCCTTAGCCCTTCTAGGAATCCTTTGAACTTCTTGTCATTGAATTGTGTCCCATTGTCCGATATGACGGCTTCTGGGATCCCGAACCTTGTGACCACTTGCTTCCACATGAACTTTTGGCAATTTGCTACGGATATGCTGGCTAGGGGTTCTGCTTCTACCCACTTGGTGTAATAGTCTATGGCCACTATCATGTACTTTACTTGCCCGGGCCCTGGTGGGAATGGCCCCAAGAGGTCGACTCCCCATTCGGAAAAAGGTCGGGGAGCCATCATTAGACTGAGCTCTTCGGGAGGTGCTTTGTGGAAGCTGGCATTTTCTTGGCATTTTTTACATTTTTTCACAAATTTACAGGCATCAAACATTATTGTGGGCCAGTAGTATCCTGCCCGGATGATTTTTCTTGTTAAAGATCTTCCCCCGATGTGGTGACCACAACACCCTTCGTGTACTTCCCTTAGGACGTAGTCCGTCTGGTCGGGGCGCAGGCACTTGAGTAGGGGCTGGTGGAGCCCTCGCTTGTACAGCTGCCCCTATATGATTATATATTTGGGAGCTTCCCTTTTAATAGCTTGTGCTTCTTTTTTGTCAGGGGGTGTTTCTGCACGCTCCAGCTATCGAGAGATGGGGTCTATCCATAAGGGGCTTTGGCACCTGAGCTGCGCACATGATGATTGCAGGTTCCGTTGCTAGTCCTTGGATCAAAGATCTGTTCCCCGTGATGGGTTTGGTGCTTGCGAGCTTGGAAAGGAGGTCGGCTCGGGCGTTTCTTTCTCTGTGAACGTGCTGGATTGTGACTTCTTCGAAGCTTTTGCATAGCTCTCTTACTTTTTCCAAGTATTTTTGTAGCAGCGCTTGGCTTGGTAGCTGCCATTTACTTGGGAGGTGATGACTTGGGAGTCGCTGCTGACTTCCACCCTTGATGCTCTGACTTCTTTGGCTAGCATTAGTCCCCCTATCAAGGCTTCATACTCGGCCTGGTTGTTTGAGACTGGGAATTTGAACTTGATGGATTGTTCGAAGGCTACTCCTGCCGAGTTTTCGAGGATAATTCCAGCCCCTCCAAACATTCGGTTGGATGCTCCATCAACATGGAGTTTCCACCGTGTGATCGACAGGTCGGGAGTTTCTCCTGTGACCTCTACGAGGAAGTCTGCCATGGCTTGGGCTTTGATTGCTTGCCTTAGTTCATATTGCAAATCATATTGGGATAGTTCCACTGCCCATGCCATCATTCTTCTCGCCAGGTCGGGTTTTTGGAGGACTTGTCGTATGGCTTGGTCGGTTCTCAGGATGATTACATGCCCTTGGAAGTATTGTTTTAGCCTTCTTGATGAAATTAGTAGGGCGTAGGCTAGCTTTTCCAATTTGGTGTATCTCATCTCTGCCCCCTTGAAGTATTTTGCTGATGAAGTATATTGGGCGTTGGGTCTTGTCCTCCTCCCTGACTAGGACTGCCGTCATCACTTGCATGGTCACGGCCAAGTACAAGTATATGGGCTCGCCTTCTCTGGCCTGCTGAGTACGGGAGGTTCCGAGAGTATCCTCTTAAAATGGTTGAATGCCTCTTCACACTCCTGGGTCCACTCAAAGGTGATTCCTTTTTTCATTAAGTTGAAGAATGGGATGGCCCTTTCAGCTGAGGCTCTGAGGAACCGAGACAGAGCCGTGAGCTTCCCGGTGAGCTGTTGTACATCTTTGATGCACCCAGGGCTTGTCATTTTGAGAACGGCTTCGCGTTTGTCCGGGTTGGCTTCTACCCCTCTTTGTGTTATCATGAACCCTAGGAATTTTCCTGCTTCTATGGTGAATGCGCATTTAAGTGGGTTGAGCCTCATTTTGAATTTTCTCAATGCCTTGAAGACAGCCTGGAGGTCGCTTATCAATTTGCTCGGCTCTGCTGTTTTTACTAAGATGTCGTCGACATATACCTCTACCGTTTTGTCGATGAGGTCGTGGAAGACTCTGCTCATCAGCCTTTGGTAGGTGCCCCTTGCATTCTTCAGTCCGAAGGGCATTACCTTGTAGCAATAGGTGCCCCTAGTGTTATGAAGGTTGTCTTGTCTTCGTCGGGTCGGTGCATCGGAATTTGGTTGTAGCCGGAATAGGCATCCATGAAACTGAGGAAACGATATCCCGCTGCCGAGTCCACTAAGGTGTCAATGTTGGGGAGGGGAAAAGAGTCTTTTGGGCATGCCTTGTTCAAGTCGCAGTAATCTATGCACATCCTCCATTTCCCACTGGCCTTCTTGACTAAGACAACATTGGATAGCCATGTTGAGTACTCGAGTTCTTTGATGAACCCTGCTTCTAGCAGTCCTACTGTTTGCTTGGCGACTTCTTCAGCTCTTTCTTGTGACATCTTTCTTCGCTGCTGGGCTACCGGTTTGGCTTCGGGCTTTATGGCTAGCCGGTGAGACATGACATCGGGATCCAACCCCGGCATGTCTGATGGGGTCCATGCGAAGAGGTTGTTGTTTGCCCTAACAATTTCTATGAGGGGGCCCTTGAGCTCGTGGGGTAGGTTCCTATTAATGAATGTAAATTGCTCTGCCGACTTCCCTACCTGGAACTTTTCCATGTCCCCTTCTGGTTCGGGCCTTGGTTTGTCCTCCATCCTGACATCTAGATCTGCTAGGAACACGCCAGCAGCCTTTTTAGACTCTTTCCTTAAGGATAGACTGGCGCTGTCACAGGCGATTGCTGTTTCTAGGTCTCCTCTTATGGAACCGACCGTTCTCTTGTCTGTTATGAACTTCATCGTTAGGAACTTGGTGCATATTACAGCTGAGAATTTATTGATAGTTTTTCTCCCTAGGATGATGTTATAAGCAGTAGAGTCTCTAAGGACTACGAAATCTGCCATAACTGATTTCCTAGTGTCACCAGTTCCTAGACTGATTGGGAGGGAAATCATCCCGTCGGGTTTGATGTAGTTGTCACCTAGTCCCATGGCTCCGTGTTGGTGGTTTTTGAGGTCGGATTCTTTGAGTCCCATGGCGTCGAACACGTTTCTGAACAAGATATTAGAGTCGGCTCCTGTGTCGACGAGGATGCGCCTGACTAATCCTGTGCCAACCATTGCTGTAACTACCATGGGGGAATTTTCGGAAAGGTCGTTAAACTATTTATCTTCTGGACCAAAAGAGATTGTGGGGTGCCTTTTGCTGGTGGCAGGGACATCCGTCGAAATGGAGAGTACCCGGGTGTCCTTTCTTACTGCCGACTTAGATTTGGGGGGGCTGTCTCGTCCGACCACAATGTTAACCATGAAAGTTGGGGGGTTACCGGCATCTCCTGAGGGTTCTTGCCTTGGCTTGACAGTTCGGCTTCGTCCTTCCTCGGAGCGTTCCCTTTCCCGCCTCCTCGGCTCTCTGATGAGCCAGGAAAATTTGCTCAGCTTTCCTTCTTTGATGGCCTGTTCCAAGGCGTCTTTGAGGTCAAATCAGTCTTGGGTCTTGTGCCCAAACCCCTTGTGATAATTGCAGTAGATGATCTTGTTGCCTCCCGTTCTCTCATTCAGTTGTCTAGGCCGTGACAGGATCCCCTTGTCTGCAATTTGTTTGTAAACTTCTACTATGGGTGCCGTAAGTGGCGTGTAGTTCGTGAACCTTCCTGTCCGTGGGTGCTTGGGTGGTTTGTTTAGGTTGCTGTCTCTGGGAGCTTCTTTGTACCTGTCGGTTTGGGGGGCCAGTCGGGTTGACGAGCTAGGGAGCTGCCGTTTATTGACTGCTACAACCTGACTGACTTCCTTATCGTTGATGTATTCCTTGGCGATGCTTTGAATTTCCTGCGTGGTCCACACGGGCTTGGTTGTGAGGTGCTTCCTAAAGTTTTGTTTAGTAGGCTGTTCATTAGGCATAGGCTAGCAACTGAGTCCGTGAGGCCGTCGATCTCCAAGCACTCGTCGTTGAACCTATCTAGGAATTTTCTAGTCGGCTTTCCAGGTTTTTGGGTGACCCCAGTAAGTTGATTGGGTGTTTTGCTTTGGCTATGCGTGTTGTGAACCGGGCTAGAAACTTCTGGGATATGTCTGCGAAGGTTGTGATGGACACTTGTGGGATTGTGTTGAACCATCGGATCGCTGGTCTGGCCAGCGTTACGGGGAATGCCCGGCATCTAACCGCGTCGCCTACCCCTTCCAAATTCATCCTTGCTTCGAAGGATGTGACATGCTCCTGGGGGTTCTTGGTCCCATCATACCTCATGTCTGTCGGTTTGTCGAAGTTTCTCGGAAGCCGGACCTTGAGGATTGACGGGTGAAAGGGGGTCTGACGTTAGGATTTTTGCTAGTAAAGAATTTTATAAAAATATAGTCACGTTGTAAGTATAGATTCTAAACCAACAGAAAATCCCTTCGTACAAACGTTTTGGTTGTCACAAGTAACAAACCCCTAAATAAATTGATAATCGAAGTATTCAAACCTCGGGTCGTCTTCTCAAGAAATTGCAGGGAGGTATGTTCTTATTATTGGTTATGAGTCTTGTAAATTGGGGGGGTTTGAAAGTGAGGAAGAAGTATGTTAAATGACAAGTAAAATAAATAAATAACTGTAAAATAAACTCTTGGCAAGATATGAGGAATTGGAAGTCCTATCCTAGTTATCCTTATCGATGGTGATGAGAATTGAGTTTTAATCCCACTTAGTTAACCTTTACTAAAGCAAAGGAAAGTCAAGTTGACTAATTAGTTTGATCCTCAGGTCCTAGTCAATTCCTAAGAAAGGACTAGAGTTATTGGAATTCAATTCAATTAGCAAAAATAGCAATTATCAATCACGATGAGTTTCATAACTCAAGAGTTACCAATTAACCAACCAAAGCCAAGAATATAGAAAACTAAATTAAAATCATATATCTGAAAACATCTCAATAATGTGTATTAAATAAGAAAATCAATCCTAACATGAAAAGTTCATAAGCCAATTGGACAACACAAATCAGATACAAATGAAAGCATCAGAGTAAATGAAAGTAGAAGAAAAACATAAATTATTAAACCTGGTATGAAGAAACAATCCTAATCCTAATAGAAATCCTAATCCTAATCCTAAGAGAGAGGAGAGAACCTCTCTCTCTAAAAACTACATCTAAAACCTAAAATTGTGAGTAATGAGTGAATGATCTGATTCTGCTCCACTCCCAGCCTCTAATCTGTGTTTTCTGGGCTAAGAATTGGGTCAAAAACAACCCAGAAGTCACTTCCAACGCTTTTTGGTCTGTACAGGTCGCGGCAAAGTGACGCGAAGGCGTCATCCACGCATTTGCGTGGAATGAGATTCTCAGTGCGATGCATCCGCGTGGAGCACGCGTTCGCGTCACCTATCTGTACGGCCACTATAGCAAATTATATATCAAATTGAAGCCCCGGACGTTAGCTTTTCAACGCAACTGGAACCATCTCATTTGGACTTCTGTAGCTCAAGTTATGACCATTTGAGTGCGAAGAGGTCAGGCTGGACAGCTTAGCAATTTCTTCAACTTCTTGTATTCCTTCCACTTTTGCATGCTTCCTTTCCATCCTCTAAGCCATTGTTGCCCTGTAATCCCTGAAATCACTTAACACACATATCAAGGCATCGAATGATAATAAGAGAGGATTTAAATAAAAGAAAATAAAAGCCAAAGAAGCATGTTTTCAGTCATAGCACAAAATCAGGAAGGAGAATGTAAAACCATGGAAATCATATGAATAAGTGGGTAAAGAGTTGATGAAAACCACTCAATTGAGTACAAGATAAACCATAAAATAGTGGCTTATCAACCTCCCCACACTTGAATATTAGCATATCCTCATGCTAAACTCAAGAGAAGCTATAAAGGAGTGAAGAAAAATGATAGAGAGTATGCAATGCAACCTATCTATGCGGATGCAACTACATGCAAAATGTTTCTACCTACTTGGTTAAAAGTAAACAAGATTTTCAAGACAAATATGAATCAAATTCCACTAATTAAAATTACACAATAAAAGACAAGTAAACTTTTAAGAAGATAGCTCATGAAAGCAGGGAACATAGAATCAAGCATTGAACCCTCACTGGTAGTGTATATCACTCTAATCTCTCAAGTGTCTAGGGTCAATCACTCTATTCTTCCCTAATCATGCTTTCTAAACTTTGTCATTCATCTAACCAATCAACAAATATCTAGTATACCCATGCACACATCATGAGATCTTTTCAAGGTTGTAATGGGGCCAAGGCAAGGGTGAGGATATATGTATGGCTAAGTGAGCTATAAATTGAATTTTTGAGTAACATGAGCAATCGCCTAACATAGATACATTCTATATAATTTCTAAAATCATGCCTAACTACCCATAATTCCCACTTTTATATCACATACTCATGTGTCAACTTTTCTTTTGATTTGTGTCACATATGCATTGATCTTTTATTAACTTAACATTGGGGTAATTTTGTCCCCTTATTTATTTATTTATATTTTTTCTTTTATTTTTTTTTATAGAGACATCAAAACTAAAATAGCATATCAATGCATATGGAATTTTTTAATTTTCTGTTTTACATGAGTAGATATCCAAATTTCCCAATATTCAGAATTAGAAACATGATACATTCCCTTATTAACCCATGTTCCCACAGTTTCCCCACACTTAGTTGATGCACAACCTCTATCTTAAGCTAACCAAAGATTCAATCTGGGATTTTTACTTTTGTTTTTCTACCTAAGGCTAGTGATGTGGTTATAGAACAGAAGGGGATTAAAAAGCTCAAAGTGGCTAACAAGGGTGACATAAAAGGGTAGGCTTATCTGGGATAAGTGAGCAAAAACAAGTAATGGCCTCAATCATATGCAAGTATGTAAATACACTAAATATTGGACATATAGATTGGAACAAAATAAAGATTACAATCATAAAGAAGAAAACACACAAGAATAAAAATTTATGGTTAAATAATGTAACCATATAAATAAGCTCAAACCTCACATGTTCTGTGTTCTTTGGCTCAAAAACCATGTTCCAAATACAACTTCAAACAAATTTAAAAATAGGGTCTTTAAAAGAAATTTATTATTTTTCAACCAAGTAGTACTTAAATGCAAACAATCAACTACACATGCAATCTATTATGCAATGCAACAATGAACAAACAAAGAAAATAGAATATTGGTGTTGAGAAGAGAATAACTAGCCCGTGGAGATCGGTATTGACCTCCCCACACTTAAAGATTGCACTGTCCTCGGTGCATGCTAAGATGTGCAAGTGGATGGGGTTGTAGTTTCTCAGCTAGTGCTCTTTTTGTTCCTTTCCTTGCCAGTGGTTTGGGAGTAGCTTTCTCTTTACCCTTCTTGGTGGCCATCCTGAAAAGGGAAAAAGAAAGTAACATGGAAAGCTAGGGGTTCCAGCAAGGAAGAGAACGGGAAAGATAGTAATCAATGCACAGTAAAGAAGAATGATGTTAACACATGGTCATGACTACATGTGAAAAGCCATCAAAGGAAATATAGCAAGTGCATGTGATGACAGTTAAATGCAGGATGTTTATTGGCATGCTGGCAAAGGCATGAGTAGTATAGATAAAGAATTCAATGTCCAAGTTAGAATACCAAGTCTTCCAAACTAACAATATGCTTGTGATAACAATTATATAAAAATTAATAATATAGAAAGAGGGTTTTGTGAAAAACATACATTAAAGTAATAGGATGACATAAATGTAGTGCATGATGCTATACGAGCTTTTTCACAAACACATAGCATGCATGGTAAATAAGTTATTGAAAGTATTGAATTGAACATGCAAGCAACCTTTTAAAAAGTTATATAATTGTCAAACAATTCTTTGAATAATCCACAAGCAAAATAAATAAATTTCTAATACCAATGAAAATAATGCAATGAATGAAACTATGCAAATAAATTAAATGGAAGTGAAGAGGGATGAGAAGGAGAAAGTAAGAAAAGGAAAAAGAAAGAAGAAAAGAGAAAGAAAGAAATAAGAAGGAAAAGAAAAGATTTAGATTTGGGGAAGAAAAGATAAGATATTTGGATGATCCGGAAAGTGGTGCAGCGCATGTGACGCGGACGCGTGGGGCACGTGTTCGCGCGGGTAGCACGTAAGTGAGGTGACGCGGAAGCGTCGGTCACGCGGACGCGTGACATGATTTGTGCTAGTGGCGCGAGGGCAGCCTCGCGTTCGCACAACTCTCTGTTCGAAAATCATATTGCCACTTTTGAGGGTGACGCGGTCGCGTGGTTGACGCGATCGCGTGGATGGCGAAATTATGAAAATGGCGCGGACGTGTGGGGCGCGCTTTCACGCGGCAGGGCTTGTGCGGCTAGCACAGGTTCAGCCCAGCTCCAGCGTAACTTTCGGCCGTACACCCTTTTGACGTCAATTTACAAGGCCACGCGGTCACGTGGGTGACCCGGACGCGTGGGGTGGCTATTTCGTTAATGACGTGATCGCGTTATCCACGCGGTCGCGTGGATTAATTTGTGCCAAAGGCACGCCTCCAGCCACGCTCTCGCATGACTCTCTGTAAAGTCTCTTTTCTTTCTAAGGCACAGGGGACGCAGACGCGTCGGCGACGCTGTCGCATCGCATGCCCTTTTCTTTTTTTTATAATGCAGTATGTAGAATGCATTGTTTAATATGAATGCTATGCATGATTCCAGGTTCAATAAAAATTCAAAAATAGACTGAAATGGAAAAGGAACAATCATACCATGGTGGGTTGTCTCCCACCTATCACTTTTAGTTAAAGTCCTTAAGTTGGACATTTGGCGAGCTCCTTGTCATGACGGCTTGTGCTTGAACTCATCCTGAAACTTCCACCAATGCTTGGTCTTTCAATAAGATCTATCCATACTAAGTAAATTCCTCAAGCTTTGATGGAGTTCTTCACAAGTTTTGAGCTCCCAAAATTGATCCTCATATATTCCCGGATCCCAAATCTTGTTTCTACACCCGTCTTCAAGCTGATCATCATTGTTCCAGCCGGGGGGTTCAGCTTTAGAATTCTCACTGAAGCGTCCAAACAAGTTCCTAGACCCATTCAATTGAGCTCTATACCAACCTTTGCGTTTAAACTTAAAGCTTCCAACCATAATGAACCTTGCAGGACAATTCTTACCACTGACCATCTTCCTCTTACTCTTAATGCCACAAAGAGTTCTAAGTTGACCATCCGTCTCCAGTAGCCCATATTCAAGTGGAATTAGAAAGCTAAGGGATATGAATTTTACCCACTTGAATGTTGTGTTGGACGGTAATGGTCTTGGGAGAGATATTTCTAATGAATTTGCAAGCTCCACTCCCTTGTACTCTTCTCTGACAACTTCCACCTCTTTGTAAGCTTCTTCAATTTCAACCTCTTTCTCTTGGT
>NC_029778.3:60372054-60394919 GCF_000817695.3 Arachis duranensis
ATTGTTCACCAAGGGCATGGGAGGTTGTGCTTCTTCTTCTTTAAACTCCATATCAAGTCCAATGGAAGAGGATTCAAATGTAGATAAGAATTCATCAATGATTAAATCCATCTCTTGATCATCCCCTTCAAAGTCTTCAACCATGAGATGCCTTGGAGGTTGTACACCCTCCTCAACATCAGTTTCAAACGTCTTTGAAGGAGGCTCTATAACTTGACTTTCCCATGGAGGTTCAGCATCTCCTAAGTCTTCAATCATTGCCTCCTCTTTTTCTTCAATAATTCCGGCTTCCTCCACTTGTTCCAATACCAAATCGTGCTACTCACTATCCACCGGAGTGCCTAACTTCTCCTTCCTGCTATGTTCTTCAGTAGATTCTCCACATGAAGTCATGGGGGTTCCTTGAATGTCCGAACATCGGAAAGGTAATCGATTTATTGCTTGATACAGGTGTTTAAGTATGAAATCGTATTCATCCTTGATGATTTCCTGTTCAACTATTTCTTCACCTTCAAGTACAAAATCCTCCTTGTTGTCTTCTTTCACTAGTTCTTCAATCGCGCTGTCAACTTCAAGGGTCTCTACTACCTTCACCTTTAGTGCCTCCTCTAGCTCCTTATGAAGTATGGATTCGCGAAGATGATCCTCTCTCTCTTGTTCCATGTCAATAGTATCAGTGGGATCATGTTGCTCTTGGATTGATGGATTTTGGTGCTCTTCCATGGATGGTGGTGATGGGATGGGTGGATCATTATGTGGTTGAGATGGAAGTGCATTGGAGCTTGAGGGTTGAATATTGGGGGTATTTGGTGGTCCGATTTGGGCGGCGAGAGCTTGTATAGCAGAGTTTAGATCGGTAAATGCTTTCTCCATGGAGGTTTGGGGTGGATAGGAGGGTTCATTTGTTGGAAGAAAAGGTTCATAACACGGAGGTGGTTCCTCTTGATAAGGATATTGAGATGGTGTATATTGATGTGGTGGTTCTGGGTATGGTTCATATGGTGGTTGGTGTGGTGGACAAGGGTTGGGGTCATATGAAGGTGAATGGTGGAAAGGGGCTTGTGAGTGTGGTGGTTCAAAGCTATGTTGAGGAGGTGGTTCATTAGCATATGATGGGGCTTGTTGGTAACTACAAGGGGGTCCACCATATCTATCATCTTGGTATGCATTATAGAATGGTCTTCATCCATGATATCTTCGAAGGTGTTGTTGCCTAAAGGGTTGATCAGATCCTCTTGGCTCCGTCCATCTTTCATTGCTTTGACCTTGATGCATATTCCTGTTATAGCTTCCTCTTCCTGCAACATAGTTGTAACCAGACTCATAGCCAAAAGGGTGAGAGTTCATGGTAGTAAGATAAAATAAAAACAAAAATTAATAAAAAGAAAATATTTTGAAAAAAATTGATTTTTTTTTTGAAAAAATAAGATAAGATATATTTTTTTTTTGAAAAATATTTACAATAACCAATAATAAGGCACACGTTTGCGATTTCCCGGCAACGGCGCCATTTTGATGTTAGGATTTTTGCTTGTAAAGAATTTTATAAAAATATAGTCACGTTGTAAGTATAGATTCTAAACCAACAGAAAATTCCTTTCGTACAAACGTTTTGGTTGTTACAAGTAACAAACCCCTAAATAAATTGATAACCGAAGTATTCAAACCTCGGGTCGTCTTCTCAAGGAATTGCAGGGAGGTATGTTCTTATTATTGGTTATGAGTCTTGTAAATTGGGGGTTTTGAAAGTGAGGAAGAAGTATGTTAAATGACAAGTAAAATAAATAAATAACTGTAAAATAAACTCTTGGCAAGATATGAGAAATTGGAAGTCTTATCCTAGTTATCCTTATCGATGGTGATGATAATTGAGTTTTAATCCCACTTAGTTAACCTTTACTAAAGCAAAGGAAAGTCAAGTGGACTAATTAGTTTGATCCTCAGGTCCTAGTCAATTTCTAAGAAAGGACTAGAGTTATTGGAATTCAATTCAATTAGCAAAAATAGCAATTATCAATCACGATGAATTTGATAACTCAAGAGTTACCAATTAATCAACCAAAACCAAAAATATAGAAAATTAAATTAAAATCATATATCTGAAAACATCTCAATAATGTGTATTAAATAAGAAAATCAATCCTAACATGAAAAGTTCATAAGCCAATTGGGCAACACAAATCAGATACAAATGAAAGCATCAGAGTAAATGAAAGTAGAAGAGAAACATAAATTATTGAACCTGGTATGAAGAAACAATCCTAATCCTAATAGAAATCCTAATCCTAATCCTAAGAGAGAGAAGAGAACCTCTCTCTCTAAAAACTACATCTAAAACCTAAAATTGTGAGTAATGAGTGAATGATCTGATTCTGCTCCACTCCCAGCCTCTAATATGTATTTTTTGGGCTGAAAACTGGGTCAAAAACAGCCTAGAAGTCACTACCAGCGCTTTCTGGTCCACACAGGTGGCAGCAAAGTGACGCGGAGGCGTCATCCACGCGTTTGCGTGGAATGAGATTCTCAGATGCGACGCGTCCGCGTGGAGCGCGCGTTCACGTCACCTATCTGTATGGCCATTATATCAAATTATATATCAAATCGAAGCCCCAGACGTTAGCTTTCCAACGCAACTGGAACCATCTCATTTGGACTTCTGTAGCTCAAGTTATGACCATTTGAGTGCGAAGAGGTCAGGCTGGACAGCTTAGCAATTTCTTCAACTTCTTGTATTCCTTCCACTTTTGCATGCTTCCTTTCCATCCTCTAAGCCATTCTTGCCCTGTAATCCCTGAAATCACTTAACACACATATCAAGGCATCGAATGATAATAAGAGAGGATTTAAATAAAAGAAAATAAAAGCCAAAGAAGCATGTTTTTTCAGTCATAGCACAAAATCAGGAAGGAGAATGTAAAACCATGCAAATCATATGAATAAGTGGGTAAAGAGTTAATAAAAAACCACTCAATTGAGCACAAGATAAACCATAAAATAGTGGTTTATCAGGGTCGCTCCCGGATGACGGGGTCTTCCGGTCTCCTGGCCTCCTCTTTCTGGGACCCCCACAGCGTTCCGACCTGCTTCGAGTGGGTCTGGATGTTGCTTGTGTGTGCGCCTCCTCGTGCCTCGTCAGGCTTCTACCCTGGCTGTCTTGTGTGCGAGAGGGGGAGCGGGTGTGGGCATGGGGCCGGCTCACGCCGCCGTGTGAGTGGCCAGCGTTTTCGTGGGACTGGCCCCTCGCCGCCAACTCCCGCTCGAGGTTTTGTACTCTGTGCCTGAGTTCTTGCATGATCTTGGCGCTGTCGGCTCCGGTTCCCCCGAAGGGGCGCCTTTCGAGAGTTTCGGTATACATTTGATTGTGTTGAACAGATGATCTCAGGTGTTCGGCAGCGCGGGCTGTCGAGCTCGCTCTGCTCAAACGGGCCCAGCCTCCTTCGCGGAGCTCCTCCGAAGTGATGAGTCGCTCCATGTCTGTGCCGGAATTCCCACAGACGGCGCCAATGTTCGTTACCTGGTTATCTCGGGTTGTCGGTGGGTGATGAGCTGGTGAGAGGGAAATCCCGAACGGGTGCGGAGCGAGGGAAGCTGCGTGTGCTGGTGACGTCGGAGGCTGAGTGGAGGGGGTAGCCACCTGCAAGAACACTCCGACGCTCAAGTCAGAGTCCGTACTGGGGGTGGCGGAATTAGGTAAGGATGTGACGTACCTTGGGGGGAGAGCTGTCCTCTCCCCTTATATACTGTGTTGGGTGGGCTTATTAATGGTTAGACCCGTTGATGATGCGAGCTATCGTTTTCCACGTGAGCAGGTCGTCCCGTACTCCGGGTCGAGACGTCGGATACCAACCCTGAGGGCATCGACCCGAGTGGTAATGCGTTTTGGATGGCAAGTCGGTCAGACCTCGGGTCAAGTGTTTGAGGCCGACCCAAGAAACTTTTTTGCTAGTGTTTCGGGTCTGGGTGGGATAGTGCCCCGACCCAGCAATTTCTTGGACTGGACTTTGGTAGTCCGTAACATAAAGATTGTCTCACATTTATAAAAATTATTAGACTTTCAATTTTGATGTGATACTTAATAAACTTTCTACCAACTAATATTTTTAAATCTTAAATATCGACTACCAACTAACAACTTCTATACCAGATAACAATAGATTCTTGGCTAGGCATAATGTGCCATAGGTTGATGAATTAGTTCGGAGAATTCTCAAATAATAAATAATAAGAGTATATCAAACTTAAAATAAACGATTCTATTAATATGTGAAAATATTTACTTCTGACATTTTGCATCTTCCTTTCCCATATTTATATATAATCATAATTACAAAGAAAGAATATGCTTCAATACATATTGTACATAATATAACTAATTAAGCAGTTCAATAAGAAGCATTCATGCAATTCACATAACCTTGTTTAGTAGCTATGTCTTTCTTCATCCTTAAATATCCTTTCTCATCCAATTTTTCACTAGCTGATTCTCAATGTAAACACAAATATGAGTATAATAAATCTGATCTTCAGATTTGTATTTTAAAATAATAAAAAAAATAAACACAAATCTAACAGTCAAATTTTTTGTATAAACACAAATCTAACCTTTAAATTTTTTTTATTTGTCCTCCACAATTTCGTGATACACCTTCATTTCTATAATATAGCAAATTACACATACTCTTCTTCTCCGATATTAAAAATAAAAAGCGCTAGCGGAGTTCTACATTCTCCAATAAAAGTTCTACTTGAGTAAAACATGAAGCTTTCATTGCCGACATCAATAGAAACTGACCTGATTAGTTAGCCACGACCTTTTAGATTGCCTCTTCATTACTCACCTGGAACCTTCTCATACCCTATAATTTTGAAAACCTTGGAAGGACATTTAGTTATTTGGTATGGGATTATGGGGGATACCTTCTTTTGCGGCTATAGTTGAAATTGCCCACAACTACCTAGATTTTTCAAAGAAAATTGACTTAATACGAATCAATTGCAATGAAGGCACTTTCAAAAATTGCACTTATTGTCGAGAGCCTTTTATCTCAAAAGCAAAATTTATTAGACAACAGCATGTGTATGAATGTATATATTTTTGAATCTCTAAAATATGTCTCCCAAGCTTAAAACTATTAATTTGCTTTATTCCCGAAGAATATCTAATATCACATTCATGCTTTTCATAAGATTGTAAAATTGTTCTTTGAAATACCTCCAAAAGATAGGCTTGTCTTATATAACTATTATAATGTGCACCTACTTCAACTTCAACTGTTTGTCTGATATTCTTAGTATAAAGCCTTTGTATATAAGAGAAGTTAAAGTAGGTACATATCATATAAGATAATTCTCTTTTGGAGGTATTTCAAGGAACAATTCTATCATCCAATCGAGTCTATATTATAGAATGAAAGAAAAACATGGATATGTGAAAGAAAAATCAGAAGGATATACACGTTATATTTATTGACTTAGAAAATTTGTATGATAAGGTGCCAAAGACAAATTTTTTAAAGAGTTTTAGAGAAGAGGGAAGCAAATATTTCATATAGAAGAATGCTAGGGGAGAAGAGGGAAGCAAATATTTCATATAGAAGAATGCTAGGGGTCAGCAAAATTTATTTTTAATCAGCAGTTAACCATCAATATTTAAAAGTGTGGGATAAAAATATGTTGCTGAATTACTAGACTAAAAGAATTAGGTTGATGGTTAAAATTAATAGCCAAAGAAATAAATTCTTATGGTCCTTGAATATTTCTCTTCTATATATTCATACAAATGCGTACATATGATTGAGTTATAACTAGGTTGGGATCCAATGGTGGTATTTTCTTCCGTGTCTAGGAAAATCTAAACAAGCAACAAAGCAAAAACACAACACAAAACTAAACAACAAATTCCTTTATCAAAATCTGCAAGAAAGACACCTCAAAAGAACGTATCACAACCCGTCAGTCAGCAACAGCATTAACGTCTCTTCGAACCCAATTGAAAGACACCTCCCAATTCTTGCTTAACATCTCCTAAAATTTTAGTAATAATATCCATATTATCACTTGCAACATAATTTATAATATGACACCCAACATTTCACATAAGCATAAGACTATTTCAGACTGTCAAAAATTTATTTCTAAAGACCGAATCATATGGTAAATGTTCTAAACTATCTTGCACCCAAATATCATAATGATTTCATATAATGCAATCAAATCCCACCACATGAGAGTTCGAAAATACACTGGCATCACAATTAAATAAAAAAAATTTGCATAATACTTAAGTCAATAACGTTTCACATTAATTATGGTTGTACTTATTGAACGTATCTAAAAACCCATATTATGGTACATATTTTTAGGTGATAGCATCGTCTTCATAAGAGAATCACAACAAGATTTAGAGTGAATACTCCACCTGGTTTCTGACAATTATCTCGAAAGGACAACAAGGCTCTCAAAAAAAAACACCCAATCCGATCTTCGATCTTTTTTTGGGACTGATTAGCCCCTATGCAAAAAAAAAAGTCTTTTTTTAGTACATGGACTAATCAATCCCATAAAAATAAAATTCAGAAACTAAGTTGAATATATTTTTTTTCTCAAGAATTTCATTGTCCTTTGAGATAATTATTAAGGACTATTTTGAATTTTAGCATTAAAAATGCATGTACTACTAGAAACACTCATTATTATCCAAATTTCTCTGCCAGTATTGTCATGGAATTTAGCATACGAGAATCCAATAGTAATAATAAGTTGGAAAATATCTCGATTTTTACCGTCATATTGTAGGATTCGTGGCTTTAATCTCGGATATATCTTATATGTATTTCTGATTTTAGTTTCTATCCTAAACGAGTATCGATTATTTTAATGAGCAATGCTAGAGAGCCAGCAACATTTGTAATTGGTAGCCATCAACTAGCCATCAATGATAATTTGATGGTGTGAAATTGGTGTGAAATTTTATCCAATGGCTCACATTTCTCTGCTGGTTACATGCTGGCCAAAATGCAATAAAATTGCTGGTCCCTAGACTTTTCCATTAATCTCGAAGCATGAATAACACTAATGATAGCAATTTCAATTATTTAAGGAATTTAAAGTTACCATATTACATATTGAACTTAATTTTACAAAACACACTTTAAACATTTATTTAACAACGGATGCACAGATTAAAAGCTAGTTTATAATCAAAACCGAAATAAAAGTCTAAAATTTATAATGGTATGTGCTCATGAAAAATATACTGTTCTACCGCAAAAAAAAAAAAAAAGAATGATTACTTTTATACTCGACACTTTGTTAAAAAGAATGAGTAAAACAACACCTATAATTAAATACACACGAATACATAATACCTAATTTGATGACCAATGTTTACTATTAAGCATTTTTTCTTCAAACCAAGTTTAGACTTTATTAGCAGATGTCATCATGTAACATATCACATTAACTCTCAAGTGATCTTCAAATTCCAATTTGAAAAAAAAATCATTAAGATTAAAGATCAGCAAGCATGCGACTAGCTAAACCCGGACACTAGCGACCAAAACGTCAGCTCAATGTTTTTCTTTAAACCAAATTCGGTAACCTATATTTTACAAGGTCCCTAGTTCGCACAAAAATGTCACTATTCCAAGTAATTATTGACACATACATCTAAAATGAAACCACCTAAAATCAAGGTAATAAACAGAAAAACTAAGCAAACATTTTGTTACCAAAACTTATAAGTCATGTTGAGAGCCCATAATAACAGCCCCTCATCCACTGCCTCATACAACGTGCACTTTCCTGTAATTATCGGCTGCTTTGGATAGCGATTGTATTGAAACAGGTACTCCTGGCCCCATCTGCAACAACAACATTGCACTGACTTGGCAGCTTGAAAGAAAGAAAGCAGATATACAAGAATTGAGAAAATGTGCATTATCAGTTTTTCTGAATTGATGATCCTCATAGCACAAATATTCCAAGATAATAAAAATTTCTGAACTGTATAGTCCATCTAACCTAGGACTAGTAGAAGGAATCAGGCAACAAGGCACTGTAGCATCAGGAGATGATTCATTTCTATAATATTCTGGTGGCTAAGCAAAGGCCAAGATAGTGGTGAAGTAAAATAGATTAGAAATGAAAATAAATTCGAGCTTACCGTGCTGCTTAGATGGACAGAAAGCACATACCCAGCATATTTGGAAGCTGATCAGAAAAAAAGAAAAGTGTCGGATAATAGAAATAAATGTAACACTAACACATGAACTTGGTGATCATGTTAAACAAAATAAAACCAGAATCAAGCATTCGAAGTTTAATCCTCCATGCAAAACAGAATCATCATTCCAAATATGTGAATATCTGTGTGAATCTGCATTACCATCACATGCACCTAATGAACTATCAATGTCTCATTCTCTACAGTAAGCTTGCCCTACAATAAACCTAATTTTGATAATATAATATCCTTAACCTTTCTCAGTCATACTCATGGTAGTCTTAAAATGATATCATATTGTTTATTTAAAATCTAGAACCTAGTTTATGTTAACACCTACAGAATTTCTTCTAATGCACGGCAAGGGTAATAACCTGAATTTTCAGTTATCAATTTATTCCAATGACTTTCCCAGTTGTAAGAAAAATAAACACAAGTATCCAACCAATCATGGAAGGTGACATCAGGATTCCAGGAAAACCACAGGCTTAAGCTATGTAATTCAAAAAGAAATATCAGCATTAGTGCAAAGGATAAATCTGACTTAAGAACATGTCAAAATACTGTGATTTATGTTAGAGAATCCAGCTTAAATGCTATCAATTATATAGATAAGATCAACATTTCACTGAAAAACCAAGTGAAATCTTCCATTATAACAGTAAAACTACAATACCAGTATACGTTATTTATGTGCTTTCAATATTAACAGTCTTATATATATACATTGTAGTCTTCATACAGGTCAAATTCTTGTGTTCGCCACCAAGGTTGAGACATGGGAGTGTTTAAAAAAATTTTAGACTTAACTTTTTAGTGTGCTTGGTTATTTTTTGTGACCAACTATTAACATGCAACTCCACTATTTCAGGAGCTAAAACATTGAAAATTTCCTTTCCCAGTAGGTAATGGTATATCATATTTTCTCCTGAGATAAAAAAAACAATAGCACAAGTATATGTGCTACTTACTCTTCTTTAAGCCAGCAGGCTTGGCAAGCAAAACAGCATTCATAAATGCGCCAATATTCTCTCGTAAAGCCTCTTCTTTGTAGCTTACCTGCAGATAGTAATTTTAAGTATAAGATTACATCCCGTGCAGCATAGCAATTCACATATGGAGTTCAAGGAGAACATGATTTCACCTTTCCCACTCCAATATGCAAAATTGATTTACTTTCCATCTTAAACTCAACGCGACCTTGCCTTAGTTCTTTCAGCTGACCAGCAATATCACTAGTCAGAGTACCAAGCTGTAAAACATATAGCAATCACGAGTCAATACGATCTACTCATGCCGTGCCGTTCAAAAAGAAAATTAGAAAGTCAATAAGCATTGGAAAAGGTTACTTTCTTGTCTGGCATCAGCCTGCGCTTTCTAAGATATTGTGCTATCTGCATAATAGTTCGCATAAGCTTCATATTTCAGAAAAACCAACCAATCATTCAGATGACAGATTCAAAATACCTTTCCAAGATGAGGTGCCATTCCAGGAGTTGAGAAGCACTTGTCAACTTTAAGTTTATTACTACCACCTGTAGTAATTAATACAAATACAAATTCTATTAGATATGAATAACATATGCACAAAAAACAAAAAAGCCTAACACACAGCTTAGGATTTTATATTATTGGCATTAAAACTAAAAAGTTATCATTGCTAAAGCATGGAAGATAAGCTTAATATCTCCTCTGCATAACTAATGGCACACAAATGTCTCATAACTAACATAAGCATGTGATGAACAAAACACATTTTCCCAGATCAGCACGCCCGAGTTTGACATGTCAAAAACTATGAAAATCTGAATCTCAAGGGAAAAAACTATAATGGGAAAAAGATATAATACCAATTCATATGATGAACAATACACACACACACACACACACAGAAGAGAGAGAGAGATCAGTTCATTACTAGCAATCTCCTCAATAAGTTCTTTGCCACCAACTATATCAGCTCCAGCATTTCTAGCTTCTTCTGCTTCTGCCCCTTCTGCAAAAACAGCCACACTGACGGCCTGAAAGATATAAATAATTAGACTACAAACCAAGCATTATATGCAGTAATTAATAATCACAGGTTACCTTTGGAGCACCATGAGGCAGAATCACAGTACCACGAACTGCCTGCCACAGTTGAAACCATTATCTTCAGGAGGAATGAATTAACAGAACACCATATAACAAGACCGCAATGATATGGATGTAGAAGCAAAAGAATAAAAAATAAAGCTAACGCTAGTATCAAAATAAAAACATGCAGATGTTCCATGTTTGGTAAATATAATGTAAATTGGACCTCAAAATTTAACTATTAATGAAGCACATACAAGCATATATGATAGGTGATTCGAAGTGGATAATTTGAAGTCCTACAGGCAGTCTTCTTATCACATGGCAGTTATACGTATAAAGAAGGAATTTGCTTAATCAGTGGGATAATAATCATATTCTCTCTTTGATGTATTGAGACTACCACTCATACGATATATGTAAAATATGGACAACAAGTCATACTTTCAAAGCTCAAGCCGATATGCCAACTTAAAAAAGATAGCCACGCAAACAAGACGTGGGACAGTTAAAAGAAATGGAATTGATATATACTGACTCATACCAGTTCTGTTCGCTTTGAATCAATACCCAATCTTACATGTGCTTCAACAGTTTCATCAAACTTTGCCTTGGCACTGACCTGAACAATATTTAAAATATATTCAAATAATAGTAAGTCGTGGATCATTTAATATAAGAAGTCAAGAACTCAAGAAGATTCATTCAAAGGATCAGCAGGAGGCCGACGGCCAATAAGTAGAATCCATACCAAAAAATAGCAACTGGCACCAAGCAAAACTTTAAAATCCAATAATTTACAAATCGCACACCCCAAAAAAAAGGGAAAAAAAGGAAAGAGGGCACAATTATGTTGTTACACTACTTGAAAAATTTGAATATATATGGAGTCTATGGTGCCTATGCCTACAGCGGCTATGGTGGCTAAACAATTTTCGCAACACCTAAAATTAAAGTCACTATTTTACATGTTTTGCAGGTATCTACACAGTATAGCAGTGTTAAATTTAAATCCCACCAGAATTTTATTATTGTCCTCTCAGAAAGAAAGTAACATTAGTACACTTCTCCATCCATATATGATATATCTATGACTTATGGCTGTTACTTCTACAGCTTCTATTGCTATATTACTACACTAACTTTTATAGGAAGAGACAGATAAATGCATATTATATACCTACATGCTACCTACTAGCAGCAATAATTTTAAGTCCACTTAAATGTAGAATTTCAGTATAGATTGCTGTCTGGAAAGAAATGACCTACTAGTGTTTACCCTAGTCTCACAAAAGATTTTTATTTTCCCTTTTTTTACTTCTCAAAATGCATAACTTACAAGTTATCTCAGAAAAGTAATATTTTCAATGGTCTATACAAGTTGCTAAGGCAGCCAAAACTAATCAAATAATTTTTTTTCCAACCTCTACCTTCTCTATTAGCACCAATCACCTACAACTAAACTTGGGCACAGAACAAATCCTACTGAAGCAAAAGCAAGTCAGCAACACCAATAACTAATCCTTCTCCCATAGGGTAGGGTACATGGATCCCAAGATGAATATTCACTGAAGAAAGAACATAAGAAATCTACACAACCTAACCACCTATATTTGGGAGTCTAAAGGCAAATGAAAAAGAGAAAATCTGAAACATCGTCATTTTTCCTTCTTCAAATCAAAATCTGTTCCCTTCCCCATCCACTATCTCATAAAGAAATTACTAAAACGCACCTGGCAGCACACCTGATACAATGTCAATGTCAATCTAAGTGTGTGTATGGATTAATTTTTCTTGAAATTGATTTTGAGATATACATACCAAGCATGCACTAAAACAGTTATCCAAACACAGCGAATGGAAATCAAACTCAGAAATGAATTCAAAACTGCAATTTCGATAACAAGAACATATGAACCAACCTTAACTTGGCGAATGGCCTCGTTCAAATCAAGGACAGGGGGAGTCTCATTGCGCTTGGGCATGATCAGCATCGGAAAAGGCACCTTCATCTTCTCCTCCTCCATCTTCTTCCTTATCTCATCCTCAACCTCAAGCATCCTCCTCTCTTTCTCCGCTTCCTCATTCCTCTCTTCCGCGGTCACAACACCCGGATCATCGCCGACCTTATCCTCCGGCAGCGGCGCCACTCTCGGAGCGTAAGAAACCGGCTCAATCGAAGGCGCGTCCTTCACGTACCGAATGTCCTCCCTTGTCCATCCCCGCTGCGACTCCTCCTGGCCCTCGGCCGACACCGGGCGGCGAGGAGGAGGCGGGGGCGGGCGTTCGCGGGGGAACTGAGGCTCTGAGGATTCGGTTTGTTGGGGTGCCGGGTCTTTGGGTTTGAGAGGGTAGGAAACGGGCTGGATTGGGACGGATTGGAAGGAGGGTCTCCTTTGAGGAGGGTCTTGTGGTGGGTTCGGTGAGTCTTGTTGATCTTGTGGTAGTGGCGAGGAAGAAGAGAGGGGTCTGTGAGAGGTGAGGGAGAATGGGGAGTGGAAGCTCGAAGGGTGTTTGAAGAGGAAATGGTGGCGGCGAGCTTGGGAGAGGAAAAGCTTCAGTGCCGCCATTGTTGTGTGTGTATGAGTAGGAGAGAGAGAGTGAAGTGAGAAGAGCTTAGACTTGGCGAACCGGGTTAATGGCAACTCTCTTGCTTGAACTTTGTGTGATTTTTTTTCAGTTGAATAAATATTAAAAATAGAGCAATTATTCAAATTAGTTCACGAGATTTTTAAGATTGGACATTTTAGTTTTATTAATTTTTAAATACATAAAAAAAATTATATTTAATCCTGCTAAACAAATCAATTCATGTTCTTAATTTTTTGTCAACAACAAATAAAAAATACTGACATAAAAATATGGACAAACACATATAGTACTCAATTGTTGGATTTGAATTCTCTAAAGTTTGAATTTTACTTTAAAGAGTAAAGTATGATCTTTTTACCCTTGAATAGTTTCTTTTTCATATTTATTTTTGGTCTCACATATGAAATAAATGGTGAGAGATCATACTTTACTCGATTTAAACGCCAAAGTGGTCCCTGAGATTAACAAAATGCACCGATTTAGTCCCTAACTTCCCAATTGCACTAATTACGTTCTCCAAATTGGAAAAAATGCATCAACGTGGTCCCTCTCATATTTTCCGTTCATATTTCTTGCCAGCGGGAGTGACGTGGCGAATGATTGCCACGCTGGAGGATGGGAAACGTCGTCGTATTGGGTTTTGGCGCTAAACCCATAACTAGACGACACCGTTTCAAGTAGGAAGCATTAACAAAACGTTCAAACCTCCCTCCCCCAATATTCAAAGATCACGTTGTCTTCTTCATCTTCTGTGAACTGAAAGCGCCAAACCCTGGCATTCGAGAGCCCAAGTGTGGCTTTTCGGAGTGAAACAATTTGGAGTTCAGAGGAACTTGGTCATCGTTGGCTGAAGATCGGTGAAGGAAGGAGCAAAGATTCTGCATGAAATTTCCTGTGACAGAGGTAGGCATACAGTATATTAGATAGTCTTGTTCTGTTTTCCATAGTGGTAAGGTATCCATCATTATGGATTTTACTTGGAAAATTGGTGTAGATTGATGGAAAACCATGGATGCTATGTTAGTAGCTAGGATTTTTACATTTGGTGGTGCGGGTAGGGGTTATCAGAATGCTCTGTTTTCAAACTGAAAATATGGGCATTTCTATAACGGCATAGTCACTGAAGTAGTTGTTAGTTAGCAATTTTGGAATATGATCTATTGTTGTTTGCTGATTCCATATTTTAGATAAAATGTTGTTTTTTTTTCGATACAGATGGAAAAGTTGCTGGATATCATGTTCCATCATGGTGGAACGTTTAAGAAGAATATTGATGGAAAGTTGGTTTACTCACCTGACAATAGATCTTGCTTAGGAGATTTAGATGAAGATACACTTGATGTCTTCTTTGTCAGGAACTATTTTAAGGAGTTGGGATATGACAAGGTAGTTGAGTGCTAGTGGCTGGTTCCGGAGAGGAGCTTGGAGGTTGGATTGAGAGCTCTGACCACTGATGATGAATTAAGGGAGATGTGCTTCCATGCACAGAGGAATGATGGAGTAGTCGATGTTTATTTCGAACATGGAGTTTCGATACCTGAACTGATGGAGGGGAAAGAAGTTGTTCTGTGTCTGGATTATGTTCCAAAAGAGGAGCTTGGTGGTGACTTAAACAAGAAGAACACCCCTGAGGATACCTTAAATGAAATGCGAGATGACAAATCAACTCCTGACCCAGTTCCTCCTACTCCAATCCCATTACAAACAGTCTAATTGCAATCCCAAATCCTGCTAACACCCTCACCACAAGACCTATCCATGATGACACCAAGTCCATGGCTGATCATGAGAACCCCAAACAGAATCATATACCCAACCCAAAACCCACTAGAAAGTTCAATACAACCCCAACTGTCAAGCAGAATCAGAAACCCAAGCAGAACCAGCAGCCCAAAAAAACTCAACCAAAGTCCAAGCCCAAGTTTACTTCAAAACCCAAACCCAAATTTAATCCACCTAAAAGAATCACAAGATCTCAAGCAAAGGGATATTGGAGTGCTAACAAAGGGAAGCAAACATTTCATGTGGATTTAACTGCAAACGGATCAAGCACTGATGAGGGGAGTTCAAAGGATGAATATTATGTCCCTGTGCAAGATATTATCAGCTATGGCACAAGATGCAAATCACCACATATATGTGGTTGCTTGGGCTATAATCAACATTGAAAACAAGGAGGAACTGGAAATGGTTTTTGGACTCCACGATGATTTAGGAGACTATAAGGCTAACGGGTGGTGTTTCATTTCTGATATGCAGAAGATAAGACACTTTATATTGTAGACTTAAATATTTCTTAATCTTTTTATATTGTTGTAAATGAATGACTACATGTTGTAAGCAAAATGTATATCTATTTATTGTATAAACTAGTTGGTTCTATGTCTTAATTGGTATGAATAATTGCAACTTGCTAATTTCATGAGATTAGCATAGATGGCAGCTTATTTAGGTTGTTTGGTTATTTAGGTAGTTTGAATATTTAGGTAGTTTGATTATTTAGGTTGTTTGGTTATGTAGGTAGTTTGGTTATTGATGTTTTTTAGTTATTTAGGGTATTTGGTTTCTACTATATCTTTCCATCAAATGCAGGGGTTAATTTCGGCTGTGGAGGAGGTCATGCCACAGGTCCACCATCGTTTCTGTGTATGGCACCTGTGACAAAATTTCAACAAACAGTGGAAGGATCTTGAGCTGAGGAGACTTTTTTGGGATGCTGCAAGGTCAACCACCTTTCAAGATTTTATTGGCAACATGGACAAGATCAAGAGAGTCAATGAGGAAGCATGGACATACCTTAACAAGTGGTCTAGGTATTCATGGACGAAGTCTCAATTTAGCCACAGGCCAAAGCTGGATAATATATGCAATAACGCATGTGAGGTCTTCAACGCAAGGATCAAAGAGGTTAGGAGCAAGCCAATCATCACATTGCTTGAAGAGGTAAGGATGTTCATTATGAGGTCCATTGCAAAGAACAAGATAAAGTTGAACAACCACATCGAAAAACTTCCTCTAGTTATTCAGAGCCGGTTAGAAAAGGTAAGGAAAGAGTCAAAGAACTGGGTTCCTATATGGACTGGGGATGAAGACTATGAAAAGTTTGAGATTCATGGACACCCAACAAACATGGTTATCGATCTAGGCAAAAGACTTTGCACCTGCCAGTTCTGGATGTTAACATGTAATTTTTGTTACATTTACATTATATTTATTTTCTATTTAGGTTGTTTTTACTTGAACTATTAACTGACATGGTCTGGACTTGAACTGCCTTTTGTTTGGTGTGCTGTAGGCATCCCCTGTGTTCATGCCTGTGCTGCTCTTGCATGGGTGAACAAGAGACAAGAGGATTTCTGTCACCCCTTGGTCACAATGGATTCATACGGGAGGACCTATGAACATTACATCAATCCTCTCCCGGGCCAATCCATGTGGGAAAATCAGCATACAGTCAGCCCCAGGCTCCTAACATCAAACGGAAATCAGGAAAACTCACAACCAAAAGAAGAAAGGACGTTGATGAGGATACTAGTGTAAACAAGAAAGCTAAGCAGAATGTTATCCTAAAGAGACAGATCAAGCCATTCACATGCACATATTGTGGTATAAAGGGACACACCAAGAGGGCATGTAAATAAAAGAGAGCTGATGAGCTTGCTGCTGCTCTTGCAGCTGCAGCAGCTACTGTGGCAACTTCCAAGGCCAAAGCTACTCCTACTGGGAGTACACCTACAGCTAAAGCAAGCAACACTACCATTCCTGGACCACAAGCAGCTGACATTTTACCACCAGTGTTTGCACCGCAAGCTGAAGAAGTTGAATTATCCCAACCAAGCTATGGTGGAATACAAGATGACGTATAAAATGTCCCAAAATATTTGTTGTTTACTTCCTTGATTTAACTCCCATTTTCACACTAACTCATACTAATTATCACACTTTACTCAGGCACTACCGCACCACCACCAAGAACAAAAAGGCCACCTAAATTACCAACCAAACGGAGGACCTCACCACAACCAGTAACTACTTCTGTCGATCCCATGCAAGGAGCAAGTGTAGCCACATCTTCAAGGTTGGAAAATTTCATGAAGTTTGTTCCAACACCACAGTTTAAGGCACCAAGAAAGAAAAACCCTTGATTTTGGATGTTCTAGCTGCTGATTTCAGAATATATATGGGATTTGGACATTGGTTGATCTTTTGGTTTTTTTGTTATTTCTCTACAAGAATAGCTCTTAGCAGACTGTATGGTTTATTTTGATTTTGGTAGTAAATACTCTTAGCTGTTTCATTTTGTTTATCCTTATGTGGTCAACTGATAGTGTGTTACATTAACAATGTCTTGTTTATAATCTACAACTACTATTATCAGTTTACCTCTTCTGTTCATTCAGTTTGGATTCTATTTTTGTAAAATCTATCTATAAATAACACACCAATAAACTAAAGAGTTTCCATACATTTATTAACAGTTGCTTTCAAACACAGTTCTTACATTTTTACCATCACAACTAAAACAACAACTAACAGAGAAAAAACCAGCAATCCTAACATTTGTATCATATATTTCTGGGTCTTTAACTCAGCCTCCAAATTGCTAATCCTCAAAGCAAGACCGACGCTCACTTCTTCATTGTTGTATTCCGTAGTGTCTTCCAAATTTCCTTTATCATCTTCTACAATGTCTGCCCATTGAAAGAACCCACACCATCTTCTTCCACTACTCTGTGAACACAAAATTTAACAGTTACCATAAAAATAGTCAACAACAAATCTTCAGGAAACACTCAGGTTGTAATTCGAGCATCCAAAGAAGGGCTTATTTGGGTGGGTTTCCATTCCAGACCATCGGAGCACAGGACGTTTCCCACACCCACACCGCTCTGGTACTCGCGTGCCTCTGCTCTGACTTGGCCTCCTTGTGGTTGATCGCATAGAACTTCCCTTTCCTTCATCTGCACGTCCAACCATCATCCAACCAGCAAAGCAATGGGTATGAGAATGAGCAGGAAGAAGAAGAAGAAGAAGTTCTATGTTACTTCTGAGTTAAGGTTTAAAAATGGATCAAGGACCAAATTGGGTCATAAACTTTCATTTTTCACATCAACCAACCGTTAGACACTCCAGCATGACAATCATTCGCCACATCACTCCCGCCGGCAAGAAATATGAACGAAAAATATGAGGAGGACCACGTTGATGCTTTTTTTTCAATCTGGAGGTCTTAATTAGTGTAATTGGGAAGTCAAGAACTAAATCGGTGCATTTTGTGAATCTCAGAGACCACTTTGGGGTTTCACTCCACTTTACTCTCTAAAGTGAAATTTAAACTCAATTGTTACACGACAAATTAGTCATAGTCTCATGGACTTAGGACTTTAAAATGTGTGTCTTTCTTCTTCCATTTTCCTCACAGCCATCATTCTCAGTTTTACAACTTTCCTCCTCATCCAATCGTCTATTTTTGCCATTCTTTCTTTTCCTGAGCTTGAAGCTGCGATTTTAGTTCTAGTTTACCGAACTCTGCCATTGCAATCGCCAACGCCTTCTCATCATCTTCCTCTTCACGTAGTGCTCACCAGACATGCCTTCCAGTTTCAGTCGTTGTTGTCAATTTCACGTTATCTAGCCACTTAAATAAGAAGAACATAGCATAAAGGTTTTTCGAAGGTAGCTTCCAATCTTCCTGTTCTTCCAACCATCACCATCAAAGCCTTTTTCCTCATGCGAGTCTAACTTCTCATTCCCTTTCTTCTTTTAGTCTCTCAAAAAGGTTTCTAACTAATTTTTTATTTCATTCTTAATTATTAATGAGTGGTGGCTACTGTATTTCAAATTGATTTTTATTTCTCATGTTAATTGGTGGTGGTTGTTGTGTTAGTGCTTTAGTTCATTAGTTATTTCTTCTATTAAGTGGCCTTATGATTTAAAGGGACTTGAGTCTGATGGAAGAGAAGTTTGAATTTATGGCAATGAGATTGATTTCGAAAGAGGATATTTGATTATTAAAAATGTAGAATTAATGAATGAAGAGTATTATTATCTTGTTGAGAATGAAGAAAGAAGCATAATCATTTGAGATAGATTCAAAATGACACAATTTTAAAGTCCCAAGTTAAGGGACTAATTTATCTTGTTTCCACACGTGGACAACTGAGTTGTCTACATGTGCTTGTTCATGTCTCTATGTCAGCATTTTTCGTTTGTCATTGACCAAACAACAAGGTCAGAGATCGATTTGTCCATCGGATTTAAATTTGTGAGGGTTTTTTTGTGTATTTCAAAAGTTATGGGACTAAAGTATCCGATCTTAAAATTTTTAAGGACTGATTTAGATAATTACTCTTAAAAATATCATCAAATTATTAAATTGTTTGTAAAAAATATTTTTAAATTTTTTAATGAGAAAATTAAAAATACTTTTTAATAAGACAATAATGATAAAAAATTTATATTTTTTATGAATAGTAACTTTTGTATTTAAAAAATTGATTTTATATTTGTCATATAATAAAAAAATATGTAAAAATATTTGAATAATTATGTAAAAAGTATATTAAAAAATCAAAATTCAACATCTAAATTGTTTTGCCAATTTTAAAATGATAGATTTAAGTATGTTTATTGTTCAAGACTAACACAATATATAAGATCAGGTTCATATTCATCATTAGATCTCATAGTCATTGACAAAACTACCGATTTGAGTAAATCCCCCTAATAATCCTTGAGATTCGCGTGAATTCTCAATGTAATTCTCAAGATCCCAATTTTTTTATAGTAGTCCTCCAGATAGAGCTCCGAGTACTCATAGTGGTCTTTAGGTATATTTCTGGTAATGAGTCAGAGCACTTACGTGGCGTCGTTTCGCCATGTTGGAGACAGATTAGTTGGCACGTTTTCATTTATATCCACATTGGTCCCTCCCTCTATATTTAATCCTAAATTCCAAATCCCTAATCTTCTTCTTCGACAGCCCCTAGACCCTGTCAAACACCGAACGGTAGCCCACTTCTTTCTTCAAATGCAAAGAAGACATGGATCTTTTTCAAAGTTCACACATCACAACAAATGCAAACATTACATATTTCTTTTTTTCTAAGTTTTCTCAACAACTAAACATTGATCACTAAGCAAGAATGAAAAGTTCAAAACTAGAAGAGAGGAGATTGGTGAAAAGATTTGACCGGCAGCGAGAGAGAGTATAGATGAAGTGACTGACTAAGACCGAGAGTACCATGTAATTAGACTGGTGTGCAATGTACCCATTCATCATTGGTAACTTCTGTTAAACTCTACCACCTTAATCTATATAGCACTTTATCTTCTAGAATCTGTGACCTTCCAAGGCTAATTGAGTTGAATCTCTCAAATAATTTTCTTTCTGGTCCAAATCCGGATGGTTTTGCTAATTGTCATAATTTGGAGATTCTAGATCTTTGTACAAACAGGTTCCATGAAGAAATTCTATCCCCAATTTGGAATATAACAAAACTTAGGAAGCTTTACCTTTGTGAAAATTATATGCATGGTGAGGTACCTAAAGATTTTGGGAACTTAACTTCACTTGAGGAGTTAGTTATATATAACAACAACTTAACAGGGAGAATTCCTAAATCAATTACCAAGTTGAAGAAGCTTAGGGTTATTCGCTGCGAGACTAAATGCTCTCTCGAGGCCAATACCAGCCGAGATTAGTAAGTGTTACATCTTGGAGACATTGGATTTGGTGTAGAATCAGCTAGAAGGTTCTATTCCAATGGAGCTTCAAAAGCTTCAAAATCTTACCAACTTGATTTTATGGCAAAACTCACTGTCTGGAGAGATTCCTCCTAAGATTGGGAACATTAGTAACCTACAATTGCTTGCTTTGCATATGAATTCGTTCATCGGTGATGTTCCGAAGAAGCTTGGAAGAAAGAAGTAGGCCTGAAGGAGCTTGGAAGAAAGAAGTGGGCTGCTGACAAGGTCAAAGACTGGGAGTTGTCAGAGAAAAAGATTAGGGATTTGAATTTTGGAATTTAGGGTTAAATATAGAGGAAGGGACTAATGTAGGTATAAATTGGAAACGTGCCAGTTAAGCTGGCTCCAACGTGGTAAAACGACGCCACGTAAGTGCTCCGGTGATGACTCATCACCAAAAATATACCCAGGGACCACTATGAGTGCTCGGAGCTCTATCTAGAGAACTACTATGGAAAAATTAGAATCTTAAGGACTACATTGAGTATTCACGTAAATTTCAGGGACTATTGTAAAGATTTATTCTACCGATTTCTGAACTAAATGCTTCTAGAGCATGACGATGACGGGAGATACAGAAATCTAGGGATAGTGGGATGCCCACGATCCCTAGAGAGGCCCACAATAGGATGCCAAATATATAAGAAAATGGCTGACCTTTCCGGAGGTAACTAACCTTACCCTAAGACTATCTCCAATACGGAATTCAATCAAGTCCCTATTTATGACCCACCTGTCATAAAAAGTAACTCCACATTAGGAATTCAACCCAACCCCTATTTATGACCCATCTGTTATAAAAAGTAACTCCACATCAACTTTTGCGTCATAAACAGTAAATAGGAACTCAAAGCATCTCTATCTTCTCCATTAAAAGAAACTAACTTTAGTCCCTATTGTGGTTCCACTTAATTAATTAATTAATTAAAAAAATTAAAATTAATATAATTATAATTTTTTATAATAATATTTTTTAAATGTAAAAATACTTAATATAAAAAAATATAGTTAAGCTCTATAGTTAACGACAAGTATTGTGAAATTAACATGTGTTCAATCAGATACTCTTTCAACTGTTTATGTTGCTGCCTATTTCGAAATTGGGCATTTCTTTAGAGAAATTGATGATATGGTGCAAAATCTTCATCTCCCAGCTGAGGTTGTGATAAACCATTTTCAACATTGTCATACTCTAAGCCTTGAGAAAAATTTTCTATATAAGTTTTGTAAATAATTGAAAAAAGAGTTGAGTTGGTTTGGATCCATTTTTTCGAACAAAAAATAATATCAGCAAAACTTTAATTTCGTAAACTTTGAAGAAGATGAAGAAGAATAGAAGAAAGTGTGAGAATAAAAGTATGTGTAAGTAGTATATATAGAGTAATAAAATATTAATTTATTAATAATAATGATAACATAATAATGGCTAGTTTTCAACGGCTAATTTTACAACGGCTAATTTTTTAATGTGACTAGTATTTTAAAATTAAACAATCCAACTAAAAATTATTTTGTAAGATGTAAAAATTAAATTTATTATTTTATGTAAATAAATTTAATTAATTATAATTTAATATAACAATATACATAATATTCAATAATAATTTAATATAATTATTTATATTAATTATGATTTAAATAATTAATATAAATTATTAATTAACTAGAGATATTATTATTTAATATAATTATTTAAATATTAATTGTGGTTCGACTAATCGATTCGAATTGATTTTTAGAGTTATATATTAAGCTTTTTACTGTCTATTACTTTTGATACAATCTTTGAAATAGCTAAGTCCTTCTTCAGAGGGACTCATTTTCTCGATCGAAGAGAAGAAACTCCTCATCATTTCACTCCAACAGCTACCCCTTTCTTTTTCTGACACACACAGTAATAAAGACTCCAAATCGTAACTGTTGTAGTTGTTCTAAGAGCAACTCTAATAGGCATATGTTGAGGTCCTGTTTCTAACAAAAGGGGAACTGGGACCGTTGGAGCAAAATGGAATGGGGTCCTTGCACAATGACCGATGGGACAAAGTCCCTTTGAACGGGGACTGAGAGCAACGAATAATAACTTGCCATTTGGCAAGTTATTATTTAAATAAATAATTATATAAAATTTTAATTAATTATATTAAATAATTATATTAAAATAAATAATTATATGAAATAGTTAAAAAATAATTAATTAATCATTATAATAATTAATTATATTAAA
>NC_029778.3:60395214-60407014 GCF_000817695.3 Arachis duranensis
CGTTACTATGTTACCGTTATTATTAATAAATTAATATTTTTTTACTTTATATATACCACTTAGATACACTTCTATTCTTACACTCTCTACTACTCTTCTTCATCTTCTTCCAAGTTTACAAAATCAAAGTTCTCTACTATTATTTTTTGTTCGAAAAAATGGATCCAAACCAACTCAACTCTTTCTTCAATTACTTACAAAACTTTCCTTAAATTCCAAATACCCAACAATCTCAAATCTCAAACTCTCAAGTTCCAAATCAAAACTTCATACTACCAAATACATTTCAAAATTCAAATCCACAAAATCTCTCTAATTTCAATTTTCAAACTCCTTATAATAATCAATTTCTTATATTCCAACCGCAAAATCAAAATTCACAAACACCCCATTTTTCATTTTCATCCATATTTAACCCCTCTATCGAAAATGTTACTCCAACTTCTTTGCCGTTTCCAACTCAATTCAATGCATCAAAACATAACTCATCTGGTGTTGGTGGCTCTTCTAACCCATCCTCTCAAACTCCTATACAATCTAGTCCAAATTCGCAATATTCAGATTTTGCCAACCCTCGTGGATTAGATGCTATCGACCTTAATGATGATGATATTGAGGATCGGAGGCAAGATAGTATTCAACACTGGCATTGGAAAGAGGATGAGATGCTGATCAGTGGATGGTTAAATGTTTCAACTAACCCTGTAGTTGGTACCGATCAAAAGGGAGAAATATTTTGGAGTCGAATTCATAGCTACTGTGTAGAATTTTGCACCGACATGACAAGGGGGTAGTTGCATGTAAGAAACAATGGTATAAGATCAACAAGGTTGTTGCACAATTTGCTGGTTGCTACGATCAAGCTAGTCGAAACATAAGGAGTAGTTCGAACGCTGATGATATAAAGGAGTTGGCTTATAAACTTTATTCCACAAATTATGGTCAAAAGTTCACTTTTGAGAGGCATTGGAACATGCTTTGATTGGAGCAAAAATGGAGAAGCCAACTACCTACACAGAGTGGCGGCTCAAAGAGAACCAAGGTTAGTGCAACTGGAGCATACTCATCCTCATCAAACCCAGAAACACAGTTGGCTGACGAACCCGGTGTGGACTCTCCCGTTCGCCCACAAGGATCAAAGAAGAGCAAGCGAAGAGGTAAGGGAAAAGCATAGATGTCTAAAGATTTTAGCGAAAGAAAATCATCGGTTGTCAAAAAATTATCTCTCATGGAAGATATTAAGAATGTTAGAGAAAAGGAACTAATGGAAAGGGAAAAAGAAAGAGAAGAGGAGAAGAAACATAGAGCAAAGATGATGGCAATCAAAGAGAAGGAGTTACAAATTCAAGCGGCAATGAAAGAACAAGAATTACAAACTTAGAGGTATATTAAAGAAATGGAGATAAAAGCAAAAGAAAGGGAAATGGATATGCAAATACTTAATGCTGACACATCTACAATGAGTGAGAAACGACGAGCTCTTCATGAGATTGCATGTGAGAAAATAATGGCAAGTGGTTTACTTAATGGTTCCTTGTATTCGTAGAGTTATGTAGTATGTTCTTATTTATTTATTGCGTATTACTGGTATGTGATGTAGTTTGTTTTATTTATTTCTGATGTAAGTTTTTAAATTAGTCAATATTATTGTGTTGTTATTGTTCATGAAAGTGACCGTTGCAAAACTAGCCGTTAAGTAGCCGTTGCAAAACTAGCCGTTAAGTAGCCGTTAAGCAAAACTAGCCGTTGCAAAAGTAGCCGTTTGCAAAACTAGCCGTTACAAAACTAGCCGTTAAGGTACTTATTGCAGACACACTTATAAATATCAACTATCAATGACTCCACAACTCCACTTCAACTCTTCTTTCTCACCTCGACAGAGAACTAAAAATTACATTTCTCCATATGGCTAGAAATTTTGATGATATATTCAATGAGGCTTTGTATAGCAAAAGAAGACGGCAAGATAACACACTCATAGATAATTGGATCGATGAGTATTTACTCGAAGATTCAGAAGAAGAAGATATCGATAGAAGCCCTATCCCAATTCCTCGTAGATGGATCAACAGAGATCGAGAAGCAGGACATGATCGCCTTTTTCAAGATTACTTTGCAGATGAACCGGTGTATAATGTTGACATTTTCCGACGGAGATTTCGAATGAGAAGAGATGTGTTCCTTCGGATAGTAGACGCTCTCTCAAACGTCTATCCGTATTTTCAACAGAGGGTTGATGCAACTGGAAGAAGAGGCTTGTCGCCACTTCAGAAATGTACCGCTGCGATACGGATGTTAGCATATGGCGTAGCAGCTGATGCTGTTGATGATTATGTGCGCATAGGCAAGAGCACTACAATTGAATGCTTGGAAAAATTTGTTGAAGGTGTCATTTTCGTGTTCCAGGATGAATACTTGCGAAAACCCAATCCAAATGACGTACAACGCCTGCTACAAATGGCGGAGGGTCGTGGCTTCCCTGGCATGTTGGGTAGCATTGACTGCATGCATTGGCAATGGAAAAATTGTCCAAAGGCGTGGAAAGGTATGTACATGAGTGGTTATCGTGGGGTTGCAACCATAGTACTCGAGGTTGTAGCATCTTCAGACCTTTGGATATGACATGCATTCTTTGGAGTTTCTGGTTCAAATAATGATATCAACGTGTTAGATCGTTCTCCAGTGTTTGATGATATTCTAAATGACCGTGCTCCGGAGGTAAATTATACTATTAATGGTAATAATTATACAATGGGATACTATTTAGCAGATGGTATTTATCCTGAATGGGCCACATTTGTCAAATCAATCTCAAAGCCACAAGGTGAGAAACGCAAGTTATTTGCACAATACCAAGAAGGGCAAAGAAAAGATGTGGAACGAGCATTCGGAGTGTTGCAAGCACACTTTGCAATTATACGTGGTCCAGCTCGTTTTTGGGAAAAGAAAAAGCTTGCCAACATAATGAGAGCTTGTATTATATTGCATAATATGATTGCTGAGGATGAAAGAGACAGCTATGCAGAAAATTTTGCTCAAGGCTTAGAGTATGATGATGTTGAAAATGGCTTATCACAACCTAAGTTGGGAGAGGAAGATTTTGCACCATACCATCAATTTCTCCAAAGAAATGCCCAACTTCGAAATAGGCAGCAGCATAGACATTGAAGGAGGACTTGATTGAACACATATGGCAATTTCATAATGCTTGTCGTCAACTATAGAGTTTAATTATGTTTTTCTTTGTATTAAGTAATTTTACAAATTAGTGTAACCCCGAATTATCTATTGTGTATTATTGTTATATATGAATTTATTTAATATTAATATCTTTTAATAGTGAATTATTTTTAAATTTAAATATTTAAATTACATTATTAAAAAATTAATTACATTAATTACAAGTATTTTAATTAATTAATTAAGTGGGACCACAACAGGGACTAAAGTTAGTTCCTCCTAATGGAGAAGAGAGAGATGCTTTGAGTTCCTATTTACTGTTTATGACGCAAAAGCTGATGTGGAGTTACTTTTTATGACAGGTGGGCCATAAACAGGAACTGGGATGAGTTCCCTACCGGAGATGGTCTAACATTCTCTACCTTAGTCAGACACTAACTTAGACGTCAGAGTAGTTTTGTAGGTACCATCCCTGCCACTTTACCGACGACATTCTCATCTTTCAGGCTACAACTAGACGTCTCCTCATTTATAACAACTTTAATCCCGTAAATAGTTATCTATAGTAAATAGAAATCAATGATTTCAATTTATAGGTTTCTTTAAATTGAAACCACAGATTCGATTTATGTTCAAATGTTTTTCTCAAATAGTTCAAATCTAACAGTTTTGATTTATGCTCATTGTTGCTATATATACAAATCGAATTTCATTCATTCAAAATTTATTGAATTAATTTTTAAAAGAAAATTTTAAATTAAACTTTTAACATTTATTCTTGATAAATTAAACTAAAATAATTTTCAATAAACACAACTAATAATTATATTTAATAAATAATTTTTAATTTTAAAAATATTATAATAAATATAAATATACAGTTCCTCTTCAACCAGAAGATATTGGAATGGAATCAAACAAATCTTTTAATATTTTCATAGATCAAAAGTCATAATTAGTTGGCTATGCTAACGCTGGATGACATTTTTATTAGACACATCTACGAACACACAATTATAAACAAGAGTTGGTAGAAGTTGGCAGATATGCTGTTGGTAACGTAGCAGAACCGTAATCTTATTAGTGAGAGTACCTAAAAAGAATACTAAAATAATGTTCAGTAGCTCGACTCAGGAGTATCCGATGCCTGAAAGTGGTAGGGAAGCTGGATTCGGTTCACCTTTGTGCCCTAAGATCTCCGGGACAGTGTGAAGAAGATGAGGTCAGCGTGTGAGGTCCCACCGAGTCGGGAATTTGGTGTGGAGGGGCCACCTGCAAAAGGGTTTCGAGTGTCCGTACAAAAGCGGCAGTTAGAGTAGATGATAGGTGACGTACTTTTGGAGAGGAGTAGAATCCTCCCTTATATAGTCTGTACTAGGGTGGGTCCTGCATGAGTAGATCCACTTTTCAAGAAGCTTTCTTCCCAACTGTCAGATGCCTTGCGGAAGGGGAGGTGACATTTGGCTTTTCTCCCGGTTCGAGTCACATGAGACCGTCGGGTCGGCCGGCCACTCGGATCCGGGTATTGGACTAGTTGGGTTAGGCCGGAACAAATCGGTTATTTTATATGTTATTAAATATTTATGAGATTTTCTAGTACTCTTTTTTGGTACTCTCGATAATAAGATTATTATGTATGAAGTGTTGACCCTTTTTTGACAAAATAAATAATAATAATAATAATATAAAATTATTGAGAGTACTTAAAAAAATATGTTGAGTGACTAAATCTTGAACAAGATGAGTATAATATATTTTTATTTCTCTCTTTTATAGAAATATTTTTACAAGTTATTAATTTGTTCTTAATAAAATTATTCTCTTTTAAAAATTAATTTAATAAATTTTGAATGAATGAAATTCGATTTGTATATATAGCAATAATGAGTATAAATCGAAACCATTAGATTCGAACTATTTGAGGGAGACATTAAATCTAAATCGAATCTATGAATTTTAATTTACAGAAACCAATAAATCAAAATTATTGACTTTGATTTCCTATAGACGCTATTAACAGGTTTAAATTAAACTAAATGGGTTCGATTTACATGCAATCAAAATTCGAATTTCATTATTTCAATTTAATATAGAATATATATGAATACTATTTGCATGTAATTCGAATATAATAGATTCAACTTAATATGTATTTGGATATTAAATTCGATTTACATAAAAATATAGTTTGAAACGTTTAGATAATCTTTTTCATTTTAAAAGATCTAAGTAATTTTAGATTGACCTTGGTTTATTAAAATAATTTACCTTTATTTTATGTGGATGGGACCCATATTAATTAAGCCCTTGTTTTATTAACTTTCTTAATACAAGGAAAAGAATGGCAGCCGTTGCCCGTTGATCACAAAAACCCGCGCCACGTGATTTTGGGAAGTGGCACATGATTTGCGATTTGGATGACAAACAGCGCGAAAGCAAAATATACTTTGAAGCCCTAAAAAGCAGCAGTAGTAAACAACCTGGTGCTGGTGCTGTTGGGTGCTAAGTGAATCAACTCCATTGCTCTCAGATTCAAACTCTGCTTTAATTCAACTTTCCCTTAGAAGGTTGAAAATATACTTTGAAGCCCTGAAAGCAGCAGTAGCAGTAAGCAACCTGGTGCTGGTGCTAGTGCTGTTGGGTGCTAGGTGAATCAACTTTTCCCTTAATGCTGGTCGCCGACGAACTCTTCTCCTCAGCCAGCGTCCAGCTCCGCCGTCGCCGATCCTCTTCTCCTGGATCCCTTCACCTCGCGTCTCCTGGTCTGCTCGGAGCTGCTGTTGGCGTCGCCGCCTCTGTCCTCGTCGTCGTCGGCCACCCTGAACTCGTGTCTCTGTCCTCATCGTCGATCTCTCTCTCTCTCTCTCGCGCGTCAAGCCTCTGTCTTCGATCCCCTCTGTGCCCGAGCTCACTTTCCTTCCTCCTTCGCGGTCACTTCTCTTCCTCCCTCACCGCCGTAAGCAAAGCTGCTTCAATTTAGAGTGAAATTCACATGGATAGTAGCGAAAGCCCAACCGAAACAAAGAAAACCAAGTCCAAGACACCTCGAAAGAACAAAGAAACCGTTCTCAAGCAAAGTACTTCTCTCTCGATCTCTCGTTCTCGCATTCTCGACATTCATAACCTTTATCCTCCAACTGATATTTTATTTATTTTATTTCTTTACTTATTAAATTTGCAGAATCTCCCGCGGAATTCTTTGCTGAGAACAAGAACATTGCAGGATTTGATAATGTAAGCTTGATCTATAGTAATCAATTATAAGGAGTGGCGTGTCTGATTTTTATGTATCTATTGATTTTGTGATTTGTTTGTATTTATATTATGTGGATATCAATCAGCCAGGAAAATCTCTTTATACTACTGTTAGAGAGCTTGTGGAGAATTCGCTTGACTCAGCGGAATCTATATCGGAGCTTCCGGTGGTTGAGATAACCATGTGAGTTTGCATTTGAAAGTACAATGAACTAGTAAATGATTGATTGTTCCACGCTGACATGGTTGTTGCAGTGAGGAGATAAACAAAAGCAAATTTAATTCTATGATCGGTCTCATTGACTGCGAGCGTGTTGATGCGGAGTTGTACGATGATTACGAGACTGAGAAGGCCCGTGAGGTGTGTTTGATTACATTATTGTTGAGTTAGTTGTGCCATAATGTGAAATACTAGACTGTCGAACTGTATTGTTGTGTGGTATCAATTTTTAATTATAGCAATAAACTTGAAGCAATATTTTACAAATGCAATTAAATAGAGAAAAACATATAAGGTCCTTGTGTAAGATTCTAAATTTGTTCCTATGCAGAAACGGTTGGCGAAAGAGGCTCGTGCTCAAGAAATACAAGCAAAGAATGCTGCCCTTGGAAAGAAAGTGAAAGAGACTCCAGCTTCAAAGGGTATCAGGGGCCGAGGCGAGGCTTCATTTTATAGTTATATGCAAGGTGTGCATTGTTTCTGCTCTCAAGCATTCTCATACTGTATTGTATTGATGCAGGTTACCTTATATGTTAGTTTTATTCAAGTCATCATTCATCAAAGCTGTTTTATTCGATTTTGAATTCAATTTGAAAGTCCTTTTTTCATTTTCTGTTTACTAATCTCATCTTTGAAGTGAAGCTCAAATTATCTCATGATTGATTGCAGGACAATGGAAAAGGAATGCCACATGATGACATCCCGAATATGTTTGGCCGAGGTCATTCAATTACTCGATACCTTAATTATCCATGAATATACACTTTTTGTTCTGACATATCTTTTATTGGTACGAGCTAGACCTGATTTGTTTAAGCTTATCCATTCACGCAGTTCTCTCTGGGACAAAATATGGCTTGAAACAGACACGGGGGAAGTTTGGTCTTGGAGCAAAGATGGTATTGGCAACATGCATTATTTAGATAGACTGTCACTCTTTTTTTTTTTGTTTAACCAACTTTTATAATCAACTAGTAGAACAAATGCCAATTTTTTTTCTTTCTTTCTTGAAGTTGAAGTACATGCATATAGTAGTTTCAGCTGGCCTTATGAACTATATTCTTCATATATGCAGGCATTAATATGGTCCAAAATGAGCACTGGGCTTCCAATTGAGATCTCTTCATCAATGAGAAACCAAAGTTATATGTCATTTTGCAGGCTGGATATTGACATTCATAAGTATGATTTCAAGTTATTAAATGAATTCTCTTTTAATCCCTTCTCCAGATAAACAAATGCCTTAATTTTCAGGAATATTCCACATGTACATGTAAATGAAAAACGAGAGAACAAGGAGCGCTGGCATGGGGCTGAAATTCAAGTTGTCATTGAGGGGAACTGGACAACATACCGTGTATGTAACACTTATTTGGTGCTACCTTAATGATTTCATTGCAAACCCCAGATATAGTGGATATGGAGCTTTTCCACTTTCCAAAGTACACTTTTTTCATGCTTATTGATTATTTCTAAAGACTGAAGTTGACTATGTTTCACTAATATAAGCTCCCTTGTTTACATTTGCAGTCAAAAATATTACATTACATGAGACAAATGGCTGTCATCACCCCTTATGCACAATTTCTATTTAAATTTGTTTCAGATGCTCCTGAGTATGTAACATATATCTATTTGTAACCCCCCTAAACTATGGCAATGCATAATCATCTCATACTAGCTATTCTCTTTGGCAGAAAGAATGTCACTATAAGGTTTTCTCGAAGAACAGATGTGATGCCTCCTGTTCCCCTGGAGACAAAGCATCATCCATCGTCAGTTGATTTGCTGCTAATTAAACGCCTTATTGCTGAAACTTCGAAGCAGAACCTTTTGCAATTTCTTCAACATGAGTTTGTAAATATTAGTAAATCTCATGCTGAAAGATTAATAGGTATAAAAATAGTTCATATGGTTCGATGAATGTTGTTCAAACCATAAACATTCTAGTTATTTACTGCACTTTTGACCTTTTTCAGGTGAAATGGGCCCAGACTTCAGCCCAAAAATGGCTCTTAAGTCTCTAACTCCACAGCAACTAGTACGCATTCATCAGTTATTTCGTCAAGCCAAGTTTGATGATCCTAACGGCCATGTTAGTTACTAGTCTTTATTATAGGCCCCTTTTCCTTTTAGTTTCATTTATTATTATTATTATAAATAAATTCCTTACTCTTGTCATTTGGTGGGTCTTTTAATACTATTTTCAGTGTCTTAGCCCTGCTGGTGAGTACAATCTCCGGCTAGGAATAATAAAAGAGCTACAACCAGACATGGTTGCAACTTATTCAGGCAGGTTGTGTTTGAATATGAAAATTTCTAGTCTTCCGATTCAAGTTATTGCTTGTGGAAACTTATATGTATTCTGTTTAAATATCATTTTTAATCCTTGTGGTTGTGGTTGAGTCGATCATGGGTATTTGGCTTAGTTCCTATGATACTCTTTTTGTTGGGGTTCTAAAGGTGTCACCCTGTCAACATCCACGAGATATTTAGTTATGTTGCTTTGCACTTCACTTTTCTGGCAATAGATAACTCTTGGTTCCTAAGTTATTTTCTTCTGTCATTGCTGCACAGTGCTCAGGTTTTTGAAGGCCACCCATTCATAGTTGAAGCTGGAGTCAGTATCGGTGGAAAAAATGTCAAGCAAGTAAAGTTTCAGATCCATTAGTGTTTTATTTTATATATTACATAATAGTTGAAATCCATGGGAGTAAAATACATAATTTTATGTGAAAATAGCTGAAGTTTCAACCAATTCCAATGGACCTATAAATTAGCAAAAGAAAAATGTGATTTAGTTGATTACTTTTTAGTGTACTTTTTGATGAACCATGATAAATGTCAAATAGTATATGCTGCACCCTACTTCTTACTCTTCTCAGGATACTTTAATGCTTAGTTTGACTTCTCTCACCAGAGTTGTATATTAGGTGTAGGAGACTCCTGATCAAGCAGCTGATCAATTAGGCAATATTAAAGAGCTAATGATTGTGATCTTTATTCTGTTCTAAAATAATTAATGGTCTGTTGATGACAAAGCATATAATGGTATAACACTTGTCTCAGGGTTTGAATATATTTCGATTTGCAAATAGAATTCCACTACTTTTTGAGCAAGGAGCTGATGTTGTCACCAGGACTGCACTGAAGCGAATCAAGTATGCACATAAGCAGATGGTTCCTCTTGCCTTTCCGATTTTTGACCTGCATTGGCAGGATAAGGGTCAATAATTGCTTTGCAAAATTCTCTGGTAATTGCAGTAAAGAATATGAAATCTGACTAAATGCCTTTTCAGTTGGAGTAGTTACAAAATCAACCAGCTACAAGACAAGATTGGCATCTTTGTTAGCATTGTGAGCACAAAAATTCCCTTCAAAGGGACTGGAAAAGAATACATTGGAGATGACATAACTGAGATTGCTTCTGCTGTCAAGGTTGAAGTTGTTTTTTTTTTTTTACTTTACCAATTTCACATTATAGTAAAGATAAATAACATAAAGTACTGTTTCTCCAGTATTCCATTCAGCAGTGTTGCGTCCAATTGAAATCCAAGATTGTGAAAAAGATGCAGGCACGTGAGCAGCAGGAGAGAAAACGGAATTTAAACAAGTATGTCTATGTCTTACTTCTCAAATCCAAGAATTGACTGATGCGCTGCTTGCTTTTTTGTTTATATTGCATGAAATAAATTGTGATTCGTACCAACTGGTGGTTGACAGGTACATTCCTGATGCTACTGGGGCAGTATACAATGTTTTGAAAGACATGGCAGAGACACAGTTACATGCATCAAAGAAGTTCCGCTATGGAGATGATGATGGAGAACTATTAAGAAAAGTATCTGAGAATTTGATTACTAAAGAAACACTCAGTGAAAAACTTGCTAAACATGTTGAACAGGTATGTTGTCTGGCTAACATTTTATCAAAACTTTGTAGTTTGTAGTTCTACTGCTATGTTCAAACCAAATTTTCTGTCAACCTGAAAACATTAAAAAATTGCTTGAGTGGCAGTTGAATTGATATAGAGTAACAATTTTTGCTTTTTGTGATATGAACTTGACTTTCCTAAGTTAGGATCTAGATATATTTAGCGTCACAACTATGAAAATGGACTTCATAGATCTTTCTATTTGAAAGATTTTTTATGACTATCATAAGCTTTGTTCCCATTTGGCAAAATTTTTCTTTCCGATAAGGACTCTGCTCAAGTGCTCGTAGGTTTTCTGAAGCCATCTTTCTGATTCAGCAATAGGATTGTTTTCTATCCTTTATATGAACAATAGAAAAAATTGAATTTCGGATTTATTGATCAGCTTTGCTATATGATGTGTGATACAGGTGGACTATGAAATGGCGTTGGAGTATGCCACGCAGAGTGGAGTGAGCGAGGAACCAAGAGAAACAATATATATACAACCATTGGAAACTGAGAATAAGATTATTGATTTACATTCTCCATTCTTTGTTTTTAGAATGTTTCATTAGATCTAGAAAATCATTAGACATATTACATGAAGAAAACATTGTTGTATCTATTGTTTTCATTTGTAACTCGTAAGAAAGAGTAATAAGAATCATAATACAGTGGATTCTAAATTATGGTTACATTAATGTCTATAGGAGGGCCTATCTCAATTTTTTTAACCATCCTAATCTGATGTCTATAGGAGGGCCTATCTCAAGTTTAGATATGGAAATAATGAACTATAAGATTGGCCATCAGCCAGTAAATCTTCAATTTTATTTTATTTTTTATAGATATATACTCTTTATTAAAAAAAAAAAAGATTAGGTCTAGCTTTGATCCTCACTACTCCTTGGAGATTGAAGAGCCTTAATTCTAACTAGGCTCCGAATTGGATTAATTGGTCACTGCGGGTGTTGCCAACCAAAAAAGGACTACATTTTCTGCCCTTTCAATGATTAATCAAATGTGAAACATCCTACTGTAAGTACACAGAGTAAAGACAATGTTGATAAAATATAAAACTACTACATACCGCATCAAGTACTGACATACTTTCCAAACTGTAGCTTGTGCTCCAAGATCAACAAGTATAGGATATGTCCCTATAAACTGGAAAAACTCTGTATAACCAGCAATCAAATAAACAATAGCATATTATTTTTTTTTTTTTT
>NC_029778.3:60407060-60408888 GCF_000817695.3 Arachis duranensis
CAAGAAATAAACAATAGCATCTTCACATGCTCTGATATATGAAAATAAACACGTATTGCAAGACAAAGCCTAAGTCATGAGTGCAGCCCAAGATGCATAGATGCAATTATATTGGTGCACACTAGGTCCATGTACCGATCATTTTATTTCATGCTAACAAAAAGGAAAATACAAATTAGTTAACAAAGATAAACCAAGTTGGGTTGGTCTAGTGGTTAGCTCACTAGTCCGCTTAAGCAAGTGTCGGGGGTTCGAATCCCGCCTTGTGCATGCAGCAACCCATTGGCCAGCGGCAAACCCTTAAATGGAGCTCAGTACCGTGGCGGATTAGTCCTTGGCCTGCCGGGCTGGGGGATACCGTGGGAAACCAAAAAAAAAAATATATAAACAATTTAGTTTAATTACATATATCAAAGATAAATCTAGAAGGATTTATAGGAGGTTCAAAATAAGTTTTAAAAACAAAAGGTTATCATCTGTATGCAGGCATCAAGTTACAACATATGCCAACAAGACCAAGCTAATTACAACGAAACATATCTTATCATTTTAAAGTTTTAAACCAAACAAAAATGCATGAGTGTGTTAATTGTGAGTTCCTAAAAAATGGTATTCAACTTAAATATTTGTGAATAAAGGTGGTTAAAAGTTCAACGATTGATGAAGTTGGTTGAAAAACACAAAAGCAAGGGCTCTATCAACAAGATGAAATGGATATAACGATAAGAAATCATTGAATCTGTTCAAACTTCTAGATTCCGTAATAAAAATAGCAGCCTGCTTGAGACTTTCAGTCCATAGCAATTTTCTTCTCTTTTATTTAGTTTTGCTATTGATGACCACAACGTCTATGACCAAAATGTTCCAGTAAGAAACAATGTTGAATAACAACAAAAATTATCATGAAAAGTGATTTCAAGGCTAATGCAATTTCAGCAGTTTGATACAAGAAATATAGATTTCAATGAAATATAACCTAAAAATTTTAGAACCACTCTTATTACTATTGTTGACACTTTTACCTCGGTGCATTTGCGGTTAGGTAGTGATACCCTCGAGAGGTGGTTCTTATTGAAGACACATTCAGCATTTATATCTCTATTTTTTGTAGCACTGTACTGTACTTCTCGCTACCTCTTCAAATTTTTCTACCAAACAATAAATACTTGAGAAGTGGGTTAAAATTTAAGGCTCGCTTATTTATGATACCATCACACAGGGTTTGTTCCTAATAATGCTTTGATTATCCAATTTCCAATGTCATGTTTCCATAATTGAATAGTGCAAGATTTAGTTAAAATGTGTAACAAGATTATTAATTAAAAAAGTTTACATATAAAAATCTTAAGAGTTTAGTTAACATGTATCTTAAGTGTAACATTTTTACTATTAGAATGTCACACTTTTGGTTGTGCCATTCTGATAGCAGGGATATTACAACAACTTCTAAGAGGAAACGACTGAGTCGAGCAGTAGCAGTGGTTCCGCCAACACCATACCTAGTGACCAGATACTGTGGCAGCGGCGGCGGCAGAAGAATAGCGATGTCAGTGATGCTCTCCGGCGGTAGCCTTCAGCAGCTCGACGGCAGCGCAGGTCAGGTTTCCTCCTCCGTGCGACTTGCTTCTCCGTCGACGTTTCTTCGCCCTCGCGTGTCTTCTCCTCCCGACGAATTCGACGGCGACGACAACCCAGTAGCAGTGATGGGTCGGCAGCGCTCCTCAGACGACGATGCGTGCGACGGACTCAATGGCGGCAGGAACAGTCGAGGCAATGGCAACGCGGGCTCCCCTGTTGGCGAGCTCGCAGCAGCTCCCTCTGACTCTCT
>NC_029778.3:60409039-60429838 GCF_000817695.3 Arachis duranensis
AAGCAGCGCAGCTCCTCCTTTCTTCTGATAGCAACTCCCTCTCTTCTCTCTTTGGTTCTCTTTTCTTTGTTTTTTTTTATCTGCTGTTGCTGTGTTGTGTTTAGGAAAGGAGAAAATGGTGGCCAGGGTTTGGGAGAAGTATGGGTGTGTAATAGACTTAGGTTTAGAGTTAGAGTTAGGGTAATGTTAATAAAATTAGCTGATAAGGTACTAATTTGAATCGTAATTTAATTTTTAAAATTATTTTAAATATACTATTATTTATTAATTTATTAATTAGTTTTCAATCAAGTACTCTAATTTCAAATATAAGATAATATAATTAATTTTTTTATTTATAAAATTTAAAGTATTAAATTCTAAAATTTCAATTATTCAAATGAAATCATATAAAATTCTTATCACTTATAAAAATTTTTATCTTCGAAAATTAATACAAAAGGAAAGAAATTTAAATTATCTTCACTTTGGATTGCATTAAGAAAAAGCAAAACACTTTGGCATATATATTTTTCAAATACCACCATATTCATATAGCATAAAAATATAAGAGAAAGAAAAAGGGGAATGTGAAACAGATGCTACAAGGTAGGCTTGATGTAAAAGGTTACATGATTCAATCATGTCATGGTAGTGTAAGGTGGCAAAAGGTTACAAAATAAGTTGGTATCAAAACGACGGGTATAATGTTCGCACAGTAATTTCGTACCAACTTTAGAACTTCGACCTGACGTACTTTCACCATTTTCGATCGTACTTTATCAAACAACTCATCTGAAAGTTCTCAACCTCCACAGTCACTATGCAAATCTATAACCGATCACAAGTCTAACATCCACAAAACTCTTTCGCGTGAATCAAAGCTCCACAACTTTATGTGGCATCGCACACTTACAAACTTTATCTTCTGCACCCACGAAAACATCCTAAAAATTAAACGCATCGCTGACTATACTTAAAGGTCGCACGTGGCACTAAAACAAATTTCGAGTTTACTCAAAAGGATACAAGACTTTTAGAAAAGAAGAAGAAGCGACATAGACAGTATTCATAAAGATTTGAAAGAATGAACGAAACTACATGTAAACAAGGATGCACAAGCAATGAAGAGTGTTAGAAGAAAAATTAAATCACAAGTTTAAGAAAGGATCTCGAATCAAAGAACTTCAACAGGAAAAATAAGAAGAAAATAGTGCATTAGTTTGAAACTATTTCAAGCTGAGTTAAGGAGTATAAAATTTATAGATGAAGAATAACTAAAGTCATGTTAAAGAGTACAACATTCATGAAGAGAAGTATAATGATAAAGATAGATGTTCTTAAAGATTCAAACTAAAACAAAGTACAATATCTATAAGAAGAGTATGACCAAAGTCAATGACGTCGGTTACAAAATTCAAGAGAATGTTTAAGAATGCAGCCGAATGAATTGAATCATGCAAAAAGAATGACAAAAGCATAAAGGTTACGTCATGTTCAAACAAGTGCAAGTTGAAATAGATTATGCAAAGTTAAAAAAATAAAAACCAGTTTGGCTAAGAGTAAAATATTTCCTCTAATATTTTGCAAGACATTTAGGTGCACAACTAAACCAAAGCATGTATAAAACTGTAATATAGTTGGAAGAAAAATTAAGTTGCATAACGTCAAAATAATTTCTAAATTAAAGATTGAATAGGTTATGTTTGAAAGATGAAAATTAATTGAGGTAGAGACCAAAAATAATTTCTCGAAAGATACTTAGGTACTTAATAAAATGAAGTATGCAGTGAAAATGGGGCAAAGTTGGAAGGAAATCAAATTTTGTCCAAAAAAGAAAATATGAAATAAGATTCTAAAATATAAAATTTTTAAAGTTAGTATGAAGAAATGCATGCAAAAGCTAAAGACAATTCGATCAAAAATTCAAATAGTTATGGACATAATTAGGCAAAAGAGTTAAAATTTCTTCAAAGAGAATCACATACAAGAACTTTATAAGGAAATTACAACGGATGATGTGTCACACCAAAATGAATCCAAAATATAACAATGTGTCGCACAGCTCAGGTAAAAGAATGCAAAGTCAAGGACAACCTTGCATAAGAATAAACCAAAACTTCTTTAAAAAGGTTTAAAATAGAACTCAGAGAGGATACTTGAAATCACAGCCCTATAAAGATATTCAAGAGTACTGAGACATGCTAAAAAGGAAATCAATTCACATCTGGAGAAAAAAAACTTAAATAAAAGGAATTCGGATAGAATTCATAAAGCATATCAAATCAAATCAAACAAGTTTTTAACTAATCCAAAGGAATACAAAGCTCATAAGGAAAGGCAACTCAATCAATAGCGAATTCTTAAAGGTTTCAATGATCAATTTGATACATCAAACAAGTTCAAAGTTACATTAAAGAGTACATGAATCAGGAAGAAGAGTTTAGGCAAATGTAGGCAGATATTCCAAAGAATTTAAGTAGATATATGCAGTTAAGATCAAACAAGAATGCATATGAACAAAAGAATAGGGTTGGAAAAATAATTAAACTACTTTTCGAAAAAGAAATTTCAAACAAAAATTTCAAGACAAACCATGACAAAACAAGATAGGTAATTGAGTAACCTTGAGAAACAACTTCTAATGTTCCCATAATCCATAATTTGCATTACTTATAACTCGTATATTGTATATGATAATCCATTAGTGTTCTCATATGCTTTGCATGTTAATGAAGCAGGTGCACTGAGCTTTCATATGGTAAAGTGGCCGAAACAAAAATTCTCGAGAACAAGGAAGGAAGAATAGCAATACCAAAAACAATGCTCCTGCCATGGTGCGGTATTTTACAACGGACAAACTAACCGGAAAATGCACCGGGTCGTACCAAGTAATACCTTACGTGAGTAAGGGTCAATCCCACGAGGATTGATGGATCAAGCAGCAATATCGTTTGATAGGATTAGTTAGGCAAGGAGAAAATGGTTTTGAGATATTCTAAGAGCATTAAATAGTACTTTAAAAATTTCAGAAAGTAAGCAGCAATGAGTTGGAAAATAAAATATTTGAAAAAGCAGTTAAGGTTTCAGAGTTATCTAATTTTCGGATAAACTTTTATTACTAATTAATTTAATCATGCAAGATTTAATTTCATGGCAAACTGTATGTGACTAGACCCTAATTCCTTAGACCTTCCTAGTCTCCTCTAAAATTCATTAATTGCCAATTCCTTGGTCAATTAATTCCAATTAGAGGGTGATGATCGATTTCTAGTTTATATGCAAAAGAATACTAATTATCCACAAATAAGGGGATTATATGTCACGTATCCCGTTAAATACAAACAATTAGAAATTCAGTATAATATGTTTTCAAGCTGTTGTTCAAGTAAAGAGCTTTTTCAAGTTTTATAAGAACTCAATTAGAACATGGGTCATACTTCTGTTCCACCCATATTCATAAAATAAAGAACGAAAATAATTATTGGAATATAAATCAAGACATGAATTAAATTAAAAAGATCAAACGAATCAATCCATGAAAGTAGACAGAGCTCCTCACCTTAACAATGGAGGATTAGTTGCTCATGGTTTAGAGAAGAAAAATAAGGGTTCTGAAAATAACGTATTGTGTTCAAAATGTATAGAGTTCCTGTTTATAACTAATCCTAATAAATTTAAAATCTAATTATCTAAAACTAAAAATAATATCTTTTCCTAAAGGATAAGATTTGAATTTAAATTCGAATTAATTAACCAGTCTTCAGCTGATGGGTAGGGATCACTTGATTTGTCCATTCTACAGCTTCTAATATGTGTTTTCTGGGCTGAAAACTGAGTCAAAAGGCGGCCCAAAATCCACGCTAGTGATTTCTGTAAATTCTGCAGATCGCGCACGTCACGCGTACGCGTCAATCACGCGTACGCGTCAATCACGCGTACGCGTCGCTGGTCTTTTTTGCAAGTCATGCGGACGCGTCGGTTACGCGGACGCATCGCTGAGCAAATCTTCAATTCACGCGTGCGCGTCAGTCACGCGCATGCGTTGCCATGGATACCTCCAACTCATGCGCACACGTCAGGCACGCGTGCGCGTTGCTCCTCGCAGCTATCTCCTTTGATTCTTGAGCTGCAGAAACTCCGTCAAATTCCGCCGAATGCTACCTGAAATAGATAAAATTGCCCAAAACTCAAAATCGCATCCATAGTGGCTAAAATATAATTAATTTTTAATTAAACATAACAATTTAAGTGCAAATTCATTAGGAAAAGATAGACAAAATGCTCACGTGGGTTGTTTGTTCTAAAGGCTTGGTTCCAGCGCCATTCCCGCTCAACTCTCTATCAAATTTTATTTTTCACTCACACATGATTGACACGTTCGCGTCAGTGATGCTGCCGCGTCGTATGCGTTTTTTTGTATTAAAAATAGATTTTAAAAAAATTTAAAATAAAATGCCTAATCTAAGCAATCAAACAACTAATAGTTGTTAATCACTATCAGTTCCCGGCAACGGCGCCAAAAACTTGGTGCGGTATTTTACAACCCACAAACTAACCGGCAAGTGCACCGGGTTGTACCAAGTAATACCTTACATGAGTAAGGGTCGATCCCACGAGGATTGATGGATCAAGCAACAATAGCGTTTGATAGGATTAGTTAGGCAAGAAGAAAATGGTTTTGAGATATTCTAAGAGCATTAAACAGTACTTTAAAAATTTGAGAAAGTAAGCAGCAATGAGTTGGAAAATAAAATATTTGAGAAAGCAGTTAAGGTTTCAGAGTTATCTAATTTCTGGATTAACTTTTATTACTAATTAATTTAATCATGCAAGATTTAATTTCATGGCAAATTGTATGTGACTAGACCCTAATTACTTAGACCTTCCTAGTCTCCTCTAAAATTCATTAATTGCCAATTCCTTGGTCAATTAATTCCAATTAGAGGGTGATGATCGATTTCTAGTTTATATGCCAAAAGAATACTAATTATCCACAAATAAGGGGATTATATGTCACGTATCCCGTTAAATACAAACAATTAGAAATTCAGTATAATATGTTTTCAAGCTGTTGTTCAAGTAAAGAGCTTTTCCAAGTTTTACAAGAACTCAATTAGAACATGGGTCATACTTCCGTTCCACCCATATTCATAAAATAAAGAACGAAAACAATTATTGGAATATAAATCAAGACATGAATTAAATTAAAAAGATCAAACGAATCAATCCATGAAAGTAGACAGAGCTCCTCACCTTAACAATGGAGGATTAGTTGCTCATGGTTCAGAGAAGAAAAATAAGGGTTCTGAAAACAATGTGTTGTGTTCAAAATGTACAGAGTTCCTGTTTATAACTAATCCTAATAAATTTAAAATCTAATTATCTAAAACTAAAAATAATATCTTTTCCTAAAGGATAAGATTTGAATTTAAATTCGAATTAATTAACCAGTCTTCAGTTGATGGGTGGGGATCACTTGATTTGTCTATTCTGCAGCTTCTAATCTGTGTTTTCTGGGCTGAAAACTGAGTCAAAACACGGCCCAAAATCCACGCCAGCGATTTCTGTAAATTTTGCAGATCGCGCACGTCATGCGTACGCGTCAGTCACATGTACGCGTCGCTGGTCTTTTTGGCAAGTCACGTGGACGCGTCGGTCACGCGGATGCGTCGCTGAGCGAATCTTCAATTCACGCATGCGCGTCAGTCACGCGCACGCATCGCCATGGATACCTCCAACTCACGCGCACGCGTGCGCGTCGCTCCTCGCAGCCATCTCCTTTGTTTCTTGTGTTGCAGAAATTCCGTCAAATTCCACCGAAATCTACCTGAAATAGATAAAATTGCCCAAAACTCAAAATAGCATCCATAGTGGCTAAAATATAATTAATTCTTAATTAAACTCAACAATTTAAGTGCAAATTCATTAGGAAAAGATAGACAAGATGCTCACGCATCACCAGGGTCTAAATTGTTAATAGTGTCTACTTAGGGTTAGTATATATCACTTTTTAGAACTGAGATCGAGACAAGTGCATTCACTCAAGTATAAAAAAATGCATGCAAAAGCTAAAGACAATTCTAAAATACTTAGGTACTTATATAATAAGTATACACTGTTTGTTTAATTTTAAAAAAGATTTCTATTGTTTAAATTTATCCACGACGAAAATTGTTGATATTATAATTTTTAAAATAAACAACCAGCTCGTCGATTTTAAAGAAAAAGAATTATCACTCACTACCTCGTCGGCAATGTGACGATAATGATAAAATGTTAGAAGGTTGCTAAAATAATAGACGATATTGTCTTCGAATTTAATATTTTATTTTTAATATTTCTTTTTCATTTTATGGACGACAAGCCGTTGAAAAATATCGATGAAAAATTTGACCGTCGATTTTTGGTGTCGATAATTACACTATTTTTTGTAGTGTATATGCTTAATAATAGAATATGAGCCTTTGAATAAAAACTGTATTGCTGTTTTCTTGGAAAAATTGGAAATACTTTTAAATTTTTACCAACATATATACATATATATAAAACTTCTTACACAAGTAACTTATACATATTATATACATACAAATTATACAACTCCTATCCCTCTTACAAAATTATAATGACAAATGTGAGGAAAAAACTATGACTTGTATATATACAGACAGAAATAGTATAGCTAACGACTTAGTAAAAATATCATCAGCTTCCTCGTCCGTCCTAAAAAGAGAAGTCTATAAGGGGTGTGAACATCGTCCTTGGTGGTTCTCAGTAGAGGGTTTTTAAGAATTGGCATAAGAAAATATTTTATAAAACTACTTTCAATTGCAGTAATCATCAGTACATTATCCAAATCTAAAACTTATATTTTTCTTATAAAAGTTTCACACAAAATAACATTCCATACATTTCACCGCTTACTAAGAAACAATTTTAACCAAAACTTACCACTGATCCAACCAATCATGACCTCTAGCCCAAATACAATCAATTCCCGGCCCCTGGCCCAACACATAATCAAATCAACAATCAAATCATCACATCAGGAAACGACCCTCAGCGTCACCACCACCAGCCTGAGAGATCTCTCTTTTGTTCAAACACATACAAAGTATTACAAGAAAAACACAAATAGAGAGAACAGATAGAAAAACTAGAACAAATAACATATAAATACAGTTATTCAAATATGCAAACTAAATGCAAGATGCACATCCAAACAATACACAAATGTGAATGATGCAGCCTGCCCTACTGGCTATGAACTCACGTGTCGGTTACTTTGTCAGAATCTGACACATCAGGTAGCTAACCCAGATATCGTTCTCTTGAAAATCGATGGGCGATACACCACCACGATCCCTACCTAGTGGTACACCACCACGATCCCTGCCATTGTGAGCGGTACACCACCACGATCCCTACTCATTGGTTTGGAATTTTCTAAATTAAATTTTTTATTAATTCCTTGGCATATTTTTCTTGGTGAATGAAGATACCACTAGGATTTTGTTTGATTTGAAGTCCAAGAAAGAATGTTAATTCTCCCATGAAACTCATTTCAAACTCACAAGTCATTAGTTTTCCAAACTCTTCACACAAGGATTCATTTGCTGATCCAAGCACAATGTCATCCATTTAAACTTGAACAAGTATAAAATGATCATTAGATTCTTTAATGAAAAGGGCAGTATCTGCAGTACCCCTTTAAAAGCCATTTTTCAATAAAAAAGAGATAAGTCTTTCATGCCAAGCTCTTAGAGCTTGTCTCAAACTATAAAGAGCTTAAAAAAGTTTTAAAAAATGATTTGAAAAATCTTTATTTCCAAAATCGGAGGTTGAGTTATGTATACTTCTCTATCAATAAAGCCATTCAAAAAAAGCACACATAACATCCATTTTGAAAGATTTTAAATCCTTTATGGGCAACATAGGCAATCAATAATTTTATTACTTTCATTTTAGCTATCGGAGCAAACGACTCATCAAAGTCAAATTTTTTCTCTTGATCAAACCCTTGAGTTACTGATCTAGCTTTATTTTTAACAACACTACCAACCTTACCCAATTTATTTTAAAGATCTATTTGATACATGTTACCTTCTTACCATTCGGATAAGGCACTAGAATCCAAACTTTATTTTTCTCAAATTAGACCAGCTCTTCCTCCATTCTCTTTATCCAAGAGGGATCTTCAATGATGAATTCATGTGGATGGTTCTTCAAGAACTTCCATTCTTGATTTTAGTGAGGTGATCTCAGGTTGAGTATGAACATGATCAGTTCTATTGAGATTTTCAGAAATCTCTATGTTAGGAGGAGACAAAACAAAATCGTCTCCTAGATTCTGGTCTGCAGAATTATGAATAGCATCTTCTATTGTAGGTTCAGATTTGTCTTTTCCTTGAATTCTATTTGAATTTTGTGCAATCTCAGTTCCTGCATCAATTTTCTAAACAACACTTGAAATGGAGTTAGAATCACAAAAAATGATATGTATGTACTCCTCAATTATTCTATGTTTCTTGACGTAAACTCTATAAGCTTTACTAGTGATTGAATATCCAACAAAAACACATTCATAAGATTTTGGATCAAATTTTCTAAGATTATTTTTAGTGTTTAACATAAACTATTTGCATCCAAAAGTATGAAAGTACTTAAGTTAGGTGGTACTCTTTTTCAAAGCTTATATGGTGTTTTCTTTAGAACTTTTCTAATGATAGATTGATTCAAAATATAGCTTCATCCCAAAAGAATTTTGGAATTTCATTTTCACAAAGTATAACCCTAGTCATTTTCTTGAAGATTTCTATTTCTCCTTTCAACAATCCCATTTTGTTAAGGTGTTTTAGGACATGAAAAATTGTATGAAATACCAAATTCATCAAAGTGTTGATTTTCAAATTCATTTTCATGATCACTCCTTAAGGAAATAATTTTCAAAAAATTCCATTTTGGATCTTTTTGCATAGAGTTGAAAAAGCAAGAAAGACATCATTCTTATGAGCTAAGAAAAGAATCCATCCAAACTTAGTATAGTCATCAAACACCACTAAACTATAGTGCTTACCACCAAGACTTTAGGTCCTTATGGGACCAAAAAGATCAATATGTAGCATTTTCAATGTTCTTTTGGTTGAGATGTCATCCTTGGGTTTGAAAGAATTTTTAGCTTGTTTACCCAATTGACAAACATCATAAGTGATGTCTTTGTCAAATTTTATTTTAGGAAGACCTCTAACCAAATTCTTTTTCACAAGCTTAGAAACACGAAACATGCTTGCATGTCCTAGTTTCTTATGCCATAACCATTTCTTAGATTCCATAGAAGTAAACCAAGCTACATTTTGTTCTTTTAGTTCCTCTAAGGTTAGTCCATACACTTTCTTGCATCTTTTAACTTCAAACAAAATTTCACTAGATTTTTTCACACACAACCAAGCATTCTAATTTCTTGAAAATAGCTAAACAACATAAATCACACAATTGGCTAATGCCTAGAAGATTGTGTTTCAACCCATCAACTCAAAATACAACATCAATAAAAGTTGAGAAATTCTTACCAACCTTACCTAAAGCCACAATTGTTTTCTTTACCATTGTCACCGAGAGTCACAAAGCCCCTATCATATTTATCAAGCTAGATAAAGAAAGTGGACTTTTCGGTCATGGCCTAGAGCATCCACTCTTCTTGTTGATCTTTATCAACCATGAAACATATTCGTGCTTTATCTTTGGAGTCTTCTAAATTCATCTGAGTCAATCTAGAGATCCTCCCAAGAAGCCATAAGTCCCTTCTTCTTTGGTTTCTTTGAGCTGCCATCTCCACTTCTTCCTTTGAGTCTCACCATCCTTCTAAGTTTCCTAGCAAAAAATACAAACTCGTTATCTGATAAACAATCATTGGATTCATCATCCAATGATTCAGTGCATGATTTAAGGGCCACTCCTTTCCTTTTAGTATCATCTTTTATGTGAGTGATTGTATATGCTAGTAACTTTTCTCTCAACTCATCATAGGTCATTTGACTTAGGTTACTGCTTTCAAAGATAACAGTGACCTTAGTTTATCACTCTCTTGTCAGACTTCTCAAGACTTTCTTCACTAGCACCTGTGCGGAATGAGTAATCTCCATAGCATCCGATGGGTGGAATTCACTACCCTTTCCCAATAATATTGATGAATTCGCTTTTGGCAAGCGCACCAAAATTATTGTCAAGTATTAACCCACAGTGGAGTGGGATCTTATCAACAAAGATTGGTAGATTTGAGCATTTTTAATCAATTAGTGAATCAGTCAAGCTCAACAGAATAAGTTGTGTGTGCAGAATTATAAATGACAGAAACATAAATGACAAAAAAATAAAAGAAAGCAGTAAAATACAGAAATGGAAATAACAAGAATGTAAAGGGGAATGGGATTTTGCAGAATGTAAGTAAAGCTATAAAGAATGGGAGAGATAAAAATGGGGGAATTCATTGAGATCAGGAGATATTATCTCTTTGGATTAATTCTAGCTCATATCCTTTACAATCATGCAACTCATGACCTCTTGGCAATCATGATTGATTGAGCCCCAATCCCTTGGTGACTCAATCTCTCAAATCTTGATCAATAGCCAATTCCTTGGTCTAATTACTCATGAAGAGAGATATGCTTGGTCCCTGATTATACCACACATCATCATAGGTCCAGGTAGAGGGAGGATTGTATGTCACCATATCCAAACACCAAAATCCAGATTCTACTCAAGTGTGAGAAGGGATTTCTAGCATGGTTTCATGTTTCCTTTTCCAAGGTTCCCATGAAACCCATTTTGCATTCAATCTCTTTTCCAAGTTAATTGAACACTAGGCATGAAAATCGAAATTCCTTCTAGCAAATCAAAGAAAAGATAAAGAGAAGAAGAAATTTACTATCATTAATCCATCAAGTACAATAGAGCTCCCTCTCTCAATGAGAGGGAATTTAGCTACTCATAGCTCAGAGAGAAAGTACAAGAGATGGAAGAGATGAAGTGTCAAAACTAAAAAGTGAAATCCCCAAAACTAAACTCTGTGACTTGCTGACCCCTTTTCCAATACTTCCAAGGGTATTTATACTACACCTAGATCTAGAAAATAAAAGAAAATTACAAAAGTGAAAAGAAAATTACAATTTGAAGGAAAAGAAACTCAACAAACGTGATCTTCCAGCTGGCGTGTCTCTGGCGTGTCACGCTCCTTCTGTTTCTGATTTGGCGTGCCACGCCTCTTCATTCAAGTGGTACGCCGTCCTCTGTTTCGCCCCTGGCGTGCCACGCCTTCGAACCAAAGTAGCACGCCCAAGGTATTTTAAGTGGCAAAGTAACCTGGCGTGCCACGCCTTCGAGTCAAAGTGGCACACCCAAGGTCACTTCCCTTATCTCTATGCTTCTGGAGGTTTGTACCAGCGTGGCACGCCCAGGGTCTGGCATGCCATGCCCTTCTTAAAGCTTCACCCCCTTGCCGGCGTGCCACGCCTCGTCATCCAAGTGGCACGCCTGAGTTCATTGGCTCCTCTTCTTCCTCTCTGGAAAATACTACCAGCGTGCCACGCCATGAGACTGGTGTGTCACGCCCTTCATTTGCTTTATCTTCTTGCTGGCATTCCACGCCTCATCTTCCAAGTGGCACGCCTGAGTCCACTGGCCCTTTAATTCCTCCTCTGAAAAACACTACCAGCGTGCCACGCCATAAGACTGGCGTGTCACGCCCTTCATTTGCCATGGTCCCAGAGGTTGGCGTGCCATGCCTGGATGTTCAAGTGGCACGTCAAAGTGCGATAATTAAGCTGGCGTGCCACGCCTTCGATACCAAGTGGCACGCCCAGCTTTATTTGGCCTCCTTAGGTGCTAGCGTGCCACGCCTCATCACTCAAGTGGCACGCCTTAGTGGGACTTCTTGAGCTGGTGTGCCACGCCTTCGATACCAAGTGGCATGCCCAGCTTTTGCATTGTCTCCTTGTTCACTGGCGTGCCACGCCTTGTTGCTCAAGTGGCACGCCCAGGTGAAATCTGGGGCTGGCGTGCCACGCCTTCGATACAAAGTGGCACGCCATAGTGATAGTTCTTCTAGTAACGAGTTCGCGTGCCACGCCCTGCTCCTGGCATGCCACGCCATTTTGATGGTCTTTATTTTTGCTCTCTGGAATGTTGTACCAGCGTGCCTCGCCCAGCTTCTGGCGTGCCACGCCAATACAGTTTTGTGGCATTTGTTCCAAGTGGCACGCCTGCTTCACACGCCCCACTTGTTTTGTTGTTTTCTTTCCCATTTTTGATGTCTTCTCCACCTGAAATCCAGCACAAACTCATTTCAAAGCAATGTACTATGATATTCATCAATTAAGGCATGAATTGCAATGATCAAATAAGATTATGCCGCTCTTATGGTCCTTTTTATGCAAGAAAAAGGGCAGATGATGTAAGTCATCACAACACCAAACTTAAGGTTTGCTTGTCCCAAGAAAATCAATGTAAGTGGTCTTTTTGGTGAATTGAGACTTGACATTGAATGTATGCACTATAACTAGGAATCAGACTAAGTGCTCAACACATGCATGAGTGCTTTGAATATCACAAAGAGCTCCTAGATCCTTAAGGGTTTTTCCTAGTATATGTCTTAGGGGTCATTTTCATTGATTGTCACCTTGAAGTAGTAAGGGTTAACTCTCTCTTTCTCTTTTGTGCTTCTTTTCTATTTATTGACCATGACTCTAAGTGTTTTGTCTCAAGACAACCCTTTAGTTAGGATTTTTACTAGCAAAGAATTTTATAAAAATATAGTCGCGTTGTAAGTATAGATTCTAAACCAGCAGAAAATCCCTTCGTACAAACGTTTTGGTTGTCACAAGTAACAAACCCCTTTAAAAGTGATAACCGAGTATTTAAACCTCGGGTCGTCTTCTCAAGGAATTGCAGGGAGATATGTTCTTATTATTGGTTATGCAAAGGTATATTTTGGGGTTTTCAAAAGGGTTGAACAAGTAATATAAAATAACAAGTTGTCAAAATAATAACTAGTAAAGCTCTTGGCAAGGTATGAGAACTGGAAGTCCTATCCCAGTTATCCTTATCAATTGTGATGAGAATTGGATTTTTCTCCCACTAAGTCAACCTCTAACTATGAAGGTAAGTTAAGTGGATGAATTAATTTTAATTCCTCAAATCCTAGTCTTTCCTTGGGAAAGGCTAGAGTTAGTGGAACTCGAATTAATTCTTGAAGAATTCCAATTTTTAGTCAACAATGAGTTTGATAACTCAAGAGTCACCAATTAATCAACCAGAGCCAAAAGGTAGAAAAATCTAAATTATTTATATCATAAATAAAAGAAACAAATCACAGATCTGAAAATACCTCAAATTATATTAACTAAAGAAAATCATAACATGAATGGTCATTAAACAAATAAAAGAGAAAATAAATAAATAAGAACATTGAACCTGAGATGAAGAAGAAATGTTCCTAATTTCTAAAAATCCTAATCCTAATCCTAAGAGAGAGGAGAGAGCCTCTCTCTCTAAAAACTACATCTAAAATTATGAAAAGTGTATTATGAATGAATGATCTGATTCTGCTCCACTCCCAACCTCTAATCTGTGTTTTCTGGACCAAGAACTGGGTCAAAAATAGCCCAAAAGTCACTCCCAGCGCTTTCTGGTCCGTACAGGTCGCGGCAAAGTGATGCGGAGGCATCGTCCACGCGTTTGCGTGGAATGAGATTCGTAGATACGACGCGTCCGCGTGGAGCGCGCATTCGCATTGCCTATCTGTATGGCCGCTATGACGAAATATATATCAAATCGAAGCCCCGAATGTTATCTTTCCAACGCAAGTAGAACCGCATCATTTGGACCTATGTACCTTAAGTTATGATTGTTTTAGTGCGAGAGGGTTAGGCTGATAGCTTTGCAGTTCCGTCAACTTCTTGTATTCCTTCCACTTTTGCATGCTTCCTTTCCATCCTCTAAGCCATTCCTGCCCTGTAATCTCTGAAATCACTTAACACATATATCAAGGCATCTAATGGTAATAAGGGAGGATTAATATTAGCAAATATAAGGCCAAAGAAGCATGTTTTCAATCATAGCACAAAATCAGGAAGGAGAATGTAAAACCATGCAAATAATATGAATAAGTGGGTAAGGACTTGATAAAAACCACTCAATTGAGCACAAGATAACTAAGTCATCACAACACCAAACTTAAGTCATCACAACACCAAACTTAAGCTTTGCTTGTCCCAAGCAAATCAATGTGAGTGATCTTTTTGGTGAATTGAGACTTGACCTTCAATGTATGCACTATAACTAAGAATCAGACTAAGTGCTCAACACATGCATGAGTGCTTTGAATATCACAAAGAGCTCCTAGATCCTTAAGGGTTTTTCCTAGTATATGTCATAGGGGTCATTTTCATTGATTGTCACCTTGAAGTAGTAAGGGTTAACTCTTTCTTTCTCTTTTGTGCTTCTTTTCTGTTTATTGACCACGACTCTAAGTGTTTTGTCTCAAGACAACCCTTTAGTTAGGCTTTCAATCAACACTCCCAAGCCAGTTGACTTTAGGGTGCTAGGTGTTGAAACACTCTTGAGAATTTACTTGCCTAGGCCTCTTCTTGACACATCTTCACCACAAGCATCTACTAGGGGTTCTAACTCTTTTTTGAGTTTTTCAATGTTTCTCTTCCCTCTCTAGTAGTTGATGCTCAGAGCCTTGGGGCTTTGTTGCTTACGACTTCTTGGTTCTATAGATATTCAAGGAACACCCCTCAACTTCCACTTGTCATGCCTTCTAGGACTAGTTACTTTTCATGACTCATTTTTTTTCTTTTCACTTCATTCAAGGTTCTTCACTTAGTCTTTTGTTCCTTAGTTCTTTTGAATAAGCTTTCTTGGTCTTAGTATCATTTCACACTCACAACAACTCTTAGGGAGAGAAACTCTACTTTATTGATGAAAATAAAGACTATAGTTATCATTACATTTTCTTTCTTGCATATCAAAGGGCTCACAAAAGACTTCAAGCAAAATAAAACATGAACTATCCTAACATTATCAATTATTCTCAAACATAAAGTAAACAGGTAAAAAAAAACTTAAGAAGAATTAAAAAATTTGGGAAATGTCAACCATGGAACTCAACAACCTTATGCAGCTTCTTTAGTTCATTGGCCCCTTGCCTTTGTCCTTCTTCTTGGAGGGGGAGGAGTCATCTCCACCCTTTTTGGAGGATCTTTCTTGTGCTTTCTTGTCCTTGGGCTTCCAAAAACCCAGCCTCACCATATAATCTCTTTCACCTCCTTATGCTTAGCTAGGATCTCCTCTTGTCTAGCACTCAATTCTTCTAGCCCTTGCATGAAAGTTGGGTATCCGGGGTTGATGGCGGCCACAACATTACACAAGTGATTCAGTTTCGCTTGTGTGTTGATATCATATTGTCTCCTTGAAATGGTCTGGGCATCATAGAGATGCCTGAACTCAGCAAGGTTCCACTGCTGCCATTTGTTTTGCTCCACCACCTTGTTAAGTGCACTTCGCACCTCACCCCAATCGAACTCCTCTTGCTGCTCCTTCCTTGCTTGCTCAAAACTTCCTTGGAGGTTGTGTATTTTCTCATTCATTTGGTTCCATTGCTCCCTTTGACTACTTTGAAATTGGTTGATATCTTCCCTCAATTGATGCATATCTCCCTTCATTTGGTGCACGTCTCCTTGCAGTTGCTCCCAGTTCATTCCTTCAGGAAATTGTTGGTGTTGTTGGTATGGTGGTGGTTGAAGCGCCAGAAATTTTGGTTGCTCCTCTGCCTCCTCTTCCTCTTGTTGTTGTGGTGGTGGCACATGAGTGTGAGCTCTATGCTCTCTAGCTCTTTGAAGTGGATTGACGGCCAACACCTTGGCCATCTTCTTGGCAGTTATAAGCTTATCTTGTTTCCCCAACACCTCATCAATCACCTTCTCAACTCCAGCGTCATCACATAGCTCTTGTATGATGCTGGGAAATGCTAATCTTGTGTTCTCGTTAGTGCTTTTCAGTATCTTGTTGATGTTGTTGGCAATCAACTCCCCAATATTCACGTTCTCTCCCTTCATTGTACTATATATAAGTACAGCCCTCTCCTTGGTCACCTCAGATGTGTTTGATGTAGGGATCAAAGATCTTCTCACAAAGTCTAACCACCCCCTAGCTTGGGGGCTCAAGTCCCTTCTCCTCAGCTGGTTGGGTTTTCCATCTTTGTCATTGATCCACTGCACATTTAGTACACAGATTTCATTCAGGATTTCATTAAATCCTGGGTCTAGTTGCTTCATTCTCTCCTCATAACTCCGAGTGGATTTGATCCTTTTCACCATCAGTACCCTTTCTATGTTATAGGGACTATAGTCAATAGACTTCCCCCTCACATAGCTAATATACCCATAAGTTTGCCCTGGCTATGGCACGACATTGGCATAAAACTCCCTTACCACTCCTTCCACCACTTTCTTTGGTGGATTGTAGAAAAGTGTCCAGCCCCTGTTGTTGATCTCAATGTTGATCTCAAGGTGCTCATTCCTTTCTAGTTGGAAGCCGACCTCTGGGATGATCTCCCTCTCACTCACCCAACCATAGAATTGATTTTGGTTGAATGCTGAGAGGAATTTGTACTCATTGAAGTTTGAGCTTGAGGAACCTGAGGTTGGTTCTTTGGTCTTTCTTTTCTTTGAGGTTGAGGATCTTGGTGGTACCATTGGGTGGAGAGAGGGAGTATTTGAGGGTTCTGAGATAATAATGGAGTGTTGCAAAGAAACACAAGCAAAATAAAGTTTTGCCCCAACACCAAAATTAGCACTTGATTGTCCCAATCAAGTAGAAAGAAAAAGAGAAAGAAGAACGAGAGAAGAAAGAAAGATCTCTGTGAGTTTGTTATGTGGAGGGAATGGGAGGGAATGGGGAGGGTAGGGGATTTATAGGAGTGAAGGGTGTGGTTCGAATGGTGGGAAAAAAAGGGAATTCAATGTTTTCCACTTGGGGAGTGGCGCCTAGCGTGGGAAGAGGCGCCAACCCTTATCCCACTGTGCCCTCTGAATATGTTGAGTTCCAAAGTGTAAGTACACTTTGACCTACTTATTATCTATCAAGTGGGCCCCATTCAATCTCCTGAAAAAAATGAAACCGAAAACCCCATTAGTAATGACAAAATGATCCTCCACTAGTCAATCGAGTTGCAACTGATGGGTGTCCCTTGGGACACCAAACTTAATTCATTTGCGTCTCAATAAATTGGGTTCATCATTGGGTTTTTTAATGTGTTCATGGGGAAGAAGTAATTTCAATCCTTTCACATTCTTTGCTTCTAATCTCCCTTGAACACATTAAAATTCTCATTCAAGCTTTCACCAATGTATTAAATGCTTCCAAATTGAGTGGTATTGGGCTTGCTAATTGATTTTTGTATGGTGGTGGCCACACCAAACTTAATCTCTAGGCTTACTCTTTAAAAATCTAATTTATCCAAATGGTTGTAAGCCTAGATCAAGTTGGTGAGTGGCCACACCAAACTTAGCTTTTTAGCTAGTTCTTAGCCCAATCACTCATCATCATTAGTAAATGCCTTTCATCCAGCTGCACTTCCAAAAATAGGAGTCAAATTAACTCACAAAGATATCTTAACTATCAAAACTAAAATTAACTTCCTAAGCTAATATTCACAATCTACTTCTAATAAAGCAATAAATCAAAAGGATATAAAGTGTTGGGTTGCCTCCCAACTAGCGCTTCTTTATCGTCACTAGCTTGACGTTCTTCCTTTTTCAGTTGAGGTGGTAGCTCACTCTCCTTTCATCCAGTGAGTCCCCTAGGTAATGCTTGAGTCTATGGCCATTTGCAGTGAAGGTTCTTTGTGTTTTGTCCTTTATGAGCTCCACTTGACCATATGGGTACACTTTGATGATGGTGAAGGATCCACACCATCTAGACTTAAGCTTCCCAGGGAAGAACCTAAGTCTAGAATTGTACAATAACACCTTTTGTCCTTCAGTGAACTCCCTCCTTGCTATCTTTTGATCATGCCATATTTTTGTGTTCTCTTTGTAGATCTTTACATTTTCATATGCTTGGTTCCTAAATTCTTTCAGCTCGCTCATCAAAATTCAGTAGTTTTAGAGCCCAAAAGGCTCTATGCTCCAATTCATCTGGCAAGTGGCAAGCCTTGCCAAATACTAGTTGGTATGGTGACATCCTAATGTGGGTCTTGAAGGCTATCTTGTAGGCCCATAAAGCATCGTCTAGCTTCTTAGACCAGTCCTTCTTTGAGCTTCCAACAGTTTTTTCAAGAATCCTTTTTAGCTCCCTATTAGAAATCTCTGCTTGCCCATTAGTCTGCGGATGATAAGGGGTTGCTACCTTGCGTTTGACTCCATATCTGAGAAGGAGTGCTTTCAGTTGTTTATTGCAGAAATATGTCCCTCCATCACTAATGAGTGCTCTGGGAACTCCAAACCTGCTGAAAATATTCTTTCTTAAGAAGCTCATTACAGCCTTGTTGTCATTAGTGGTGGTGGCAATAGCCTCCACCCACTTTGACACATAATCTACAGCCACAAGTATATAACTATTTGAGTAGGAGGATGGGAAAGGCCTCATGAAGTCAATCCCCATACATCGAATAGTTCTAGCTCCATTATAAATCTCTGTGGCATCTCATTATTCCTAGGTAGATTGCCAGCCCTCTGGCATTCATCACACCTTGACACCAAGTCTTTTGCATCCTCGAAAATGCTTGGCCAGTAGAATCCACATTGGAGCACCTTGGCTGCTGTTCTTTCTCCACTAAAGTGGCCTCCATATGCAGATCCATGACATTGCCAAAGCACCTCTTGTCCTTCTCCATGGGATATACACCTCCTCAAGATCCCATCAGCACACTTTTTGAACAAGTATGTCTCATCCTAGATATAGTATTTGGCATCTTTGATGAGCTTTCTTCTCATGTATTTGTTGATGTTAGTTGGTAGTTCCCCAATGGCCTTGAAATTGGCTATGTCAGCAAATCAAGGGGTCTCTTGTATCATCATCAATTGCTCATCCAGGAAGCTTTCATTCACTGCAAGATGATGTGCTCTTTCTTCTTCTTGTAGGATCCTTGAGAGGTGGTCAGCAACTTTGTTTTTTGCTCTAATCCTATCCTTAATTTCAATGTCGAACTCTTGGAGTAGCAGGATCCATCTTATTAGCCTTGGCTTGGATTCTTGTTTGGTAAGAAAGTATTTGAGTACTGCATGATCAGTGAATACAATTACTTTAGAACCAATGAGATATGATCTAAATTTATCAAAAGCAAAGACAATGGCAAGTAATTCTTTCTCTGTAGTGGTGTAGTTCCTTTGATTCTCATTAAGGACCTTGCTAGCATAATAAATGACATGCACCAATTTGTCCTTCCTCTGTCCTAAAACAGCACCCACAGCAAAATCTGATGCATCACACATCAACTTAAAGGGTAGATCCCAACATGGTGGTGCTATGATAGGTGCAGAGGAAAGTTTGTTCTTAAGCTCCTCAAAGGCTAACATGCATTCATTATTAAAAACAAAAGGCACATTAGAGAAAAGTAGGTTGCTTAATGGCTTGGCAACCTTAGAGAAGTCTCTAATAAACCTCCTATAGAAACCAGCATGTCCCAAAAAGCTTCTAATTGTTTTGACATTGCAAGGTGGAGGTAACTTTTCAATCACCTCTACTTTTGCCCTGTCCACTTCTATGCCCTTCTTTGAGATTTTATGACCAAGGACCACTCCTTTCGTAACCATGAAATGGCATTTTTCCCAGTTTAAAACAAGGTTGGTTGTTGGACGAAATTGTGATCACTACAACTTCGCACAACTAACCAGCAAGTGTACTGGGTCGTCCAAGTAATAAACCTTACGCGAGTAAGGGTCGATCCCACAGAGATTGTTGGTATGAAGCAAGCTATGGTCACCTTGTAAATCTTAGTCAGGCAAACTCAAATGGATATGGGTGATATACGAATAAAACATAAAGATAGAGATAGAGATACTTATGTAATTCATTGGTTGGAATTTCAGATAAGTGTATGAAGATGCTTGTCCCTTCCGTCTCTCTGCTTTCCTACTGTCTTCATCCAATCCTTCTTACTCCTTTCCCCGGATTCTCTTGAATGCCGTCATCAGTTCTAGCCTATACCATGAAGACTCTGATCTCACGGAATGGCTGGCTCGGTTGTCAGGCGAGCGCTCGGTTGTCAGGCGATCAACCATGCATCGTGTATCAGGAATCCAAGAGATATTCACCCAATCTAAGGTAGAACGGAGGTGGTTGTCCGGCACACGTTCATAGGTGAGAATGATGATGAGTGTCACGGATCATCACATTCATGATGATGAGTGTCACGAATCATCACATTCGTCATGTTGAAGTGCAGCGAATATCTTAGAAAAAGAATAAGCTGAATTGAATAGAAAATAGTAGTAATTGCATTAATACTCGACGTACAGCAGAGCTCCACACCTTAATCTATGGTGTGTAGAAACTCCACCATTGAAAATACATAAGAATAAGGTCTAGGCATGGCCGAATGGCCAGCCTCCCAATGATCTAAGAACTAGATGTCCCAAAGATTATAAATACAATAGTAAAAGGTCCTACTTATAGAGAACTAGTAGCCTAGGGTTTACAGAGATGAGTAAATGACATAAAAATCCACTTCCGGGCCCACTTGGTGTGTGCTTGGGCTGAGCATTGAAGCATTTTCGTGTAGAGACTCTTCTTGGAGTTAAACGCCAGCTTTAGTGCCAG